>NW_006285049.1:1359899-1388076 GCF_000327345.1 Myotis davidii | reverse complement strand
TTCGTCCCTCAGATCTCAGGTTAAGTGTCACCTAGACCAAAGTAGCCACCTGATCATTCTCTTTCATGTTCTCTGCCATTTGCCACTATGATATTCTTCTGGGTTATGCTTTTTGTTTACAGACTTCTTTGTGGGTTGTCCTCCTCCACTCGGAACTTGGTGGGGGTAGGGCTTATCAGGATTGTGCGCTGCCTTCTATCCAATGCCTGGGGTGCAGCAGGTGCTCAGTGTCCTAGGCTGAAGGAATGACCCTAATCAAGATCCTTCCTCTCTCTGGGCCTCAGCATTCTCATCTACAAAATTCAAGGTCAGGCTCCATCTCTGAGAACCCTTCCAGTTTGACCTATTCCAGGACACTGCAGACAACCAGAGTCTAGCTGTGAGGGGAACAGAGAGGGTCAGACAGTCACCTGTTACCTGCAATGCTGTGTACAGACTGAGGACAAATATTGAGGAAGGGCCTTGCTTCCAGTCTGGTGGAGGCACAGAGCAAATAATGGAAGAGCAGAGCTGGATCAGCCACATACGACAACAACCTTGGCGGTGTGCTTCCTGTGTGCTGTGCTCTGCCTGCATCGTCTCTCACGGCTCGGGCTCGGCACTCAGGGTGGAAGAGCAGGTACAGAGCACATTAGCTTTCTGGCTCAGGAGTCGGCTGGACCAGATTCAAAACCCGACACTTCCAGAAGCAGCACAGGTGGAGAGTACAGTCTGGGGCCTTGCAGCCGGTCTGATCTTGGCCTTCAGTTAGCAGTTGCGTAACCCTGGGGAAATTATTCGCCTGTCACTGAACTTTCTTATGTCTCAAATGGGGATGGCATGAATTACATTACCTCATGTTCTTCCTAGCTCTTCCCGGGGACTGGGAATCTTAAGCAAACTAGGAGTCTCCACGGGGCGTCTGACCGAGAAGGGCTCCTGCCTGCGGCACAGCATAACTTGCTTCTTGAAAGCCTTGGCTCTGCATTCAGCAGGCTGAGACAGGGGCCCAGGGCCCAGCACTTACTAATCTGTGACCTTAGACCAGCCACAACCTCTGCGAGTCTTAGTTTCCTCAGCAAGGACTGGGTTCCCCGAGCCAGGGTTTCATCCTCAGCTGGGTCAGTCTTCCGATGGCCAGAGGATGGCCAGCCGCCGTCTCTCCAACCCCAAACCCTTCCTCTTCCCTGTGGGAAGAAACCAGAATTGCCACAGAGAGCCCTGAACTCTGGTATTCTTTAGTCTTTCCTTCCCTCTTCCAGTTTCCTCCACATTAAATAATCCAAATCCCGCCCTAGCTGGTTTGGCTCAGTGGATAGAGCATTGGCCTGGGGACTGACGGGTCCCGGGTTCGATTCCGGTCAAGGGCACATGCCTGGGTTGTGGGCTTGATTCCCAGTGTCGGGCATGCAGGAGGCAGCCAATCAATGATTCTCTCTCATCATTGATGTTCCTATCTCTCTCCCTCCCCCTTCCTCTCTGAAATCAATAAAGATATATTTAAAAAAAAATAATAAATAATCCAAATCCCTTTCTTGCCCTCACAAATCTGGTTCTCAGCCCTTTCCCCATTTCTCCTTTGCCGCCTCCCTTTATCACCTGTCTTCTGACACTGAGAGCACCAAGTCCAGCTCCCCGTCCTGGCTGGGGTGGGTGAGGGTTGTGCTAAAGAGGCCGAGACAGCACCCTACGTCCTTAGGACCCTCAGGTCCAGAGAGTGTCAGCCATTCCTGAGGCCTCACCAGCTGCGGGGCACCATGCTCAGTGCTCTCCGGCCCTAGCTCACAGACACTTCTCACTACTCTGTCCGCTCAGTACTGGTTTACTGGCAGTGAGGCCTAGCCACAAGCGGTGGGTTGTTCCAGCTCCCCAGCTCTTCCTTGGAATGGAGGGGGGCGGCTATCAGAGTGGGACAGCTAATAACACAAATAGACTTGCCTCTTCTGAAGAAAGGGAAAAAATGCCACAGTGGGGGATGTTCCCGGAGGGAAATGAAATAAAAATATAATAAGGATAAAAGACCCAGAGACACATACAGTTCAGCATTGTGTTACCATCTCCATTTACCAGCACTGAGGGGCGTGGGAGAGGCAGAGCGATGAGTGGTGGGTGGGGTAAGTCTGGGAAGTTTCAGCAGAAGTAAGGATATGGGGGGCAGGTCCGGGGAAAGAGATGTCCCCACCCCCGTGCCATGAAAAAAACAAAAGATCAGAAAGGTGCTGGTGTGTGAACTGTGTTTATTTTTTCCAAAGTCTAAAAATACAGTGAAAAGGAAACACACACACACTACAAACTAACCTAACCAGAAACAGGGGAAAAGTGGTCATGGCAACAGCTGAGAAATCGGAGGCAGGAATTTCAGGAACTAGGATCACTCCGTGACCGGGGCTTGGAAATTCCACCCTGTGACGAGGCTCTCGAAAGGTGCCAGCTTCCGATCAGAGTCTGGAGCACTTTCCAGCAGCCCGGGGTGGGGCAGGGAGGGAGGGGGTTGGGGGGAGGAAGGGAATGTCTCCTACTGAGAGGCAGGCCTGTGGCCTTGGGGGGTGTGGGGTGAGGCATGGGTAGCTGTGGGGTCCTCCATTTAGCCCTCTCCTACAGTAACCATAATTATAACAATAACTGCCATACCAGGAATCTTGTGAATTATTATTATCCTCAGTTTATAAGTGAGGACTCAGAGGCACAGAGAGGCTGAGTAACTTGCCTAAGGTCTCACAGCTGGCAAATGGCAGAGCTAGGGACCTTTAAGGGATCACAGATCCCTTTTGTGGATCTGATGAAAGCTATGTACCCAGTACCCAGGAAAAACTTAGAATGAACTTATATACAACATTTTATATTCAATTTCAGGGGTTGCAAAGAGCCCCTAATCCCATTCCATGGTAAAGCAATTGGATAGTAGGGCCAGCGTGGAATGATCTCCCACCCCATCTCCAGCCTGACAAATACTCCAAGGCAAGGCAACCATGTATTTGAGGGTGGCTTACAGCAATTGCCTGGCACCCCTCAAAACCCCTGCTATCCTGGGACCCCGGATTTGGCCTAGTTGATTTAAGAAGTCTTTCCAGACTGCTCTGGTGTTAGGTGGGGATAGGGGTGGGAGGTGGGAGGCGGGCTGGGCTGGCCAAATTATAATGGGCTCTGTGGAGAAGCCAGAATTGTGCTGTATTAGAGGACAATGCTTTTCTCTCACCCCCTCAGGGTATCCTTTTCGGGTAGAGATTTGGAACTGCCCCGACCAGAAGAGATGAAGGCTTCCTCCCTTAATTAAATGCCCAGGGGTTGCTATGGAAACCAGAGCTTCCAAATCCCGGCCAGACAATGGGGAGAGGAGCTGCCTCTAGCCTAGAAAGTGAAGCTTCAGGGGCCTCACTGGGGACAGGAATGGAAGCCGGAGGGTGAAAAAAGGGGGTGCCAACCAAGGATCTCCCTGGAACTGTGGGAAGGGGCCTCTCAGAACCAAGGGGTCTGCCTGAGACGGGATAGGGGCTGAGATTGAGGGGGGTGAGGGGGGAGACACACTCCTGGAAAGGGAAAGGGAGTGGGGGTGGGGTAGCTGGAGTCAGGCACTGCCCAGAACTGAACACCTCCTTTGTTCCCAGAGGAGAAAGCCAGCCAAGTTGGTAAACAAAGAGAAGAGGCCAGAGGGCAGACAGCTAGGCGATAAGGCCTGGGCCGCACGGAGCTGCGTAGTGAAGCCTGAGAGAGGGAGGGGAGTCTCCAGAATCCCACTGACAGGCTGGCCCTTTGCTCATATTGTCACATTAACACGCACCATCACCAGGACCACACGGGACCCACAAAGACACACGCCTCTACAGAAACAGGGTGCTGAAGCACCTGCCGCTGGGGACACAGCCCCCTGTGCATCCCCACCCTTCGGAATGCCTCTGTAGGGAAGGCCAAGGTCGGCTCTGTAACCAGCCCAGCCACATGTGGCACTTCAGTAGTCATGGATCCTGCCACCGCGTGTCAAGGAGAAAAGACCCGATTTTGAAAGCATGATGCCTGCCATTCATCAGCACTTAGTGCCAGGCACTATGTTGAAGGCAATACAATCTCTCCAATGCCCCCTCCAACGCTGTGAGCAAAAGTCTTCGCTTACTAGAGAGGGGAATCAGGGGAAGTGAGGTCAGGCCAGCAGGGCTCGCCGCTGGCAGCACTGACCTGGGAACCGAACCCAGGTCTGTCTGACTCGAGTGCCTGTGTGCCTTATCACTTTCCCCATCTCTGCTACTGAAACCTCTTGGAAACTTTTCTCAGAAAGCCCACTCTGTTCTCATCCCTTCACTCTCCCACTCGGTGTTACCTAAATACTTCTGTAGAAGCAGTTCCCAATTTGTAAGCTGGTTATCTAAAGGGTTTATATATAACTTGGTGGTTTGAAACCCAAACACATTTTTCCCAGAGAAAGGGTATTAAATGGGTCCAGAAAGGCCACTTGACCCAGAATGCAGCTGACAGTGGTACATCTCGTTCAGGACTAGCCTCGGGCCCCAGCCATCATTAATAATATCATTTCCTCGCCCTAACCGGTTTGGCTCAGTGGATAGAGCGTCAGCCTGCAGAATCAAGGGTCCCAGGTTCGATTCTGGTCAGGGGCATGTACCTTGGTTGCGGGAGCATTCCAGTAGGGAGTGTGCAGTAGGCAGCTGATCGATATTTCTCTCTCATCGAAGTTTCTAACTCTCTAGCCCGCTCCCTTCCTCTCTGTAAAAATATCATTTCCTGGAGAAATACACTCTCCAGTTACATTGGAGAAAACGAAACGGCTTTCTTTCCTTACTTTCTCCTCCCTCTCCACCCTCACCCTGCTGGACCTATACTCCAGTTTGTGGAGTGGCTCAGGGAGGATGATCATAAATCATTAATCAAGGCTACATTCTGGGTGCTGACCAAAAAGGCATGTTTCTTGAGGGGCCCAGGGCGGAGAATGGCTCAGGAACCCAGCCTTCCAAAGCAGAGAGAAGGCTTGAGGGCAGAGGGGGCGAGCTTGATGGCTGTCTGCCACTATGTAAGGACTATCTCCATTGCACGTAGCTCCAGAGGACCAAACTAGGACCAAGAAATAACGGGGCTTCAGGGTTCTCTTTGGTGAGAAAGAACTTTCTAACTATTAAATCTCTTCAAAAGTGAGATGGGCCTCTTGGTGAGGTAACACATTCTCTGCCAATGGGAGCATTCCAGGAGGAGGTATACGACCTCCTCTGAGCATATGGGAGAGGGGACAAAGCATTGGACAAGTAGGCCTCTGAGATCCCTCTAAACTTATATACCCACTTAGCAAAATGTTACGGCGTATCTCCATGTGCCCAGCACTGCCTAGGAACAAGGGTTACCGTGGAGAATGAGATGGGGTCCTTGCCCTCAGGCGCATACAGTCTAGTGGGAGAGTCAGGCATTAAATAAATAAATACAATTGAATGTGTAATTTCAAATGATGATATCATTATAAAGGAAAATAATAAGGCACTAATGTGAGAATAACAGGGATCTAATTGAGATTGGATTCAAGAGGGCTTCTCTGAAGAACCCAGTCAGACAGAGATTTAAAGGATGAGTATAGGTCAGCCTGGAAAAAGGTGTGTGTGTGTGTGTGTGTGTGTGTGTGTGTGTGTGTGTGTGTTTGAAAAGGCAACAGCAAGTAAGAAGACAAGAGGACCCTGGGGGAAGAAAGAACAGTGTGACTAGAAAACTGTGAGTGGAGAATGGCAAGAGATGACACTGGCCAGAGAGGAAGGGGCTGGGTCTCACAGACCCTGACCTTACTCTTAACTAATTGCCCCTCTCCAGTCCAGGATCCCTAGGCCTTGGGCTCTGGAGCTCCCCCAGGTGCAAGCCCTCATCCTTTCCTGTGGCTCCTCCCACCGCCCTGGGACCCCTGACCTAGGGGTGTTCTTTGTATTTTATCAGTGTCCCAGGCGGTGGATGGTAGAATTGGGCATCTGCCTTGTGTGGGAGGCCCAGGTTTAATTCTTTGCCCTTGGCTTTGCTCTCAAGAGGCAGCATCTTTTAGTGGTGGAGCCCAGACCCCGGAACCAGACTGCCTGGGTTCAGATGGTGGCTGTTTGATCTTGCCGAGTTACTTCACTGCTGTGGGCCGCATTTACTCCACGTGTAGGAGTAGGAGGAGGATAACCATACCTTGCTCCTAGGAGTGTTATGGATTAATATTTGTTAAGTATTTAGGACAGTGCCTGGCATGTAAATCACTGGCAATAAATCATTGCAACATCTGCTTCCCTGCCTCGTCCGGTGCTCTCCCAGTTCCACCCCTAGGCCCACAGGGGGAGCCAGGGACCAAGCCACTTTTCCTCCCCCACTTTTCTAGCCAAGGCCACTTCTGGCCACAGCTCTTAAAAAGTAGGTAGAACTGCCCAGCTAGTATGGTGCAGTGGTGGAGTCGACCCATGAACCAGGAGATCTTGGTTCAATTCCCGGTCAGGGCACATGCCTAGGTTATGGGCTCAGTGTCCAGTAGGGAGCATACAGGAGGCATCCGATCAATGAGTCTCTCTCATTATTGATATTTCTATCTCTCCCTTCCTCTCTCTTAAATCAATTAAAAAAAAATAAAAGTAGGCACAGCTGAGCTCACTGCTGCGCAGCCCTCCTCGCCTCCAGAGTAAAAGATGTTCCTAATGGGAGGCGCAGGCAAATCAAAGGCACTGGTGGTTCCTTCCTCCCCTTCTCAGTGGCGTCAGAGGTTCAGGGCATTCTGGATACACTGAATGTATCAATGAGTCTCATTTCCTGGGCCCTGCCCTGATCCCCAAGACTGAGTTTAAAGCTCCTCCCGCATGCTCCCATACCACCCTATGCTCATTTCCAATGTCTAACTTACACTTCTACTGCATGTTAGGGTCGCCGAAGGAGGAACGCTCGAGGCCAAAAGGGGTGAGGAATTATGAATTTATTAGGTCATCTGGATACCAGATGGTCTGAGCCCCCAAAATGGCGCCAGCACCCAAAGACGGGGAGTCAGAGGTTTTTAAAGGACTCTAGGCAGGTTTTTCTGGGCAGGGCATTCTCTGTGAGGACCGGATTCTGGGAAACTCTGGAGGGGAGAGATAATGGTCTTAGCAAGTGGAATGTGGTCTAAGCAAGTGGAACGTCCATTGTGAAGTGGCCTAAAGGTCAGTTTCCAGGGGAGGGGGTATCCATTCAATTATTTGCTCAGACCTGACACTGCATAACCACTGGCTTTCTTGTCTGAGTCCTTGAGGACAGCAGCTGCCTCCTTGTTCTCGTTGCCTCCCAGGGCCTACAGATGGCACTTAGCTTTCCCATCTTCTCTCAGCAGCCCTCCTCCTGGTACCCCTGAGCCAGCCACACCGGTCTGCTGTTCTCTCTCGTCGGGGCCTTTACATGTGCTGTTCTCACTGCTCAACGTGTTCTTCCTCAGGTCTTTGCCTGGTCTTTGCCTGGCAAGCTCCTATTCCTTCTTCAGCTTATCCATCACCTATTCTAGGCAGCCTTCCATAGGCCCCTGATCTAGGCAGGCGAGTCTCCCTGCACCTGGATTTCTCCACTGTATTTTAAGCATCTCTTCACTCGTCTGTGTCTTCCATTCGCCTGTCAAGCTCAGTCAGGTTTATCTAATTTACTATTGTATCCTCAGTGCCCAGCATAGGGCCCATAATAGACCAGGAGTTTATGCCCTGGAGGTTATGCATGAGCTACATCCAGGGGTTCATAAGGCTCCCAAAATCTTATGAAAATGCTTGTAGCCCTGGCCAGTTTTCTAAGTAGTTAGAGCATTGGCCTGAGGACTGAAGGGTCTCAGGTTCAATTCCTGGTCAAGGGCACGTACCTTGGTTATGGGTTTGGTCCCTAGCCCCACTCAGGGTGCGTGTGGGAGGCAACCAATCCATGTGTCTCTCTCATTTCTCTCTCTCTCTCTCTCTCTCTCTCCCCCCCCCCTTCCTCCCTTCCTTCTACTCTCTAAAAATCAATGGAATAAATATCCTTGAATGAGGATAAGAAAAGAAGAAGAAAATGTCTGGAGGTGTTCCAAGGGGGTCAGCCGATCTTCACCCCCGAGCTTGCTTTCCCACAGCCTCAGACTGACACCCCAGCATTATGGAGACATCTTCTGGGAGAACCTTAGTCAAAGTCCCAGCTCCACCTGGACGGCAGGACAGTAATCCCATCCCTCTGAGAGCCACTGGCTGTTCCCAGCCTGGAGTGCACCGCCCTGAGGGGCTGCCACCCCCTGGGAAGCTTTTCCGAAGAGGAGATCATATTTGGCAGGCATGCAGGGACCTGGGGGCATCCCAGCCTGAGTAAAGGCTGTCAACTGACCACCTAAGGAGGCAACAGAGAATCATCAATAAACTAAAGAAGGCCCAGTGGAGCAGCTCTGGGTCTGCAGCTGAGCCCCTGGTGCCTGGCGAAGTGAGCTGTGGATTCCCTAGCACCAGTGAACACCCTGACCTGGAAGAGGGGGGGCAACCTACCCACAGGGAGAAGACCCCTTTCTCCCCGCTGGCAGGGCCCAGCAGCTTTGGTCTCCCCGCAGTCCCCTGGTCCAGGAAGGATCTTTGCTCTCCAGGCAACTGAGCTCTCTAACCCCCTACAGCACTGTTCCAGCTAGTAGGGACCCCCTTTTCAATACCGGGGGATGGAGCTGCCTGAGGAATGAGGAACAAGCCCCTTATAAAGGCTCCACAGACTAAAGAAGGCCCATGGGAGGGAAGGGGGGGGGGGACAGGGAGGTTGGGGGTTAATGGGAAATGAGGACACATCTGTAATACCTTAACCAATAAATAAATTTCAAAAAAAAAAAGGCCCATAGATGGTAAAGAAACCATCCATGCCTACCCAACATGCTAGTGCTGACTCGGGGACCCATCCCCAAAGGCATTGCCTATCCTGGGCCTCTCCCAGCTTCCTCTCCTGTCTCCACAGGAGGCACTAACAGCCCCTGGGCCTCCCATCTCAACCCCCTCCTCTCCGGAACGCCCCAAGGCCCATGGCTGCCCAGCCTTGCTCCCTACAGTGTTCTTTTTCCTGTGCTATCATTAGAAGGAAAACAAGTTGGGGGAAAAAAAAGAAAAATGTTTGTAGATTTGCATTCATTTTGGAAGAGAGTCTGTATTTGTTATCACAATTTCAAAGGGTATGTAACTTCCCTCCCCTTAAAAAAAAAGGACTATTAAGGTTAAGAACCATAGCCTGGCTGGTGTGGCTCAGTGGTTGAGCATCAACCTATGAACCAGGAGGTCACATTTCAATTCCCAATCAGGGCATATGCTCGGGTTGCGGACTCAATTCCCAGTGTGGGGCATGCAGGAGGCAGACAATCAATGATTCTCTTATCATTAATGTTTCTATCTCTCTCTCTCCCTTTTCCTTCCTCTCTGAAATCAATATATATATATATATATATTTAAAAGAACCATTAAGAAATGTGTAAACACTGGTTTTTTATTGGATGCATCCACCTATGAATATAATCATTGATAGTCAATAAATAGTTATTGAATGGATGACTAAGACTCCTTGTGATTAGGGTATTTTAATGTTTTCAACGGATCAAAAACAAACAAACAAAAAACCAAAAAAAACCTCAGAAGAAACCTCTGCCAGGAAAAGTTAAGTGCCCCTTGCATTAGCCCCTCATTCTGTGGCCCTAGATACCTCTCACCTCACTGGGGCTCATCACGCGTTAGACCAAAAGTTCAGAGACTCACAGCCGCTGCCAGAACCCAAATCCTGTCCTGAGATCCACCTACTGCGCCTTTGCAGCCTGTCAGCTGAAAATAATCCTGGGGAAAGCAGGGGTGGCAGGAGCTGAGGAAGGAATCTGCAGAAGCTTTGAATGAGGGAGACTCTGCCCCCTGCCGGCTCCCTGCTCCCCTCCAGCGCCCTGGCCGAGAGCCAGGCGGCCAGAGAATGAGGTCAGAGCAGCCGAGAGGAGAGGAGGAGGCAAGGCAGGGGGCCGGGGAAGGGGGCAGCCCCCCACTGGGCAGTCTTTCCTGTCAAGATTAGGCTTTGTCTTTAAACTAGTCGGGGCAGTAGCTTCTGCTTGGAGCCCTGGCCGTCTAGGGCTCCTATCTTCTACTCCCAAATTAGGAGTTTGGGGAGGGCAGGGGGCGGGGTGGGGGTGGAGGTTCCTCTGGAGCTTGAGGGAAGTCCAGTCATTCAGACTTGGCTTTCTCATCGATCTCTTTTCCTGGAGCCTGGCCACTGCCGACACCTTTGGATGCTTGGCCAGTTCTTTGCATCGCCTACACTTGGTGTGTGGTGTACCAGCCTCTCCACATCACCATGGAAACAAGAGCCTCTGCATCCATCCCAGAGCTGATTTGTGAAGCTATGAGAAGAGTCTGGATTTCAGGGTGGGGTGCACAGGAAGGGCAAAGGAGAAAACCTTCACAGAAATTATGGAGAAAGAGAGAAAGGGAGAGAGAGGGGCATGTCAGGGTCGGGGAAGGATTGCTTTATAAGCATTATGGGAATAGCTTGTACCCTGTGAAGACGGGCAGCTTCCTTGCAAGGCCAAAAATGCAGTCCTCTCCTGGGACACTGGTCAGTCTAAACTAATAACCCCTCCCCATCAGCTGTCCCTCAGCAGCTGTATAACCTTGAGTGAGTTACTTAACTCCTACAAGCATCACTTCCCAACTGTAAAATAAAAATGATAACAGCACTTTGCAGTGTTATTATAAGAATCCAATGAGCCCAGTGCACCAAAAGGTTACCAGTTCGATTCCCTGTCAAGGCACATGCCTGCATTTCGGGTTGGATCCCAGGTAGGATAGGAAAAAACTTCTTAAACAGTATACAACAAAGAAACAGTAAGCCTAAAGAAAAATACTGATACATGTGACCACATTAAATGTCTAAATATCCTGTTGGTTAAAAACAAGCAAAACAAAATTTAAAAGGTAAAAAGGTTATGGTATGTAGTTTAATTTTTTTAAAGATTTTTAATTGATTTTTAGAGAGCGAGAGGAAGGGAAAGGGTTAGAGAGAGAAACATTGACGTGAGAGTGAAACTTGGGCCCGGCTGGCGTGGCTCAGTGGTTGAGCATTGACCAATGAACCAGAAGTCACGGTTCGATTCCCACTCAGGACACATGCCCAAGTTGGGTTGTGGGCTCAATATCCAGTTTGGGGCGTGCAGGAGACAGCTGATTAATGATTCTCATCATTAATGTTTTTATCTCTCTCTCCCTCTCCTTTCCTCACTGAAATCAATAAAAGTATATTTTTATAAATAAAGAAGTTCTATGGAGAGTAATCTCATAGGATAATCTGGTCTTTTTCCAGTGACACCCACTCAACTCACCTATTTGGCCTGTGTGGAAGACAGATGGATCTTGGAGAATGACAGTGGATTATTGTAAACTTAACCAGGAGGTGACTCCAATTGCAGCTGCTATGCCAGATGTTGTTTCATTACTTGAGCAAATTCACAAGTCCTTTAGTACATGGCATGCAGCTATTGATCTCACAAATGCCTTTTTCTCCATCCCTGTCAATAAGAACCATCAGAAGTAGTTTGCTTTCAGCTGGCAAGGCCAGGAATACACTGTCCCTAGCCTACCTCAGGTGTATCAACTATGCAGCCCTATGTCATAATTTAGTTCACAGGGATCTTGGATCACCTGTTGGAAAACTTGTGTTGGAAAAGGCAGGCTAATGTCCAGTCTTTCACTCCTGCTCAGCTATGTAGGAATGGACCGTGGGCCTGGGACACTTTCTTACCAAGAGATAAAAAGCCCACAGTCTGTGCTGAGCTTATCACCTTGAGTGGGAATACCTTTCTCTGTTTCTTGCCCAATGTGTACTCCTTTGTTCTGCTTAAGTATGTGCTCAGTAGCCCTCAGGCATGCCCCCAACTCTTTCAGATTCCATGGGGGGTGGTTGGGAGGGGTGCTTCTGTTGTGGCACCAGAGGGTGCATGTAGGCCAATTGCCATGCATTGGATTCCAGGAAAGACACCCTGGCTATGGGGGGCCAACACCCTCTATTGAAGCTGATCTAGCCAAATAGCCAAATTTTATGGCTAGAAACCAGTGATGTGGGGGCATGTTAAGATATTCCTTCTAAAGTGAAGGATAAGTTGTTGCCTCTGGCCCCTCCCACAACCAAAAAAAGAGAAATAACACCTTACCGGGCCTCTGTGAATTTTGGAGGGAACATATTCCTCATATGGGTATGCTACTTTGGCCTATTTACCAAGTGACCTGAAAAGCTGCTAGTTTAGGATGGGTCCCAGAACAAGAGAAGGCTCTGCAACAGGTCAGGGTGCTGTGCAAGTTGCTTTGCTGCTTGGGCCACATGATTCAGAAGATACAATGGTGCTTGAAATAGCCGTGGCAGATTGAGATGCTATTTGGAGCCTTCGGCAGGCCCCTATCAGTGAATCACAGTCCAAGCCCTTAGAATTTTGGAGCAAAGCCCCCTACCATCCTTTGCAGATAACTACAAAACACTTATTTTGAGAAACACCTCTTGGCCTACTAACTGTGTCTTAGTAGAGACTGAATGCTTAACCATGGGCCACCATGGAGAGCTCAGGTCACCAAGTTTCTATGTGACCTGAGCTCTCCATCATGAACTGGGTGTTATTTGACCCACCGCGCCATAGAGTTGGGCGTGCACAGCAACACTCCGTCATCAAACGTATGTGGTATATACAAGATGGCACCAAGTAGGCCCTGAAGGCACAATTAAGTTACTTGAAGAAGTAGCCCAGCTGAAACCGGTTTGGCTCAGTGGATAGAGCGTCGGCCTGCAGACTGAGAGGTCCCAGGTTCGATTCCGGTGAAGGGCATGTACCTGGGTTGCAGGCACATCCCCAGTAGGAGATGTGCAGGAGGCAGCTGATCGATGTTTCTCTCTCATCGATGTTTCTAACTATCTCTCTCTCCCTTCCTCTCTGTAAAAAATCAATAAAGTATATTTTAAAAAAAATAAGAAGTAGCCCAAATGCCCAGGGCCCCTCTCTCCCAACATACTGTACACCTATAGCCTCAGGAGGATTCCCTATAGTCAGTGACAGAGGAAGAGGAGAAGCAGGTTTATAAATGGTTCTTCACAGTATTCAGGCACCACCCAAAAGTGAACAGCCACAGTACGATAGCCCTTTTCTGGGACACCCCTGAAGGTTGTTGTGAAGGGAAAGCTTCCCAGTGGGCAGCACTTTCAGCAGTGTACCTGGTTGTTCACTTTGTTTAGAAGGAGCAAAGGCCAGATGTGTGACTATATATACCAACTCATGGCTGTGGCATGAATGGTCAGGGACTTGGAAGGACCATGGTTAGAAAACTGGTGTCAAGGAAATTTGGAGAAGAGGTATGTGGATAGACCTGACTGAATAGGCAAAAAAAAAAAAAAAAGTAAAAGTAAAAGTATTTGTGTCCCATGTGAATGCACACAAAGAGTGACCTCAGCAGAGGAGGATTTAATAATTAAGTGGATAGGATGACCTCATCTGTGGATATCAGTCAGTCTCTTTTCCCAGACACCCTGTCATTGACCAATAGATTTATAAACAAAGCAGCCATCATGGCAGGGATGGAGGTTTTGCATGAATTCAGACACATGAAATTTCACTCACCAAGGCCAACCTGGCTATGGGAATTATTGAGTGCCCGATCTGCCAGAGACCAACACTAGGTCCCCCTACATGGTACCATGGGTGAACAGGTTGACTAAATTGGATCACTTCCATCATGGAAGGGCAGTGTTTTGTTCTTACTGAAATAGACATTTACTCTGGATACACATTTGCCTTCTCTGACACAATGCTTCTGCCTTTTCTGGATATTTCACATAAAGGCCCCTGCCAGTATGTGGTTTCTTGTGTCTGGCTTCTTTCAATGAGCATGTTTTTGAGATTTACTCATATTGTAGCATGCATCTGTAGTTAGATATCTTAGACTGATATCTAAAAGCAAAATAGCTATATTGCATGGTAAATTTATGTTTAAAAATTTAAGAAACTGCTAGAGCAACATTCTGTTTACTAGATGGGATGCTACCTGATTCATAAATTGTTCAGTAAAACCAATTAGATGGAAGGAAGGAAGGAAAGAAAGAGAAAAGAAACTGCCAAACTGTGGTCCAAAGTGGTTGCAACATTTTACAATCCCACCAGCAATGCATGAGGGTTCCCGGTTCTCCATATTATCTCCAAAATTTGTTACGTGTATTTCATTTTTATTTTTTTAAATATATATTTTATTGATTTTTTACAGAGAGGAAGAAAGAGGGATAGAGAGTTAGAAATATCAATGAGAGAGAAACATCGATCAGCTGCCTCCTGCACACCCCCTACTGGGAATGTGCCCACAACCAAGGTACATGCCCTTGACTGGAATCGATCCTGGGACTCTTCAGTCCGCAGGCCGACGCTCTATCCACTGAGCCAAACCGGTTAGGGCTGTTATCTGTATTTTAAAATATTGCCATACCATGAAAAAAAATATCTTAAAAGGTTCAGTTGGGAGGCTATCGATTTTGAGGATAAAACTATCCTCTTGCAAAACAAAAAAACCCTTCACTGCGGTCCTCCAGGCGGCAGAGGGCGCCCCGAGGCAGGGCCTCTCTTCCGCGCCTCCCAGCGCCATTTTAGCAAGATCCCGTTGCTAGGAGACGGCGATGCGTCTTTCGGCTTGAGAGCCCGGCCTCCCTGCTGTCCCAGGCTCTGTTTTACCTCAGGACTAAGGTCTACGGTCTCACTACCGTCCAGGGGCAGTTGCAGAAGGCCTCTTTCTGGGGGCATTTTCCTTCTCCCCCCCGCTAACGCTGGCCGCGGCGGGCCCGGGATCCTTGCCCAGATCCAGCCCTCTAGCCTGCTATGTCCAAGAAAGGGAAAAAGGCCAAGACGCCCCTGTCGGATGAGGAGCAGCTGCTGCTGTTCCAGCAGAGGTTGCTGGCAGATGAGGAGGTGGCTAGGAGGAAGGAGCGGCTCCTGAGCGTGTTCCTGAAGGTGATGCTTCCTCCTTATCCCTGCCCAGCCCACCCCCTCCCTGCGCTGCCCCTGCTGCCTTAACCCTGCCATGTGGCAGCGTCATTTTTATGCTGGCCTCCCTCCTCCGGAAATCTTTTTTTTTTTAAATATATTTTATTGATTTTTTACAGAGAGGAAGGGAGAGAGATAGAGAGTTAGAAACATCGATGAGAGAGAAACATCGATCAGCTGCCTCCTGCACATCTCCTACTGGGGATGTGCCCGCAACCCAGGTACATGCCCTTGACCGGAATCGAACCCGGGACCTTTCAGTCCGCAGGCCGATGCTCTATCCACTGAGCCAAACCGGTTTCGGCCTCCGGAAATCTTGAGACCTAAATATACTTAGATTTCAGGCAACAGTGTTTGGAAGGAGGGGTGGTGGTATAGAGCTTGGCAGTCACAACTGAGTCCCAGAACTGGGACAGTAGGTGTTCTCAGCCATCCCAACGGTTCGAAACTCTGATAGTCTCCCTGGAGTGCCCTGCTCTGATGCCTCCATCCTAAAAGAAATTCACCCTTCCCCTCCTTAAAATGCCATCTGGCTGTTCCTGTCTTACTTGAGATGCTCCCAAAACAAGAACAGGAGTTACCTGAGTGTTAGCCATTAGGAGCTTTGGTCCCTCGGAAAAGACAAAGGGTAAAAGTGACAGTTGACAAACTCAGTGCAGTCTTGTTTGTTGTGCTGTATTAGGGCTTTTAACCCTGACCTCCTTCAGGTGTGTTTATTCCTTCACACAGGACAAGCTGGCCAAGGAGGAGCACAACAGTGCTCTGAACCTTAATAAGATTAACACACAGTGGAGAACTGTTCTTCGAGAAGTCAAGACCAAAGAGCTTCATAAGGACATTGAGATCCTCAGCCAAACATTTGAACGAGTGGTAGACTGCAAGGACAGTGTTATCAAGGTAGGTGTTCTTCCCAAGGAAATACTTGAACATGGCTGCCTTGATCTCCTCTCTTAGTAGAATGGGCCAAGAAAAGTAATTAATTATTCAATCTTAACGCCCTCACAAGCAGCAGGCTGTGATGAAACTAGGCTATTGGTAATAACAACTTTCACTGAGATGAAGAGGAGACTATTGGCTGGTCATCCCTCTCCCTCACTTAGAGGAGCCCTTGGTTTTAGTCATCTACTGCCCCAAACCAGTACTATACAATATTAGAGTTATGAGGCACAGTAGACATCACCCCAGGACTTGAACTTAGTCCTACATCTTCATTTCAATGTGAGACCACTCAGTTCCAGAGGAAGGAAATGGCTCACCCAAGGACACTCAGCCAGTCGATGAGAGAGCTGCGACTCAGCACAGGTTTCTTGATTCCTACTCTAGTGCTTTATTCAACCAAATTCTGTTTGCCTCTTTGATTCAACTTCAGTAGCCCTGGAGAAGGCTGAGATCTCAGTGGGTAAGAGCAGTTCTGGATCTCCAAGAAATTCAGTCAGTCATTCTTATGCTATTGGGAGGTTCTTGTAGCCAAACCATCTTTAAAAAAAAAGTTGTTATTGATTTGCGAGAGAGAAGAAGGGAGAGGGAGAGAGAAAGAGAAACATCGATGAGAAAGAGACATTGATTGGCTGCCTCCTGAACTCCCCCCGCCCCCCCTCTAACCCAGTGTGTGCCCTGACAGGGAATCAAACCAGTGATCTCTCAGGTACAGGGAACAACACTTAACCAACTGAGCCACACTGGGCCATACCATCTTTTTTGCCAAGAAATTTTGCTGTATCCCTTTTTTCATTCTATTTAAATCTCTGCCCACTGGTTCCTTCCCCTTAGGCTTTTCTATCTATCTATCTATCTATCTATCTATCTATCTATTTAATTTATTTCAGAGAAGAAGGGAGAGGGAGAGAGAGATAGAAAAGAGAATCATTGATCAGCTGCTTCCTGCACGCCCCACACTGGAGATCTAGCCCGCAACCCAGGCTTGTGCCTTCACTGGGAATCAAACTGTGACCACCTGGTTCATAGGTCAATGCTCAAACACTCTACCCTGCTGGCTGGGCTTAGGGGCATGCAAGAAACAGCTGATCAATGATTCTCTCTCATCGTTGATGTTTCTCTCTCTCCTTCTCCCTTCCTCTCTGTAAAAAATCAATAAAATATATTTTTTAAAAAATGATTCTCTCTTTGTCTTTAACCTTTGGCATTTTAATTATGATGTGTCTTGGTGTAGGCCTCTTATTTGGGACTCTTTGTGCTTCCTGGACTTGTATGTCTATTTCTTCACCAGGTTAGGGAAGTTTTCCACCATTATTTTTTCACATAGTTTTTCATTCCTCGTTCTCTCCCTTCTCCTTTTGGCACCCCCATGATGCAAATGTTTGTATGCTTAAAGTTGTCCCAGAGGCTCCTTATACTATCCTCATTTTTATGGATTCTTTTTCTTTTTGCTGTTCTGATTGGATGTTTTCTGCTTCCTTATCTTCCAAATCTCTAATTTGATCCTCTGCTTCTGCTTCACCTATTTCACCTTTGATTCCCTGTATTCTTCACTTCAGTTAGTGTATCTTTATTTCTGACTGGTTCTTTTTCATGTTTTCTATCTATGTTTTTATGTTTCCTATCTCTTTATTGAAGTTCTCACTAAGTTCATCTATTCTTCCCCTAAGTTTATTTAGCATTTTAATATAAACAGTGGTTTGAACTCTGCATCTAGTAGATTGCTTGTCTCCATTTTATTTAGTTCTTTATCTGGAGTCTTTTTCTGTTCTTTCATTTGGGACATGTTTCTTTGTCTCATTTGGCTGCCTCCCTGTGTTTGTTTCTATGTATTAGGTAGAGCTGCTACATCTCCCTATCTTGGTAGAGTAGTAGGTGTACTGTAGGGTCCAGTGTCACAGCCTCCTCTATCACCCGAGCTGGGCACTCCAGGTGCACCCCCCCATGTGGGCTATGTATACCCTCCTGTTGTAGTTGAGCCTTGATTGCTGTTGGCACCTCAATGGGAGGGATTTACCTGTAGGCTGATAGGTTGTGAAGACTAATCGCAACTACCATGGAAGATCAGCTATGCAGGGGCTGACCCCACAGAGCAGGATTTACTTCAACAGGGTTCTAGTGACTGCTGAGTCCACCCTTTGAATGTATCCTTCGTGGAGGAGTTTGGGTTGTACTTCGACCTGGTCTGAAGCTGTCCCCCAAATGCACTGGCTCTGGAGCCTCCTGGGAGGTGCAGATCAAGGTCAGCTGCCACCTGTGTCCTGCCCGGGGCCACTATTCATGAACTACAAAGCAATATGTAGATGGCTGCTATTTGTGCTGGAATTGGATTTGCTGAGCAGAGGCCAAGCTGTGAATTAAGGCTGGCTGCCACTAGTGCCCGGCCTGGGGTCACTTAGTGAAAGGTATGTGGCATGCTGAGGCCAGATGCTGCTTGTTTGATTTGTTTTTTAATAGCCAATCATTGTTTCTTTAGTGTCCATTTTTTGTCTTTTTAAAATATATATTTTTTTATTGATTTCAGAGAAGAAGGGAGAGAGTTAGAAACATCAATGATGAGAGAGAAGCATTGATCAGCTGCCTCCTGCACACCCCCCACTGGGGATTGAGCCCCCAGCCTGGGCATGTGCTGTTGGCTGGAATCGAACCTGGGACCCTTCAGTCTGCAGGTCGACTCTATCTACTGAGTCAAACAGGCAAGGGCCAGATGCTGCTTGTTTGAGAAATTTTAGAAAAGTCTGAAGCATTTACCAACATAGGCCATTTGTATGGAAAAGCCACAGGAAATGGCTTGGACTGGGCCAACAAGATGAATGGGATGGGGTCTCAGGGAATCAGCAGAGCAGGGCCAGCAGTATTAGCCAGGTTGATGGAGATTCAGATATGGCACCAGCCTGCGGCTCTGTGGGGCAAGGGCCCAGAAAAAGAACAATGGCCTCTGCCAACACTTCTGTCTGGGAAAAAACTGCTCCTCCAGCTCTTGCCTTAATGTCAGACAACTCGATTCCTTGCCAGACAATTTAGTTCCTCCCTGTATGTCCTTGGTGCCTCAGCACTGGAGCTTAGAGGAAGTGAGTCCAAGTAAGTCTGTGGGTAGGACCTTTAAGAGGAACTGCCTGGGAATCTAGAAGCCCCGGTCTCACTCATCCACAATCCCCACTGATTTTTATAATCACAAGTTATGGGGACTTCTCTTCCTGGCACTGGAACCCTGGTTTGGGGAACTTAGTGTGGGCCTGGGACCCCTCATGCCTCAGGGGGGACCTCTGCATCTAAAGTATCTCTCTACATGTAGATGTGGGATCAGCCCATTCAGCAGCTCTGCCCCTCATAGGACTTCTGTTCAGCTAGATTTCAGGTGATTCTTAATGATAGTTGTTCTGTAAATTTAGTTGTAGTTTTGATGTGGTTGTGGGAGGAGGATTTGAGTATTGCTTTTACCTATGCCACCATATTGACCTGAACCTCCAGATTATCTTTCTAAAACAAAATCTGATCCTGTCATTCCACTGCTTAAGTCTCCCCAGTGGTTCCCCTCTTCTACAGGAAAAAAATCCATACTCCACGGAAAGAATAGCAAAGCCCTTCATGATCTAGCCTCTACCTGTACCTTTCATAGCAAGCCTTGTTTCTTACCTGTGCCGTTATACATGCTCTTTCCTCTACCTGGAATTTTATTTTTCCCATCTCCTCAGTTTTCCTGGCAAACTCTGACTCCTCTTCAAGAGTGATACAAATGGCATCTCTTCTGTGAAGCCTTCCCCAGTGTTCTTAGTTAGATGTAGGCACTCCGTTCCTTATATCCCATTGTCACTGGTAAATCATTAATTTCATATCACTTAGCATGTTAAACAGTAATGTTCTGTTTATATAACTCTTTTCCTACTTCAAGACTGCAGGCTCCTTTGAGGGCAGTGGGGATGTCTTTTAGTCTCGGAATCCTCAGTATCCAGCATAGTGCTGGATAAGCATTTGTTGAGTGAGTGAATAGTCATCCATTATCAGAAACTATTTCATAAGATTCTTTTTCATGTAAACATAAGGTGAAAGCTAGCTCTGCATAGGCTGTGGTAGTTCACAGTGGGACTCAAGGTGTTTGGATCATATGGGAACTCAGTAAATGCTTCTTTGTTCTATTTACTCTAATTTCATTTTGCTTTCTTTTTTTAGGACACAAAGTTTTCTTTAATTATTTTTTTGGGATAAGAAACACCACACTTCTACTCAATGTCCAACCAACTGAACCACACCAGCTAGAGCTCATTTTACTTTTTTGAATGGGTACTACATTTACATTGTCCAAAATTAAAAAGATAAAAAGTTACATAGTGAAAATTCCTTCCCACTGGTGCCTTCCAGCTGCCCAATGCCCATTAGTTTCATGAGTAAACATTATTTTACACAATTGGTCGTATTACATACTGTTCTGCCCATTGACTTTTTCATTTAACAATATGTCCTGGGTGCCTGGCCGGTGTGGTTCAGTGCTTGAGCATCCACCTATGAACCTGGAGATCAGGGTTCAATACCTGGTCAGAGCACATGCTGGGGTTGTGAGCTTGATCCAGTATGGGGCATGCAGGAGGCAGCTGATCAATGATTTTCATTATTGATGTTTCTCTCTCTCTCCCTCTCTGAAATGAATTATATATATATATTAAAAATGCAGGACAAATGCTTGATTCCTTCTCTTCCCTGACAAGATACCCTAGGTTCAACTTGTTTATTTTTGCCTCAGATTTCGAAGCAGCCATTTCTCTATGAATCCGATTCCTTTGAGTGGTAGCACCATCACTGTAAATGTTTGTTGTCCCTAGGACACTGGCTGGCTATATGGGGTTCTCTGATGTCACTCTGACTTTAAATTCAATAGTGGGAGAACCAGCACTCTTTGATCCAAAGAAAAGCCATCCAGCTAACCAGCTGAATACATCTTTAATTTTCTCACAGAGAAGTCATCGAGACAAAATGGTAACTCTGTGTTTCCTACCCAGTCTTTAGCTAAGGACCTGTCAGAAGCTGATGAGCAGTATGCCCATGCCCTGCGCAGCCACATGCACAACATTGACCAGCTGTTGGCCTTGCAGAGATGCCGACTCAACCTCCTGGAGGAAAATTACAGCATGGAGCTGGAGACCCTAACCAAGGAGTTTGAGATAGAAAGGTATGGGGGTTTGAATCCAAGGGCGCATATGGAGCCTGTGTCAAGGAGCTGCCTGTAAGCAGGTGGCCAGCACCCTGGAGCATCCCACCTTGATTATGACATTACTTCCACCAGAAAAGATCCTGATTTCCTTCTAAACTAACGTGGGTTTAAGCTTGTGGCCTTAGCCTTCCTTTGCCCGTGCCAGGTCCCTATTTGTAACGTCTCATCACCCACTGTCAACTATCAAAATCCTACCCATCTGGCAGGGGGCAGGAATGGGAAGGAGACTTCTCACTGAAACCTTTGCACTTTTTAATTTTTATATCACATGAATATATTAACCTATTCAAAAATAAAAATAATCTTATTCATTCTTTTCGGCCCTAAAGGAAATAGATCCCCCCTTCCCTCTGTTTTCCTTCAGTACCTAAGAGTTTGTACCATTCATCTAGTTTTATTACATACTGCTTTGAGTTGTCATTATTGGTCCATTTGCTTTATTCCTCAGAGCAGGGACAGTGTCTTATCTTCCGTAGGAAGACAATTATTGAACAACATGAAAAAGAGATTCGCTACCTACAAGATGTCTTCATGGCCATGGAGCAGAACTACATAGATTCTGAGTATGAAAGCAAGCTGGAGTTCCAGAGCATGTGGGATGATCTCAAAAACAAGGTACAGAGGGGAAATAATGGGCAAGAGTTGGGAGAGGAGAGAAAAATGCTCCAGGCTAGCAGAGCTCAAGGAGATCCCTTTAACCAACATCATAAAATGCCTGTTGCCACTCTAGGTACCCCTATTGCCTTCTGTACTTTTCTGAAAATTGGTCGGGTGGGAGGATCATTCTGAAATATCAAGGAAATGCATTTTAAAGCTTAAAAGCAACAAGGAAACCATCTGGCTTCATCTTTGAAAGATATGCTTTGATTTCCGTCCCCAGTCTTTTTTTTTTTAATATATTTTATTAATTTTTCACAGAGAGGAAGGGAGAGAGATAGAGAGAGTTAGAAACATCGATGAGAGAGAAACATCGATCAGCTGCCTCCTGCACATCCCCCACTGGGGATGTGCCCGCAACCCAGGCACATGCCCTTGACCGGAATCGAACCTGGGCCCCTTCAGTCAGCAGTCTGACGCTCTATCCACTGAGCCAAACCGGTTTCGGCGCGTCCCCAGTCTTTTTACCTGTCTCCCTGAAGACCCTCAGCTAGTCAAGTGTTTCTTCTAATCTACTCTGTTCTTGCAGGATTCCATACTTATTTTGAAAGGCAAGATCATGGTGCATAGCCATGAGATTTGTAGATGAAGAAACTAAAGCCCCGTAAAGTAGAACGACCTGCCAAAGTCCTGCTGCTGGTTTCTGGCAGAGCCAGGAGGAGAATCCAGTTTCTGGCCTCTTGGCCAAAGTGCTTTCCACCATCCTGTAGGCCGCAAACTTTAGCTAGCCTGCAGACCTGGGTTTGAGTATGAGATTCTTTGTTTTTATTTTGCCCTGTACTGTTTTGTAAAACATTTAAATAAGGTTCCCAACTTTAAAAAATGGGGATTTCACATAAAAACCCAAATTTTCACCTTCCCTTGAAAAATCTGAAGGTCTGGTAACCCTGGGCCAATATTTCCAAATGGAGCCACTCACATGGAGCTGAGCAGCTGTGCCTTCCCCACCCCCCTGCTAAGAGCGTTTGCTCTCTGGTTCACCACAGGCTCCATCTAGCCCAAAGCACTTATTTATATCATCTGCCTGGTCTTTGTAGGAATTTTCATTGGCGACGCTGCACTATACTATGCTATAAACAGTGCAAGAGTGTGGGGTTGCTGGTGGAAGTGAAAGGGCACTAAAAGGGTAATTCTGAGCATTGGCTATTTTGGGGCCACTTCCTAGAATATAGAAGAGAAGCACTTTCTAAGACTGCAACTAGAGAGTGTGGTAGAAGATCTATGGAGAAGGTTCCAGGATGCACTTAAGAATTACACTGATGCCACAGAGGATCGAAAGATTGCCTTTGAGACTTTGAAAGTGAAGGACGAGAAGAGCTCCAAAGACATTGAAGTACAGATGAAAAGAATACAGAAACTACAGGTCAGTGCAGCCAACCAGAAATACTCACTGCTTTAACTGCTCCATTATCCCCTGTTCATCTTCCCCCAATTTCTACTGGGCCTCATCACTGGTTGGGGAAAGATATGCTTTGATTTCCGTCCCCAGTCTTTTCACCTGTCTCCCTGAAGACCCTCGGCCAGTCAAGTGTTTCTTCTAATTTACTCTGTTCTTCCAGGATTCCATACTTATTTTGAAAGGCAAGATCATGGTGCACAGCCGTGAGAGTGAAGAACAGAACCAGTACATTCGTGATGACAAGGAATTGGTCCTTGTACAACTACGAAAACTTAAGGCCCAAAGGACTCATGTCCGGGAAATAGCACAGGAGAATTTAGTCAAACTCACTCTGGAAAGTAATGCCACCCTCAAAGTTCTGAGAGCGATTGTTGATAAGGTAACAGGGGAGAGGGTGGTCCAAACAAAACCAAGGAACTGGGCTCCCTGTGAAGTAAAAAGGGTTTGAGAATGGCAGAGGAGGCATCCTCCTGCTTCCTGCCGGAGTGGACACTTGGAATACCTTTTTTTTATTTCATGTGCCCCTCCCCCTCACATTTTAAGTTAAATGCATTAATAGTGAATGGATTTTATAAGAATGTCAAATACTTGCCATACAGTAAGCACTCTCTGTTAGATGTGTATATTACTTGTCTCCCACTTAAATGAATAGCTTCCTTGGTTCAAACAGGGAACCAACTCCACTATTCCCCTTCCCACCTCTTTTCTAATAAAAGGTGTCTTCCTGCGTTCAATAGGGTGAAAAGATACTTAAACTTGCTGAAATATGTAGGAAATTTGAAACAGAGGAAGAAAAAGTGCTGCCCTTTTATTCTTCAATATTGACTCCGGAGGAGCAGGAGGAGATAGAGGAAATTATCCCAGAGGAGCTTACTGAGGAGCTGGCAAAGGTAAAGTTCCCAGGGCCCAGAGGCCTTGGCTTAAGGTTGGGGATGATGGACCCTGGGCTGTATTCACTGATGGGCCCCACTACACGCCTCCCTTTAAATCAATTCCCAGGTGATAGCAGACTACATAGGGATGGATAATTTCTGGAAAAGGTACAACAAAGTGAAACTAGAGCAACTGAGCCTTCAACAAAGACGTACCCAATTGTTAGAGATCAACGGGAAGCTGCGGGAGATGCTCAAGCGGTACTTGGATGGCATTTCAGTGAGTGATGAAGTGCTGAGCCAGCTCAACCCACTCTTCATTGTCAACTACCGAAGCAACTTACCCCAGGCCTTGTCTAAACCTACAACCCAGCCAGATGACAAAAAAAGTTCAACCACTTACAACATCATTGAGGCAGCCCACGTGATCTCCCATATCCTGTGATACAAGGAGAAAATCTATTTTCATTCTCCAGAGAATTTTTTGAGAGACCTGAGGACTTTGCTATTAAAAATTCTCATAGAGTTCATGAGCTTCTTATATCTTTGCCATATTGGACAGAACAGTCTACTTTGACAACACCAGGAATAAGCAGCCCCAGGGCATGGAGAGAATAGCTAGGCAACTACTAGGAGGCTTATTTCTCAATGAAGCATTGCTCCTGGAGTCAGGGCACCCTGGTAGCCAAACCTATACCTCCGGGACCTAAAAATCAGAAGGGAAATCAAGAACAAGTCCCTGAAGTAAGTTAGGACAGGAAGAGGAGGCCGGGGAAGAGGTGACTCAAAGCCGCTAACCCCCTCCCCCATGACAGACAAGATCCAACTCAGAATGCCTTTTCGCCAGCCCCCTCACCTCATTCCCACTTACAAAAGTAGCCTCAGAAAGTATCAGTTGAAGAATGCAAAGAAGTGTTAAAAATTATTATTTATTATTTCTTTTTGCTCTTGTTTCGTTTCTCTTCCTTGAGCTTCTTTTTGGAGACTTTAGGTTTGCTGGCCTTTCTGTATAGGTGATACCCAATGAGGCTCAGGAGGGCTGGCACCATGGCCATGCCCACCAGAGGCAAAGTGCCCTTCATCAGCTTTTGCCAGTAGTTGGCTCGGATCAGTGCAATCAGCTCCACGTCAAACTGCAGCACTGCATCCGCTGGAGGCAGAGAGGAGGTGAGGGTTAGGATCTCTGTGCAGTTTATCTAGGACTCTGAATGAATGAAAACAGGGAAGGCAGGCCACACCAGAGCAACAACTATGAAGCTGGCAAGATTTAAATGTGGGGTTGAGTTCCCTTAGACAAGGCAGAGATGGGTTATGAGCAGAGTCTAGTGATAGTCATGTTTACCCCAAATATACAAACGTGGCTTGGTTTCCATGGTGGGTCTTTGACAGCACAGGAAAATTTCCTGTGGATCTGAAACGTACACACTGTTCTCCATTTATGAGTGAGAGAAACCTCTATACTAACTGTACTCCATTTCCAAACAGCCACAAGGACACAATCTTTGCAGGGCTGAAATTAATTGAATTTAAACTAAACTTTTAAATTCCACCAACCAATGAGCATATTCAATGAAATTATTAGAAAAGATAGGTGTTCTAACATAAGAGCTGGAGAGGAAGAAGGATGTGTCTTAAGAAAGTAGATATGGGGGAATGAGTGGGAAGTGGGAGAGAAATGTAGATAGAAGCAGCACTAGAAAGCAGAAGGTAATAGAGCTTCGAGTAAGAGTTCATTTCTCTTTAGTCACCCTGTCTTCTCTCCAGGTCTCCCTCTAAGCTGGAACTGGGATAATAACTTTGACCCTGGTGCTCTGAAGTATAACACATTTTAGCTAATAGAACATGTGTTATAACCAAAAGCAAGAGACACACATCTTGCGAAATCTGTTCAATCCCAGGCCTTTAAGAGTAAAAGTCAACAGTGACGTGAGAGGGCTTTTAAAGTTATGAGGTGGACTTGGCTTTTAAAAGTTTTTTTGTTTCATTTTGTTTTGAATTACTTGACTGTGATCATTTTTCCTATCTCCTCCCTGGTAAAGACTGAGAGGAAGGGTGGAGATGCAGCGAGAAGCCATGCCAACTGCACAAATTACACCATTTGTACTTGTAGGAAAAGGACAGGAAATTAGTCCAACGTTCTAGGAAGGGTGACATGCGCAGCAGACCCAGGTGGCACAAGCAGGTGTCTCCTTTCTAAAAAGCTGCTGGCTGCCAGAGGGCAAACCAGGTGACATTAACAGGTTCTCTAGTCCCTATGGTGATCTAAGCAGGAAAAAAGAGGGCCCCAGCCATCGCTGTCCCTTTTCGCAAGCTGACTTAGACCTTCTCAAGCTCCAAATTGTATAGCTCTGAGAGACGGGGTATTTTGATGATTTGAGAGAGAGCTCTAGTCAGGTTACCTGGGATAGATGGTGGAAATCCCCGCTTTCCATAGGCCAAGTGAGAAGGAATGATTGCCCTTCGCTTCTCTCTGAGGGAAGGAACGTAAGTCACAGCCAGGGGCGGGAGCAGGTGGGCCAGCAGCCTCAGTCCATCTGAAGCCCCACCAGCAAAACCCTCTAGGTCAGTGGTCGGCAAACTGCGGCTCGAGAGCCACATGCGGCTCTTTGGCCCCTTGAGTGTGGCCACGAAGTTTCAATCGCACTGTACGTGCGCGCCTGCACGTGGTATTTTGTGGAAGGGCCACACTCAAGGGGCCGCAGTTTGCCGACCACTGCTCTAGATATTCATGTCCAAAAGATGACTTTTTCCCCCACTTTATACCAAACAGGTTGACCAGCAAAGGTATACATCCCCCCACATGCCTCAGCTGCTCCAACAAAACCCACAGCCAGAGAGGCACAGAGGCTTGGGACGCCCTCAGGGGTCCCAATGACTGAGGCAAAGCCAGGGTCCTTTGTCCCATGTTTCCCTGCCTCCTCTAGAAGCAGGGATAGCAGAGAACGCTTCTAGCCATGCAAAGGGAGTACCCAAGCCCCTCTCTGCCCAGATACTCACCCTACACACATGTCTAGAAGGCTCTGCTCCAGACCTTGAGGAAGAAGACATAACTGAACAGGAAGTTACCTACATTCCCAAAATCCCAGGAGAGGAGATCAATGGTTCCCCCTTCACCCTTAGTTGAGCTCCCCGCTTCTCAAATCTCTGGCTCCCTTCTGGTAGGGTATGGGGCAGGAGGAGTATTAGAAGTGGGGTTTGAACCTCAGGAGGGGCCATTTCTAAGGTAGCTTAGGGACTGAAAGGGTGAAGAAAGCACTTAGGTTGGGATGAGTGGGAGCCACAGGCCACATACCTGGGATCACCTGCTTCTGGCCGAGTTCTATAACCAGAGGGTCTCTGGCCAGGGAAGTGTCAATAACACGTCCATCTACCAAGCTGCCCTGGGGGGAGAGAGCATCGGAGCTCACACCTGGTAGCCCTCCCTCGCAGCAGGCGCAGCCCCCTAGCAGCTGCAGCCTCGCACTCCCCTGGGGCAGAAAGGAACAGGAAGCCCCACAGGACTGGCACTGCTCGGAGATCTCTCCACCCTTCACTTCTCGGGGCTCGGGAGGAACTGGGGGGAAAGCAGGGAGGGGAAATGGGCAGGAAGAGGAACGTTCCCCCACCCTCCACCCGCCACGTGCGCGAAGACCCCAGAGCCCAGTGACTCCCCGAACCACTCGCCACGTGTCCAAGCCAAAGCTGACGTGTTTCATCGGGGCGCCGCCCCCTCCCAGGCTCCGCCTGGGCCCCCCACACCCCTCACCGTGTAGTGTATGTGAAGCGTGTCTCCAAAGGCAGCAGGCTCCGCACACGGCTCGGGGGGCTCCACCTACGATCGGACTACAGGAGTCATGGAGGGTCCTCCAAAGATTCTGTTCTTGCCCCTAGACCCGACACCCCACCCCCAACTCAGTAGTCCCCGCACTTCTCCCCCGCGGCTCGCGGGTTCTCTCCGACCTGTATTCGCGCTCAAGACCTGCCCCGCGGACCGGACAGGGACAATCTCCTCACCAGGGTCTCCACTTGGAGGACTCGGACAGGACTTTCGGTTTCGAACCCCGTGTCAGCCTGGGACGCCGCGCGGCTGAGCAGCAGCAGCAGCGGCAGCAGACAGAGTGGGGGTCGCGGCGGGCGCAGGGGCATGACTCCACACGGCGCCAGGC
>NW_006285049.1:1331455-1359802 GCF_000327345.1 Myotis davidii | reverse complement strand
GAGCGGTTCTCTCAGCGCCCAGGCTGGACTGGACAGGACCGGGCGGGTGGAGACACACCAGCCCCTCCTCCTGCCGCCCATCCTCCACCTTGTCCCCGCCTCCTGGGGGGCGGAGGCCACAGGGAGCCCTCCCTACCCTCTAAGATCCGAGGTTTGGATTCGGACTGGTCGGTGAGTTCGCGTACTGTCCCACAGCGAGGGCCTGTGACACACAACACCCATTATCAACCTGTGTGGCAGGCACTCGTCTGTAATCCTCAAAACCACCCCGAAAGGTTTCCATTTTACAGATGAGAAACTGGGTGCCCAGGTTAATGTGCCCAAGGTCATCTAGCTTGGTGGTGACAGGGACAGAATTCAAACCCAAGACTGCCTGAGTCCAGCTTGTTTGCTTTCTGATTTTGCCAACCACACACGGCTCCTCACACCGATCCTGGCAGTGTCTGGCTGGCCCATCCCTCCCCAGCAGTTGTCAGAGGCAGCATCCCTCTCCCACCTCCCCCATTCCAGTTGGAATTTTTGGAGGTCTGACATCAGGTGATCCTGCAAGTGTTTTCATCTCTGCCCAGTCTCATGCTATGCTCTTCCTTCACCCGTCAGGCTCACTTTAGACCAGCAGTTCCCAACATGGGGCACATGCCCCACAGGAGGGCAATTTGATTTTTAAGGGGGGCAATTTGAGTTAATTGAATTTTTTGCATTTCTTATGGTTCTAGGGGCCTCATATACAGTATATAAATATGTGACATATTCATGCATTTCAGTTCTCTATTGTTTTGAAACTGCTATTTTTCTTATCACTTCACATTATTTTTTTGAACTTCTTAGTGATTTCTTCTTCAGTACTTCAACTATCCTTTTGTTCTTTTATTTTTCTCTTTCATGGATGCCATGTTCTTTGGATGCTTGTTTAGACCAAGTTAATGGCCTTTTAGGCTTCTTCCACATAAACAGGAGTCACTTTTTGAGTAACAATTGTATGTCACGGGGGGGGGGGGGGGGGTGTCAGGATTTTAAGATGCTTAGGTGGGTCATGGCCACATAAAGGTTGAGAACCACTGCTTTAGACCAAACTCAAATATCACTGATTCTGAGCTAGAAGTGGCTTATTTCTGAACTTCAGGCATACACTCAGGGACATTACTTTTCCTTGTGTTGTGGTCATTTGTGTACTAGAGGCCCAGTGTCTGAAATTTGTGCACTGGGAGGGGAAGAGTCCCTCAGCTGGGCCCGTGACCTCTCGCAGTCCAGGAGCCCTCGGAGGATGTCTGACTGCCACGGAGGCTACACTCGCCAGCCGTGAGCCTGGCTTCTGGCTGAGCAGCAGTCGTTCTGCCGTCTGGTTGGATTTGCATATTAGCCTTTTATTATCTAGGAAGGATGCCTCCCTCCTCTAAAGAATCAGCACACTGATGGCAAGGACAAGATTGTGATCATGTCTGGAGTCTCCTACATACTAACTGAACAATACCCTCCATATAAGACTCTACACAAATGTTTTATTTTGAGTAACTATGGCATAAAATACTAAAAAGAAAACACACACACCAAAAACAAAGACCTAACTATACTAATATGGAAAATCTCAGACAAATGTATACATTAGGTTTTTAAAAGCAAGAGTAATGGATGTGATGAGCCCCTTTATATTTTAACCTTTCTCCAAATATGTATAGTATGTTTAGAAAAGGAACTATAAGTATGTTCCCTTTAGGGATGGGAGAAGAGTAGAGGGGAACAGGTCCCACAGTATACATTTATATATTGTTTGGATGTTTTACAATAAAAATTACTGTTACAAAATTTTTTAAATTAAATATTAAATGAATTAACAACATATGGTCCTGCGTTACATAATGATGTTTTAGTCAACAACCGACTGCATATTCAATGGTGGTCCTGTAAGATTATAATTTCTATAGCCTAGTGATGTCATAGATATGGCAGCTGTCCTAATGTCATCGTCCAGTGCATTACTTGTGTTTGTGGTGATGCTGATGTAAACAAGTCGCCTGTACTTCCAGGCATATAAAAATAGAGCACAGACAATTATGTACGGTACATACTTGATAATGATAATAAATGTTACTGGTTTATGTATTTACTACACTATACTTTTTACCATTATTTTTATTTTTCAAATATATTCTTGATTTCGGAGAGGGAGAGAGAGAAACATCAATGAGAATCATTGATCAGCTGCCTCCTGTACACCACACAATGGGGATCAAGCCCACAACCAGGCATGTCCCCTTGACCAGAATTGAACCCAGGACCCTTCAGTCCAATGCTATATCCACTGAGCCAAACCATCTAGGGCTACCATTATTTTAGATTGTGCTCTTTCTACTTATAATAAAAGCTTGTGTAAAACAGTATGCTGTTACACCAATAGCAGCCTCCTACATCTGGCTACTGTGGTTTTTTATTGCATTACATTCTCTTGTACTTGGTTTAGTTTTGTATGGTTCTGTACAGCAACATACTTACAGGCTTGTAGCCTAGGAGCAATAGGCTACACCAGAGAGTCTATTGAGCGGCACATGACTGCACAGCAATAGAAGGGAATGTGTGGGAGGTGTTGAATGAGCTGTACTAACAAAGCTAAAGAAGCCAGACCAGGGGAAAGTCCTTGTGATTAGATCACAGGCAGCTCTGAAGACTTTAAAGGAAAGTGGTGTTTTTAAACAAGAGAGAAAGGGGGCCAGATATTTGGGGGAAATGAATGGACCAGTTTGGCTAGAATATGGGATTTAGCCCGGAGAGTAGAGGTAGTAGGAGAGGGAAGTACGAGCTGGTTATGGAGAGCCTTGAATGTCAGACTGAGGCAGTGGGAACCCACTGAAAGTTTTTGGGGTAACAGTGCATACTGTACTATGTATATCAGCTGATTGGAATGGTGTCATGAAGGAGGAAGACTATTACCCAGTCTGAGGCTTTGTTTGGAATCCGAAGCAGAAAGGGAAGTGGGGGTGAAGTGAAGAGAGTGGTAGTGGGAAAGGAAAGGACAAAAACTAAGACAACAATATCACCAAAAGAGGGCAGCGCAAGAAGGCACTTTCTCCTTGGATCAAATTAGGAGGAACCTGAAGGACAGAGAAAGGAGAGATGGTTCTGGCCCAGCCCTGACTGGACGCACAACTTAATCAGAGAACCACTCCGAGAAGGGTCTCCACCCTCAAAAGTGTCTCTGTTGGCAACTAGAAGAAATTCTACCTCAGCCCCGATTTCCAAAATTCATGGGGTACCCACCGGGCCCAGTTTGGTTAAGGACAATGATGTTTACTCATTCATCAAAGATGAGTGCTATGCCCAGCTGGTGTGGTTCAGTGATTGGGTGTCAACCCATGAATCAGGAGGTCACTGTTCCATTCCCTGTCAGGGCACATGCCTGGGTTGTGGGTTCTATCCCCAGTAAGGGGCGTGCAGAAGGCCACTGATCAATGATTTCCTCTCATCATTGATGTTTCTATCTCTCTCCCCTTCTCTCTTCCTCTCTGAAATCAATAAAAACATATATATTTTTTTAAAAAGTTGAGTGCCATTATGTGCCAAATAGCAGGGCACCGCTTTTTAAAAAAAGTTTTACTGACTGATTTGAGAGATTTGTTGTTCCACTCGTGGATTCATTGGTTGCCCTGACCAGGGATCGAACCTGCAACCTTGGCATGTGGAGATGATGCTCTAACGACTAAGTTACCCAGCCAGGACAAAAGTACTGCTTTTTATTTTATTTTTAAAAAATATTTATTGATTGATTTCAGAGAGGAAGGGAGAATGAGAGAGAGATAGAAACATCAATGATGGGAGAGAACCATCGATTGGCTGCCTCCCGCACGTCCCGCACTGGGGATTGAGCCCACAACTCAGGCATGTGCCCTTGGCCGGAATCGGACCCAGGACCCCCCAGTCCGCAGGCCGACACTCCATCCACTGAGCCAAGCCGGCCAGGGCAAGGTACTGCTTTTTAAATGTTTTTTATGTTTATTTTAAACAGACTGTTAATAAATAGTCTGTGAGCCTTGACCGGCAAAACAAGCAACGGGGCATCTTGTTTTTGCCTATGCCAGATCTTGCATTTATGGGATGATACCTCCCTAGTTAAAACAGCCATAGGGGAGAATGGAGAGGGAAGTAACACATCATTCTTGGATGAGTGAATGCATAGCAATACCTAAAAAGAAAATATCTAGTTCCCTGGCCGGGTGGCTCAGCTGGTTGGAGCATTGCCTCGTACAAATAAAGGTTGCAGGTTTGATCCCCACATTCACTTAGTATCTTGTGTTTCCAGACCTGTGCTGCCATACAGGAGGCAGCGGATGTTTTCCTCTCACATTGATGTTTCTTCCCTCCCCTCGTCCCCACTCTGTGAAATTAATAAAACATATCCTTGGGTGGGGATTAAAAAAAATCCTGGCCTGGCTTGAGTATCCACTCTACTCCACCACATCCAGTTCTCAAGCCAGATTTGCTCCTAGAGTCCAGATCCTCTCTTCTGTGGCCTATGGCCAAAGTGACACACAAGCAGATACCCACCTCTTCATGGTGAACAGTCTTGATCCAAGTTCCCTACTTCCTCACTTCCAACCACTGCCTGCAGTGGCACTGCTCCCTTTACTGTACTCAAGGTTCAGACTTCCTCAGACCTAACCCTTTTCTCAGAACTCAGGGTCATGCTTACCCCCATCCCAGCAAACAAGGCCAGGAAACTCATTAAGAAAGAGGAAGTAAGTCATCTAGATCCTATCACTTTCCAGTAACCAACATCCCTCCAATCACCAGGTTAGAAAGTAGAGAAGTGGACTTTGGCCCTCCTACCTCGACTGGAAAACTCTGTTCTTAGTATTATTACCGCCTGCCCAGAGACACCCCTCCCTGCACCAAGCAGGAGCAAAAGAAAGGATACCCGCTACATAGTGATCCCCAACTGTCACTACCCCATGTAGTACACTGTGGATATCCCAAAGGATTCCAGAGCATCCCAGAAGTAGAGTCCCAGGTCTTTCTCTGAGTACAGTGGTTTGATTCCATTCTTAGCACAGGTCTGGAAACTGAAGGTACTAAAATGAATACCTGTCAATTTTCTGCTCTGACCAATCGAGACACTTGGACTGTAAGTGATGCAGTGAATACCCAGAGCCTTCAGGCCTTACACCTCTGAGAAACTCATACATACCCACACTCATACTACCCATCACTGCCCCCATACTCTGGAATGAAGGGAACAGTACTGTCCTCCTTCCCACCTAGACCCATGCAAAGCCTTTCATGGTTTTCTCCAGGCTCATTTTTGGAAGTTCCCTGGCCAGGGTAATCCTGAAATCCCTGAGCCCAAGTCCCTTGACAAGGCATGAATGAAGAGCTATTCATGCCTAACTGGTTTGGCTCAATGGATAGACCATCGGCCTGCGGACTCAAGGATCCCAGGTTCGAATCTGGTCAAGGGCATGTACCTTGGTTGCGGGCACATCCCCAGTAGGGAGTGTGCAGGAGGCAGCTGATTGATGTTTCTCTCTCATCGATGTTTCTAACTCTCTATCCCTCTCCCTTCCTCTCTGTAAAAAATCAATAAAATATATTTAAAATAAAAAAAAGAGCTATTCATGTTCTGAGAAGATAGGATTGCTGTTTGTCCTAAGATCTGGGTGCTAAGCATCTACTTTGCAAGCACACCCCTTGTTCCCCCATATCCCCCAACAGAAGCTGGGTTTAAGCAACTCCCTCTACCTCCTTTCTAGCATCCTAAACTGAGTGCTAAGGCTCAGAAGGGACTAAATTATCCTCTTTCCCAAGTTTGTTCAGGGGTCAAAAGATCCCCACTGGCCTCCCACCCAGCTGAAGTCCTCTCCATTATCATTATGGAGAAGTATCTACCTACTATACAAATTAAACACTTGGGAAAGGAGCTCCTAACCTATCAATAACCTCAGTCACCAAGCAGGACTTCTGAGAAGACTGGAAGGAAAGTGTCATCAGATTTTGAGGGGTAAGTGGATAATGTTTAGTTTATGGGGTTGTGCCCTAGCTGGTTTGGCTCAGTGGGTAGAGCATTGGCCTGCAAACCAAAGGTTCCTGGGTTTGATTCTGGTCAAGGACACGTACCTTGGTTGCAGGCTCCTCCCCGGCACGGGCCCTGGTTGGGCTTGTGCAGGAGGCAACCAATCGATGTGTTACATCGATGTTTCTTTCTGTCTTTCCCTCTCCCACTCTCCCTAAAAAAATCAATGGAAAAATAGCCTCAGGTGAGGATTAACAACAACCAAAAATAATAATGATGTTTATGGAGTTGATAAGGGGATGTCTGGTTGGAGTAGTTTAAGGGTTTCATAAGGGCAGAAGCACTGGTCCTTGAGATGGTAGCTTATTTTAATAACAGGAGAGGGGCTGAAAAGGAAAACTGGAAGGGGGACAGGGAGGTAACTGAATATAAATAATACACTTCACACTGATATTTGGGACTCTCAAACTTATTATAAGCCTAAATCCTGTCCCTTCCCCACAGCATCAGGGTGGGAAGACCTCTGTCCCCCAAATTTAAGAAAGTGGCAAGAGTGGGGAATGTCTGCCTGGCTCACCTAGACCTGACCCACCCCAAGGGCAGCACCATCCCTTTCTTTGCCTAGAGCCAGACAATAGGAGCAGGAGAGGAAAAGAGTAGTGGTGGGAGTAGGATGGGCTTTATGAAAAAGTTTGTGTCGTCCCCCCCAAATGTTTGTGGAATCTCTGGATGAAGCTGGAACCCTGACAATGGGGAACCCTATGCCTGAAGTAGAGGGGATGCAGGACCATCAGCTGTAAGGAGAATTAAGTTGATTACACTATCCAGATCTTTATCTTTTGTGCTTATTCACTGACAATGTCCAGAACTAAATGGGTGAGGGGCCTCCTATCTATAGATTCCTATCTATCTGTATTTCAACTAGAAACACCTAATGCACAGGGCTGGGAAATGTGAGAATGGAGGTAATATGGGGCACTCAAAGTTCAGAGCCCTCTAGCCAGTGAAGTCCCTAAAGTCTACCAACAGGTGATAAATATGAAGTTCAGGGTTAAACCCTTTAGAACTAGAGGAACAAAGTCATGATGCCCTCACACTCTGGTGTCCAATTCATTTAGGACCCCTCCCGGGATATGACGAGAAGACGCAGAATCGTGAAAATGAACCTAAGTTCCTCCATAATCTCACTCTCCCCGGTCAAGTGCCCTTCACTCCCCTGCTGAAGGAGCAGTCTGGAGACAGGGACCAGAGACAGAACTACCCTCATCATTAAACCACTGTCCCGGGGCTGCTGCACAAGGATGAAGTTCTGCTCCAATGCTGCATAAAACATGTTTAATTTCCAACCATGGTCACAGTCATTTCGTATCCCACATTTTGAGCAAGGAGAGAGAAGGTGAGTTATTAAACACATATAGTCTACATTCCAGAGGAGAAAAAAAGAAGAGAAAACCAGTTCAGAACTGCAGTTACCACTATAATACTACAAACAAACTTTGGGGGAGAAATGGGGAAACCCCAGGGGAGAAGAAAGGCCAGAACAAAGAAAAGCATAAAATGAAATCTACCAGAGGAGAGGCAGGGAGGGAGTGGGCAGAAATGGAATGAAACACCCAACCCCAAAAGACCTTTTAGGTGAACGGGAATGTAGAAAGGTCCACCCTGCCAAGGGCCTAGCAGTCAGGGATACTACCACGATCACTTACTGCCCCCTGCTGGAAAAATCTCAAGCAGCACCAAGGCAACCACCAAGGCTGCTTCCTAACACCCTTAACACCACTGGTCCATGGAACTCCCCAAAATGAGGCGGGGGTGGGCCTGAAATGAGGAAAGCCTATTTGGAACTAGTATCTAACTAAGGAAGGCCAGGGAAGGAGTTAGGTGGGAAAAGAGGCAAAGTCCTCACCAACCACAAAGAGAGAGAGTGGGGAAGCCTAAGTAGGAAAGAAACAAGGAGAGGGGAGAGAAACAGGCAACCGCACTGAATGAGTTGGGAGGCAAAGGAAAGAGTTCAAGGAGAGAGGCAGCAGGAGCAAAAAAAAAAAAAAAAAAAAAAAAAAAAATCGGGGGGTGGGGCGGGAAAAGTGTGGAGGGAAGCATCTGTGGGGTCAGGGGAATGAATATGTTAAAATGAAATAGAAGCTCCAGCACCCCACTTCCCCCACCACCAAACACACACATATACACACACAAAGGCCTAGAGAGCAAGAGATCTGCACACACCTACTGCATCTTGGGTAAATAAAACATCACTAAGGAACTGGCACTGAGAAGGACACCTCTGGAACCTCTTTCACAGTTCAATCTGGGTTGGGGATAAGGGTATTAATCTGCCTGTTGTAGACAAAGGTGGCAGGAAGCCTGGCCCCATGGGGTGGGGCTTGAGACAGCCTTTCTGGGAAGGGGTCCCTCAGTCATGCTGTGGGGGATGCCCTGGGCCCTGAGCTGAGCAGAAAGGTATGGGGGGGCCATCTTGGAGCTCAGGGCGCAGCCAGCACACACAGGAGCCCACAGAAAAGCCAAGGCTTCACATACACCGCAAGTCAGGACCTCAGGGACGAGCGCCCCCTGCAGACAGGGAGACACAGTAGCAGCAGCTTCTAAACACCTACAAGGTAATGGGGACACGGATGGACCCTGAAGACCACTGCATCACACCAGCACCAACAACCACTTCAGAGTCCTCGTTCCTCCACTCCAACCCACAGATCTGTTGATGGGAGTGAAGAGGGCAGGGGAAACCTGTTGGGATGGAGGTGGTAGGGACAGCAGGATGGTCTGAGGGTCTGGAAACAATAGAAAATTTCCATCCCTCCGCACATCTTGGACTAGAAAAAAAAAACCTAGACATCAGGGACCGATATTGAGGTCTGCTCTGCCACTCCCACTCCCCTATCAACCAGTCAGCCAGCCTGGGACCACTAGAGTAAGGAAACTTCTGACAAAGGATAGGTGAACCACCCAGTCCCAAAATTCAGAAGATTGGTGAAGGGGGGCAAGGAGGAGGGGAAGGCAGGGATAGGACCGAACCATGCATCTCACCTTCTCATAAAAACAGGATGAAGATGGGAAACCTGAGACCCTCCCCAGGTACCCTGGGTCTCAAACAAACAACACGGTTTTGTATCTCCACCCCCTCCCCCTCTTCAAGCTCAAGAGGAACAGATCTAAGGATGAGGGGGGAGGATCAGTTGAACACTCTGAGTGATAAGAGTGAGTGGGTTCCTCTCTCCTTCCCACTAACAAGGCAGAGCAGAATGGCATCTCCTTGGGAACAGTCATCTAGATATAAATGCCACCTTCTGCCCTAAGCAGGGTGAAGACAGGGGTAATAGGAAGATGGTGGTGGAAAATCCATCATCTGTCCTATCACCCAGGAAAACCTACCTGCAGAGAAGAGAGGAATCAGTGTTAAGACTGGGGCAGCCTTCCCTTGACCTTATTTCCTTTATCTCACCAACATGGGAGGGGCAGGTGATGGGCTAGAGTGGGCTGCAAGCCCTGGGCGGTCCTCCACCCACTCTACCCTTCTTCCTGGCCCCTACATATGTATCTCTTTATATATGTATATACACGCGCACACATGCACGCACATAAAGAGAGGCCCGTGCAATTTCCACGTAGAACAGGGAGAGGGTAGTGAAGGAAAAAAATGGTAGGAGAGGGGCCTGTAGGGAGAGGGAAGGGACTCAGATGCCAAGAGCACAGCAACCAGAGCCAAACGAAGCAAACAGAGAGACTACCCCACCCCACTTCCCAAACCTCAGAGGACGGGGGAGGCACCCCATGAAACCATAACAACCTTGTTTTTGTTTTAAATCTGATAAATTGGAATGATTCATCATAAGGACAGCAATTGGGGACTGGTCATGGACAGGGGAAAGAAGGGAAGGCAGGAGAGATAAGGCTCTTATTGGGCATGCGGACATGATACCCAGGGCCCTGGCCACACTGGCAATGGGAAGGAAGGGGTAGGGCTGGGCAGGGAGACAGTAGGTATATTAGGAGTGGTGGGGGTGGTCAGATAGAGCTGCCTGGCTCTCACTTCTTGTTTTTGAGCTGATTGGCCAGCCAGTCCAGGCCTTCGTACAGCCCGTCCCCACTGGTGGCACAGGTGGCCTGAATATACCAGTTGCGATGACGCAGGGAATGCAGGCCCAACTTGTCTGTGATCTCAGCAGCATTCATAGCATTAGGCAAATCCTGGAGCACAAGGGAGACACAAAGAAAGAAACCTCAGAATCTTTCAAAGGCTTTTAGAGTACCCATTACCAATGAGCATTTTACCGGTACCCTCTCCTCCTTCTCCTCCACTTTTGGGACCCAGAACAAAATCCTAAGAAGCTGATTTGCACTTAGTCATCCCAGAACCCCAGATCCAAGATATCAGAGGTCATTCCATTGGGTTGGTGGAAACCAAATATTGGAATGGTAGGGAAGTGGATAGGATGATAGGATAGAATGTTGCTAATTAAAGCAAGGATGGAGGACAAGAAGAGCATAAAAAGCCAACTTATCCTATTTCCCACACTTCTAAAATTGAGAGCATAGTCATAGGGTTTCCTGTACATTGAGCTCCAAGGCCCTTAATTTCTGAAGCCAGGCTGCCCTCTCTGAAATCCAGGGGTGGGAGAAATCTCACCTGTTTGTTTGCAAAGACAAGGAGCACAGCATCCCGAAGCTCATCCTCTGCCAGCATCCTCATTAGCTCCTCCCGGGCCTCATTTACTCGCTCCCGATCATTGCTGTCGACCACAAATATCAACCCTAGGGAGGCAGAGCATGGGCTGCACAGAGACGACAGATGAATTCCCCTCCCCCACCACCAAAAGACAACACCCTCCTTATATTTTCCAAATATTTGCAACATTTGCTCCTCTTCTCCAACCCACAGGAGCTACAGCAGGGCCAGGGTTCACTACCCATGCCAAGAATGACAGGCACACTCTGCTCACACCCAACCAACCCATGCCAGTCCCTGGACAAGTCATATGCCATACCTTGGGTGTTCTGGAAGTAGTGTCTCCAGAGAGGCCGAATCTTGTCCTGGCCACCCACATCCCAAACTGTGAAGCTGATGTTCTTGTACTCCACTGTCTCCACATTGAACCCTTTGGGGGAAAAAAAAACAGGTAATGGCCAGTTGGCCCCAAACACCAGGTCTGCAAACGATGACCCATTGGGTTCATTTGTTTTCCCAGCCGTGGCCATGATCCCAGCAAGGAAACGAAAACTAAGGCTTCCTCAGAACTGGTGTTCCTTGACATTGTAGCCTAAAGGCCAAAAAGAAAAACTAAGGGAAGAAGTGGAAGAGGATGAGGAGGGCCCATCAGGAGGTTCCTATCACATGGGTAACGTGAGCCAACCTTTCCCACTCGTTCTCAGTGTTCGGCTCTCCCTCCTACAAAGAAATGATTCAGCCCCACTTCGGTACATTGGCCACCAGAGTATTTCTCAGCTAAGAACTGGGGCCTGTGAGGCAGAGGGAAGAAAAAAGAAGTGATCTGTAGTCCTGGAGCCTCAAATGCAGAACCACCTACAGATGATGATTGGGAGCCCCATCCATAAGCCAAACGTTCTCCCTCCTACAGGCAGTTCCTAACCAGGATCAGGGCCACTGAGGTTCTATACTGAAGCGATGCCAGGCCTCTGGCAAGGACATCAAAGCCCTTCACCTGCTTTCTAAACAACACAGAGAACAAACCAGCTCAGTACCTGAGGGCAACTTCTGAGTGCCAGGCTGCAGAAGTTCCTGCATCAGAGAAGACTAGGGTAGGTGGGCAAAGAGCAGCCCCAGCACCTGCTAGTAAGCTAAATAACCATCCTCCCCTGAAACCCACACATTGCATGGACTTGCCTGGTGGCCAGGTGGAGGAATCTATGGATAGGCCCCAGCCTGGCTGCTCAGCAGCTGGCATGAAAGCCTACATCCAAGCTGTGTCCTTACCAATGGTGGGAATGGTTGTGACGATCTCCCCCAGTTTCAGCTTATATAGGATTGTGGTCTTTCCTGCAGCATCCAGGCCCACCATCAGGATGCGCATCTCCTTCTTCCCAATCAGGCTCTTGAGAAGGTTTCCAAAGATATTACCCATGATCACAGCAGCTGCTTTCTGAAGACAGTAGGGTCCAAGTGGCGGCAGTGCAGTCTGGTTCTGACCTGGTCCCTGGTATGGAGGACTTGATCCTAGGCAAAGAAATGTAAACTCATTACCACCATCTGCTCGTCAGAATTTCACGTAAATGGGATTTGCAAAGTCAAAGCTGGAGTCCACTCATGACAAACTGAGAGCCTGAGGGGACTATGAAGGTTAAGGCTCACTGAGACACACCTTGAACCTTTGGGAGCAGAGACAAAGCAGTGAACACCCATGACCACTGCTCTGCCAGTAATCTACATGTGACTTTGGATGAGTTATTTCACCTGTAAATGGAAGGGTGTTGAAATAGATGCTTTCTAAAATCCCTTCCAACCCTGGCCAGTGTGGCTCAGCTGGTTGGGCACTGTCCTGTGCGTCAAAAGGTTACTGATTCAATTCCCAGTCAGGGCACATGCCCAGGTTGCAAGCTTGATCTCTGGTAGGGGGCAGCAGCCGATCATGTTCTGCTTTCATATAAATGATTCTCTCTCTTTTCCTCCCCTCCCTCTCTAAAAATCAATTTTTTAAAAATCTTAAAAATAAATAAGGTCCCTTCCGTCCTGACAATGTATACTATACTCCAAGGTGTTGCAAGATCATTAATGCCCCTCCCTCCAACATTACCCTGACACTTCTGGAAAGGGTGGGAGAGCAGGGAGTGGAATGAGGAGTGGCTCTTGGTGACTCCCAACAAGGTTCAGGCTTGCCAGGTTCCCAAGGTTTATGTCTCTGTTCTAATCAAGAGACTGCTTCTGTCTTCACATTTCTGCAATTCCCCCTTCCTTCTACACGTCACAATTAATGAGGAAAAAAAGAAAGCAGCATGCCTAAAAGAGTCTGATCCTTTCCACTCTGAAATGCTGGCTGTTAAAGTGGTGCCCTTCATACAACAGTATATTCTGGGTGAAAGTGGGGTGTGAAGACTACCTCTTGTTCTTCGGCCAGGTAAATCCTAGGCTTGCCATGGCCCATCCAAGGTCAGCAGATCCACATGGTCACAAAGCAATGAGGCTTTCTTCCTTAACCCCCTTCAGTCTATTTTAAAACCAAAATCAGGTCTTGTTGCTTCTCTGTTCAAAACCCTCTCTTGGCTTCTTATCTCCCTTTCAGTAACACCGAAAGCCACACCGTGGCCTACAAGGTCCTGCATGATCTGCATTCCCCCTGCTTCTCTCATCAGATCCACTACTCTTCCCATTGCTTACCCCACTTCAATTCCCCAACACTTTCCTGCCTCAAAGCTTTGTAATAGCTATTCACTCTGCCTGAAATGCTTCCTCTCCTACACAACTTCATGGAGTACTCTCTCACTTCCAGCAGGTATCTATTCAAATGTCACCTTACCAAAGAGGCTTTCAATAACCACCTACAAGACATACACACACTCTCCCCCCACCCCTGATTTATCCCACTTTCCTTCACAGCATTTATTACCATCTGACACATCACATATTTGTTTCTTGTTCTATTGTTTTTCTCCTCCTACAATAATGTCAGCTCCTTTTCTATTTCGTTCGCTGCTGTGTTCCTGTACCTTGAATAGCACCTGGCACATAGCAGATGAATAACTGAATTAACTCCCAGGTTCTCTTCTGACCTCACTAGCAGCTTACTAAGATCAGATGCTTATGTCTAGCACATAGTAGGTTCTTAACAAACACCTGCTAAAAAATGAAGAACGAGCCCAGTGACTGAGCCACTGTCGAGGACTCAGCAACCTCTCCCTTGAACCCCCCTCGCTTCCCGACGCTCCATCTCCCCTGCCCGCTGCCGTTTCCACCGAGGAAAAGGAATCATATCTTATGTCCGCTATCCAGAACCTCCACTCTTTCAACGCCTTTGCTGATGCAAGTAAGGGTGATGACCTGCTTCCCGCTGGCACTGAGGATTATATCCATATAAGAATTCAACAGAGAAACGGCAGGAAGACCCTTACTACTGTCCAAGGGATCGCTGATGATTATGTTAAAAAGAAACTAGTGAAGGCCTTTAAGAAGAAATTTGCCTGCAATGGTACTGTAATTGAGCATCCAGAATATGGAGAATTCAGCTGCAGGGTGACCAGCGCAAGAACATATGCCAGTTCCTCGTCGAGACTGGACCCAGGACGACCAGCTGAAGGTTCATGGGTTTTAAGTGCTTTTGGCTCACAGAAGCTTAAGTGAGGATTTCTTTGCAATGAGTAGAATTTCCCTTCTGTCCCTTGTCACAAGTTTAAAAAACCTCACAGCTTGTATAATGTAACCTTTTGGGGTCTGCTTTTAACTTGGACTAGTGTAACTCCTTCATGCAATAAACTGAAAAGAGCCATGAAAAAAAAAAAAATGAAGAGCCATTATAAAGGTACAAAATGCCCACCCCAATCATTGCCCCCAACAGATCATAGAGTCATTTATTCCCTCTCATCCTCCTTCCCTTCTCTGTGACACAGGACAGTCACAGAAATGCATCTTGAAAACAATGAAATGGGAGTTCAGAATCGAGCCTGCCAGCCAGTTCTTGTGCCTGCGGGAGATAGGCATCAGCATCAGCTCATTCAGCTATCACCATGTACTGGCTGCTGCTAGTCTGGTAACCAGAAGCATGCATATACACACACACACACACACACACACACACACACACACACACCCAGCAGGCAAAGGAACAGGTCAAGACAGAGTGCACCCAAACCCAAGAATGTGAAAAGTGGATGGGGAGGAATGCTATTTACAAGCTAAAGTCTGGAGGTTTGGTGGGAGTTTAGTTTTTTTTTCCAAAAACTATTTCATATATATTTTTTTCCTATTTCCCTGAGTTTGTAGCAAATTCCAGAACACACAAAGGGGCCAGATCAACAGCCCCTGGAGACCAAAGTATTAGTTTGTCCAAAAAACTGAAACAATGAGTGCTTATGGGATGTTTCATCTTCAAAGGCCTCCCCAGACATCCACTAATGAGTCAGGCGTGGTGGTCCTGGTAGGTTCCCCAGATGAACCCTGCCCTTGACCCAGAGGGCTCACAACCCAGGGAGAGTACCTGGCTCAACCTTCGGGCTCAACTTCAGCCAAGGCACCCACTGGCCATCCTCCCTCCCCATGCTGCCTCAAAACACCCAGGCTGACCAGACAGATTCCTAAGGATCCCCGAGACAGATGGGAACACCTACCTAGCTTAATATGATCAGATCCCATCTTTGGCAATCGGTGGTAGGCAGACTGTTTGTCGGCTACCATCACTTGCAGAAATTTAAACCTTCCCCAAGTCTTCCTAGTTTTCACCTTGTCTCCTGCTTAGGTAGCCTTTCCTTCGGTTTCAAATATTCTTTGCTTTAAAGGTTAGGTAAGAGTGTTTGGCTCAATTTCTGAACTGAATTTATACCATACATTTACCTTGCTGTCCTTCATGACTGGCACTACTGCTGATTAAGTGATTACCAACCGTGAGTACAGCAGTGGCTGAAAAATACCTGTTGCCTCAGAACAAGCATACACTGTCCTTGGTTTACTTCTTTGCTAAGCTAAAGTCTTGGCTCAAAAGCTGACCCCAGTGTTATACTTACTTCTGTGTCCTGGCACACCACAGGCCCCTGGATTTCTGAACCATTCATGTGGCACTTACCACCTTGTGGAGCTTTCTTCTTCTTTTGCAAGTCTGTACGCTGACCATCTCCCCAACTTAACTGTGTACTCTCCAGAGGCAAGGACTATACATTTTTTTAAATTCTTTATTAGTTAAGATATTACAAATGTGTCCTCATCTCCCCCCATTAAATCCCCATCCTCCTCCCCCCCCATGCAGGACTATACATTTTATTTATTCTGTATCTGTTCTCACTCCCAGTGCCAAACCCACTCTAAGAGTTCAATCAAGGGAGGGGGGTCAAATGGGGGAAAAGGAGACATATGTAAAACTTTAGACAATAAAAATAAATTAAATAAAGAGTTCAATCAAATGCACACTGCCAAATGTGAGGATGTCCTTACATCATTTCTTCTGTTCTAGCCGTACTTGATATCTCTAGGTAATGCGCAGATGGTTGCTTAGATATACTGTCGATTCTTGGTCATTTTTCACACTTATCTGACCCAGGGACTGGTTTGGAAACACCAGAGAGGACTAGAAGACTAAAACTGGTGGGTTTTTCTCTTGCCATTTAATGTGCAATGGGGCTGATGGATGACTGATAAAATATCCAAGTAGTTACCATGTGTCCCCTGGGGCAACCCAGGGCCTTAAAATTAATGGATAGTATGACTCCTCTTTAATATAATCAGGAGCTTGATTCAGAGGAACATTCCAAAGTGGGTGTTGGCTTTCTTGTCTTGGTTTTCTCTGTCCCTGTGTATTACCAGCAAGAAAGCATGTTACTCCTACCAGCAGGATGGTAGTAACTTTCAGCTTTGTGCTATGAACATGAATATTTAGCTCTAATGCCAATTCTCACTTTCACCATAAAGCATTTCTAGAAAAAGCTCTGGGAAGCAGGATGGCTAAAACAAAACAAAAAAACCCCTACAGTACACAGGGATTGTTTTCTTGCATACTATATAGCCTACAGTTACTCTCACTTACCACAGATGGTACTCCTGTGTGAGCAGGGCAAAATGCCAGGGTTCCATGCTGGTGCAAACCAGAAATCAGCAGTAAAAACTGAAGGTGAGTGGCTTAAGATGAAAAATGAAATACAGTAACATCTCTATTAACAAAGAGACTATCTCAACATTCTATTTTATAGCCACAAACTTTGTTATCAGTGATAAAAATAATAGCTCTAAAAACGTGTTCCAGTACAATCTGTGTTGGACACTGCAGGATTTCAATCAAGTGCATTGGCTGATTTAAGCTTCATCTGAGGATGTCCTCACTGAGGACCAACCACTGTCCTCAATTCCAAGCCCCCTCCCCCACCAGGAGAGGCAGGTTGTTGCTGTAATTGTCTGCTGCTCATCACCTTGACTTATGTGTGTTGCGAGAACATGCCTGCCTCACTCTCCAGGTGATTTTGAGAGTCACAGCTCAGCCTGACATGCACCCACCCCTGCCTGGCTCCAGTACCTGGCTCAGGCATGTATTTTGAGACACCTCTGAGAAGATTCCTGATCTGGCACCACTTCCTCTTCAGGTTACATGAGTTCAGGGGAAGGAAGACCAGTCTCTCCCAAACTCTCTGCTGCCAGGTAGGGTACACTAAAAAGCAGCTTTGTTCCCAGATAATTTTCGAATTGAGATATCACTAAAAGAGATGCTATTTTTAGTACAGCCAATGAAGCAGACCAATAAAATTTAAGTAAACAAAAGCAGGGTCTGCCTGTATTTAGTTTCCTTAGTGCAGCTGGCTTATGACTGACCTCTGTAAACTTTCCAAGTTTTTGTCTCAAGAGCACTATAATCAGCACATAAGGACTCTTAGATTAGTATCTCAATGTCTTCTATTGGACTCAAAGAGTTCTCAAAGCCAAGAAATAGCTTCTGATGTCAGCTTCCATCCATTCATTAAACATGTATTGAGTACACTGAACTAGGGATACAGAGATGAAGACCATTTCTCCCTTCACGAAACTCAGTCTTTGGGGGAGAAAAACTAGTGAACAGAGGGTTACAAAACAGTGCGAGGATAAGAGTGGGATAAGCTCACAGTATTATGGGAAAAGGTGGAGCAGTTAATCAAGACTGGGAGGTAGGTCCTGGTTGGTTTGGCTCACTGCATAGTGTTGGCCTGCGGACTAAATGGTCCCGGGTTTGATTCTGGTCAAGGACACATGCCCAGGTTGTAGGCTCGATTCCCAGTAGGAGGCGTGCAGGAGGCAGCCAATCGATCAATGATTCTCTCTCATCATTGATGTTTCTTTCTTTCTCTCTCTCTCCCTTCCCCTCTGAAATCAATAAAAATATATTTTTTTAAAAAGAAAAAAGATCAGGAAGTAGCCTTAGCTAGTGGTGTTCAGTGGTTAGAGCGTCAGCCAGCACACCAAAGGGTCACAGGTTCGATTCACAATCCAGGGCACATACCTGGGTTGCAGGTCGATCCCTGATCAGGGTACATGCGGGAGGCAACCAATCAATGTATCTCTTTCACATTGATGTCTCTCTCTCTCTCTCTCTCTCTCTCTCTCTCTCTCTCTCTCTCCCTCCCTCCCTCCCTTCCTCCCTTTCACTCTCTCTAAAAATCAATGGAAAAAATATTCTCAGGTTAGGATGAACAAATACAAACAAAGAACTGGGAGTAAAGGACAATTTATAGACGTGATACTCGGGTCACACCTGAGCTGACTCCTGAAGGAAAAGTAGGAAATAATCAGACAATAGAGAAGAGGGAGTGGGGCAGAAGGAACAGCCATTTGCAAAGGCATAAAGACCTGAGTTAGGCCCTGGCCAGTGTGGCTCAGTTGACTGGGTATCCATCAAAAAGGTTGCTGGTTTCATTCCAAGTCAGGGTACATGCTGCGTTGCAGATTTGATCCCCAGATAGGAGGCGTCCAGAAGACAGCTGATGGATGTTCTGCTCTCACATCAATGTTTCTCTCTCTCTCCCTCTCCCTTCCTCTCTCTCTAGAAATCAATTTTTTAAATGTTTAAAAAATATATTTTTTAAAAAGACGTGTTAAAGATGGCAGTTTTTATTAGCAAAAGCCAGGTGCAAATGGGAGGTAGTTAATTTGGATGCAGCATGGTGAGTAAAGTGATGAGGATGGAGAGATACGCAAGGGCTAGATCATAAAGGGCCTTAAAGGCCATATTGAGTAACATGATCAGATATGTGCTTTAGAAACATCATTCTGGCACCAGTTTAGGGAATAAATTGAGAAGGGAAAGACTAGAGGCAGAGAGAACAACACTAGGGATGTACAATAATACAGATGAGAAATCAAAAGTTCTTAACTAGAGAGGACAGATTGGAAGCATCAAAACAGTGGAACCCACAAGATTTAATGACTGATTAAACATAGGAAGGAAGAGAAGAAAAGTCAAAGATGATTCTCAGGTTTCTGGCCTGGATGATTCAGTGGCATTTCTTTAGACAGGAAGTAACAAGAGGAACAGATCTGAGAGTAAAAGTATTTATTTTTAGATTAAACGTTGATTTTGTGGTGCTATGGTGTGAAGTGCAACAGAAAAGTCTGGACTGGGTAATTAGGAATCACCTGCACTGATGGTAAATTAAGCCTTAGAGGAACCAAGATGATGGCTGATCCAGGATGGCTGCCTACCCAAAAGCTATTCTTTACCTTCTTTCTTCTAACAGAATCCCGAATTTGAAGGTGCTGGTGTGGCCGAGTATGGGGTATGAGATACCCTTCCCAAGCCCTAGGCTATGAAAACTGATCAGCCAAATCAGTGGTCGGCAAACTCATTAGTCAACAGAGCCAAATATCAACAGTACAACGATTGAAATTTCTTTTGAGAGCCAAATTTTTTAAACTTAAACTATATAGGTAGGTACATTCTTATTATCTTAATTAGGGTACTCCTAAAGCTGGCCTCTGTTAAAAACGTCCTCAATCTGACAGGTACGTTCGCTGAGGTCGACCCCTTCCAACTCTCCCATCCACACTCCTCTTGTATACTTGTTTCGTCTCTCCTTTCCGAAAACTGACTTCTGTGCATGGGCCACGAAGTTTCAACGCACTGTACGTGTGCGCCCACACGTGGTATTTTGTGGAAGAGCCTCACTCAAGGGGCCAAAGAGCCACATGTGGCTCGAGAGCCACGGTTTGCCAACCACTGGCCTAAGGGATGTTGGTATTCCCTTTCCTTTGCCAGTGAATGAGTCATGAATGGTCCTGTCTTAATTCTAGCCAATAAGATGTGAGAAAAGTCTGCTGGGAGCATCTGGGAAAGTTTTCCACAATCTTAAAAAAAGGACACATAGCTATGCTCTCTTGTTCAGCCTTTGGATACTGATATAGAAGGAAGAGATGCTGGAGTAATCTTGAACTCTACAATGTCATAGGAGAAAAATTGAGAAAACTTGGGTCCTAAAAACACTGTCAAGCTGGTGGATTAAAAACAAACCAAAAAAAACCAAGAAAGTGCTCTATCCCTAGATGACTTTTTCTGTGTGTGTGTGGTAAAAAATATACATAACAAAATTTACCACTTAAACCATTTTTTTAATCCTCACCCCAGAATATGTTTTTACTGATTTTAGAGAGAGAGGAAGGGGGAAAGCGAGAGGAACATCAATGTGAGAGAGAAACATCAATCAATTGGTTGCCTCTAGTACATGACCCTGACTGGGGATCAAACCTGCAACCTAGGTATGTGTCCTAGGAGACCGGGAATCGAACCCGTTTGGTGTATGCGACAAGGCTCCAATCAACCAAGCCATCTGGCTAGGGCACTACTTAAACCATTTTTTTAAAAATATTTTTTATTGATTTTAGAGAGGAAGGGAGACAGAAACATCAATAATGAGAGAGAATCATGGTTCAGCTGCCTTCCGCACGCTCCCCACTGCGGACTGAGCCCACAATCTGGGCATGTGCCCCCGACTGGAATAGAACCTGGGACCCCCCACCCCAAGTCCGCAGGCCGACGCTCTATCCACTAGCTAAACCAGCCAGGGCTAAACCATTTTTAAGTGCACAATTCAGTGGCATTAAGTACATTTGCATTGTTGTGCAACCATCACCACCATCTATCCCCAGAACTTTTTCATTTTCTCAAACAGAAACTCTATACTTTTAAACAGTAACTCCCATTCCCCTCTTCCACACCACCCCTCCCGCCATCTCTGGCAACCACTATTGTACTTTGTCTCTATAAATTTGCCTCTTCTAGATATCTCATATGGTGATACCACACATGTGTATCTAGACTTCTTGTTGTATGCTGTAATAAATCCTCTTATTGTTTGAGCCGCAGATGTGTTTTCTGTCTTTTGACAACTGATATTTCCTAACTGATATATCTAGAGAGAATGTATATAGTGGGGCAGGAGAAAAGGCCAAAGACAGAAATCTGGGGCACATCAACATTTAAAGCAGTAGGCAGACCTGGCCAGTGTGGCTCAGTTGATTAACTGTAGTCCCATGCACGGAGAGGTCACCAGTTCAATTCCCAGTCGGGGCACATGCCCAGGTTTGGGGCTCAATCCCCAGTAGGGGGTGTGCAGGAGGAGGCTGATCTATGTATGTTTGTCTGTCTGTCTGTCTCCCCGCCCCCCTTTCCTCTCTTTTTAAAATCAATTTAAAAAAATTTTTAAAGCAGCGGGCAGAAAAGGCCAGGAAAGAGAGTAAGAAGAAACTTGAGGAGTAGAAAGAAAATCTAGAGAGTAGACATCAATCAGGAAAGAACATTAAAAAAGGAAGGCCCTAGTTGGTTTGGTTCAGTGGATAGAGTGTTGGTGTGCGGACTGAAGGGTCCCAGGTTCGATTCGAGCCAAGGGCACATGCCTGGGTTACGGGCTCCACCCTCAGTGTGGGGTGTGCAGGAGGCAACCAATCAATGATTCTCTTTCATCATTTATGTTCCTATCTATCTCTCACTCTCCCTTCCTGTCGAAAATCAATTTAAAATAATAATAATAATAATAAATAAAATGAAAGGAAGGAAGGTCAAAGGCTTTAGAAAGGTCAAAGTAAGCCCGGCTGTCTTGGCTCAGTGGTTGAGTGTTGATCTATGAACCAGGAGGTCATGGTTCGATTCCGGCCAGGGCATGTGCCAGGGGTTGCAGGCTTGATCCCCAGTGTGGGACATGCAGGAGGCAGCCAATCAATGCTTCTCTCTCATCACTGATGTTTCTATCTATCTCTCTCTCCCTTCTTCTATGAAATCAATAAAAAATATATTTAAGAAAAAGAAACAGAATGGTCAAATTAAGATAAGGCCTGAAACATACCTATTGAATTTAGCTACTGAGCAATCAAGGATGACCTTGTTATGAATTAAAACATATCTAGCTTCCTAGGTTCCACTTAACTCAATTAGCAGTGTTTAGGCTCATGCTATTCACCTTCTAGTCAAAGAAAACAACCCTAGTAAGTATAGGATAACCTGAAGAAGGCCACACTACGAGCAAAGAAGCCTCCTAAATCGCCACGTCTGAGAGAGACCTTGGGAAGGCTCTGGTTTTTCCCATGGACAATACTCAGCAAGTGAGTCAAAACAGAGAATCAGGTCTGTTTCCAAACACACAACCTACCCAAATAAAACAGTGACCAGATTAAAAAACAAAAAACTAGACTCATTTGTTTCTTTGGAACATTCTGTGGTACTGCTCTCTAACCAAACCTTTCAGTTTGCCCTATTCTTAAAATCTAATGAGCTTACAACTGCTCCATTTCCTGACATTCTATGGCTGCTCTAATGCCCACATCTACAGCTTTGAATATTGAGAACGCTATACTTTCCTAGTTACAAAATCACAGAAATTCCACAAGTAGTCAGCCTAAAGTCCCAATAAATCTGTGCCCCCAATCTGGTCCCAAAGCACAGGTCAAGATGGAGCAGCCAGCAAACAGACGAAACAGGAAGACAGGATTTGGAGAAGGCCAACCATTAGAGCACCCTAAGGATACAGAAGATAGGGAACTGATGACCTTGGGAAATAAAAGCTGTTTGTGATCCCTTATCACCAAACACACTTCTACTCTAGGACTTACCACAGTGTGTTTTATTCACATTTTTGTCTGTTTCATTCTTCAGAGCTGAAACTTCCCAGATAATATGTCTTTACAGGGCAGCTGGAGCTACTGATCCCATCAGTACTACATGACTAGGCAGGGCTTCGAGCGGCTAGAGCCCTTGGGCTAGCCATCTCAGGTTGCAAGCAGCTATGTCTGTCTCACCATTACCATCTTCTGTGTATGCTATGACGGAAAAGATTTTGGGAAATACTTCAGTGGACTATGAGCCTCTTGCCAGCAGGGACCATACCTTACTCATGTTTCATCTTTCCAGCACGTAGCACTACAGTCTGTAGCTAGTGATTTAACATGCTTGTTGTTGAAAAGCACAGTACTACTGATGGTGACAAAACATCTGTGAGGTGGAGGAAGACATTATTCTTTAGGTAATCCCCAATCCTTTTCATGTATCTGACAAAGTGAAGAAGTGGTTTCTTTCTTCTCAGATCCCTAGGATTCCATGGATGGGATTCAGAGGCTGCCTGGAGGGAGAAACCATATTAAGAGGCTCTAATTATGCTCCTAACTCTCCACCACCACCAGAGCAGCTCTACTTTTACCCATTTTTTTAAAATATATTTTATTGATTTTTTACAGAGAGGAAGGGAGAGAGATAGAGAGTTAGAAACATCGATGAGAGAGATACATCGATCAGCTGCCTCCTGCACATCTCCTACTGGGGATGTGCCCGCAACCCAGGTACATGCCCTCGACCGGAATCGAACCTGGGACCTTTCAGTCCGTAGGCCGACGCTCTATCCACTGAGCCAAACCGGTTTCGGCATTACCCATTTTATGTATCAGACTTCAAATAAGATTTTACATAAGGTAACCTTCGATTGCTTTAAAAAAATGTGGGGGATGAGGGGCTGGTGTGGCTCAGTGGTTGAGTGTCGACCTATAAACCAGGAGGTCACAGTTCAATTCCCAGTCAGGGCACATGGCTGGGTTGTGGGCTCAGTCCCTGGTGGGGTGGGGTGTGTGCAATAGGCAGCCAATCAATGATTCTCTCTCATCATTGATATTTCTATCTCTTTCTCCCTCTCCCTTCCTCTCTGAAATCAATAAATATTTATTTTTTTTAATGTTGGGGGGCCTGGCCAGGTAGCTCAGTTGATTACAGCAATGGTCACCAATCGGTGGTCTGTGAACCACTGGTGGTCCGTGAGGTCCAAAAGGTTGGTGACCACTGGATTAGAGTGGGGTCCCCATACGCCAAGGTTGTGGGTTCAATCCCTGGTCAGGGTACATACAAAAATCAACCAATGAGCACATAAATAAGTGAAACAACGTATCTCTCTCTCAAAAAAAAAAAATCTTTCCATTATCAAAAAGCTTTATCGAGCCCTTGCTGGTTTGGTTCAATGCTAGAACATCAGCCTGCAGGCTGAAGGTCCCAGGTTCGAATCTGGTCAAGGGCACATGCCCAGCTGCGGGCTCAATCCTCAGGAGCGGGTGTGCAGGAGGCAACCGATCAATGATTCTCTCTCATCACTGATATTTCTCTCTCTCTCTCCCTCCCTCTCTCCCTTCCTCTCTGAAACCAATAAAAATATATTTTTTAAAAAGCTTTATTGGCACTCTACCTATATTTGTGACAGATGTTGGAAACAGTATAGGAGACGGAATTACACAGATAACATAACTCTGGACCTTAATACAGTACATTCTGAAACATACTGAGAGACAGACATTTAAAGAAGATAGGACTAGCCCTAGCTAGTTTGGCTCAGAGGATAGAGTGTGGGCCTAAGGACTGAAGGGTCTGGGTTCGATTCTGGTCAAGGGCATATGCCCAGGTTTCTGGCTCAATCCCCAGTTAGGGGTGTGCAAGAGGCCACCGATCAATGGTTCTCTCTCATCATTGATGTTTCTAGCTCTCTCCCTCTCTGAAACCAATAAAAATATTTTTTAAATAAAAAAAATAAAGGAGATAGGACTAAATGAAAAGTGGCCCAGAAAATAGGTGATGCTGAAATGCTCATCAAGACCTAAAACAATGGGACCCAGAAATCTAAATCCTGACCTAAGTTAATCAGGGTGCAACTTTATGGGAGAGTCAACCATTATCTCAGAGTCATGATGATTTTTTAAACATTAAACACTGTCCTTTGTTGTTGTTAATTCTCACCCAAGGATATTTTTCCATTGATTTTCAGAGAGTGGAAGGGAGGGGGAGAGACAGAGAAAGAGAAACATTGATGTGAGAGAAATAAATTGACTGACTGCCTCCCTCCCACCCTGACAGGGCTAGGGTGGAGGATCATGATAGAGCCTAAAACCATAGCCTACAACCGGCAACCGAGGTATGAGTCCTAGACCATAATCAAACCCTGGACTAGAATCAAATCCAGGACCCTTCAGTCTGAGGGCCAATGCTCTATCCACTAAGCCAAATCGGCTAGGGCATAAACACTATTCTTGAGCCCCCACATCCTCACACAAGCTGATGGCTCAGGGACCTGCCTTGCTCTAGCTTCACCTCCCACTCAGGCAGCAGGAGCTGCCTCTGTGAAGCTGATGCTGAAAAAAGATTTCACTGCTCATAAACCTACAACCAGCACAGAAAGTCATGGTAACAATCATCCCTCTACAGGCACCTCAGGCGGTAAGTTATTCTTCTGTAAACCTTTAAGGCAGCCCTAAGTGCTCATATTATTATTCCATTGTGATGATGATTATTAATAGCAGTTAACATTTATTTGGGGCTTACTATGTTCTTTGCACAATACTCATAATATGCATAAGTGCTTTATGTGTATTATCTCATTTAATTCTCATACCAACTCTACGAAATAGGTACTATCATCATACTCTTTACAGATGAGGAAAATGAAACAAAAAGAGGACAAATAATTTCACGAAAATCATACAACTAGTAATAGTAGAGGCAAGATTTGAACCCAATTTTGTCTGATTCCAAATTCCACACTCTTAATTACTGTACTATTTTGCTTCTAAATTCACCTGCAATGAAAATGATTAGGAAAACCAAACACTGCTATACACTTTGAGTCTCAGGCCTCTTGGCATCCATTTGTAAAGGTATATAAAGAAGCAGATTCCACAATTTCCCTGTTATTTACTCAGCTGTAAAAACCTGATTTTAAAGGAGTTCCTTCTTCTAACCAATAAATCCCGCCCACTATCCTGAGTCCATTTCCTCTTATGACTCCAGTGGTAGAGCGTAGCAGAAATGAACACACACAATATCACCCTTTGTGCACTTAAGACTTCACTTCCAGTATTTCCAGCCTGCTGTCTGCCTCCCTTTTATATATGCATTCAGTTTAATAATAGCAGCTACGATCCACTGGCACCAATTCTGTGCCAGGCACCACATACATTCATTGGTTCCCTCCTCCATAATCTCCAGGATCCCAATTTGCAGACAATACTCTGAAGGACTTACAGCTAATGGAGAGAACCCTTTGCCCAAAAGGGGGGAGCAAAAGATCTTGGATTTCAGATAAATAATGATTCTGTGCTCTAGTAATTTTTTTTGGGGGGGGAGGGTCTTACTTTCCATTATTCATGCCACTTTTGTGCTTCTTAGAAGGGTGGGGAGATCAAGACTTTTTAAAATATATATATTTTTACTTATTTCAGAGGAAAGGAGAGGGAGAGATAGAAACATCAATGATGACAGAATCACTGATCAGCTAATTCCTGCACACCCCCTACTGGGGATTGAGCCCACAACCCAGGCATATGCCCTTGACCAGAATCAAACCCAGGACCCTTCAGTCCATAGGCTGATGGCCTATCCACTGAGCCAAACTGGCTAGGGCAAGATCAAGACTTCTTATCACAAAGGCTAAAGGCCTTTGTACCTTCACTCAGCTATCTCCAGGCACTCTCCCTGACAGCCAAGCCATCCCTTACTCCTTAAACTGTAGTAAAAAAGCTTGTTGAGTTCTATCCATTCACATCCTCTGTTCTCATGAGTGCTTACCGTGTGCAAAGAAAGACCTTGTGGGAGACAGAAGATGAGCGCCAAGTCCTGCATTCAAAAAGCTTAGTCTCTTTAGAAAAGCAAGACTTGCACATAAAAATGTTGACTGTGCAAAGTAATAAATCTATGCTGGAAGACAGGAAGCATATGAATGTGTGATCCATGGGGCCCCTTCCCAGATGAATCCAAGGTTAATGATTCATTCTATAAAAAGGCAAACCCAATGGATCAGCTTCTTTATTAGAATGAGTTTTTATAGACATGTTATTTCAAACTCAAGTCTAACTGGCAATGACCAATTCCCTGCCCCACTCCAGTCATAAATAACATGTGGAGACACCCCAACAAGCTCAAGGCAAAATGGCAGCAAATTAAGGACAAGGAAGGCAGTATGTGGGGACTAGATTCTGTCCTGTCGCACTGACCCAGGCAATCAGACTCCAGCAGCGGATCTCCAACCAATAAAACTTTCATGCCATAGACCAGGGGTGACCCAATCCAACAGCAGTAGAGACAGGTTTTAAGTTTCTCTTCTCCTGCACCCGGATGACCTCACTATTTCTTCTCACTCCTGACCACATACCACACTCCTCCCGGCCTGGCCAGAGAAAGTCTGGCAGTAATACAACCCAGAAGGAAGGGAACTCCCCCAAAAGACGAGCCACCACTTTGCTAATTAAGAGGCCTGTTTTAACAGGGAACTCCACGTCCCCCTCCTTTTCTCAAACATAGGTGTAAGCAATGCCTCCATTTTCTGTTCCGGGAATCCTGGTACTTCCTAAAGAAAGAAAGCGGATTGGAAGACACAAACTCAGAGCCAGCGACCAGACGTTCCTTCCTCCAGTGAGACCGCCCCCGCTTCGCCTGGGGGAGGAAGGCACCACCTCTCTCCCCGAAGCAAGAACAGATCCCCTCCCCCTCTGCCTCCTCCCCCCGCCCCCCCCGCCCCGCTTGCTCCCTACCAGCTGCCCTCTCCCAACGTGCACTTCCCAAGACCCAAAAGCGCAACCTCCACCAGAATAGGGGTGATCCTCTGGCCTGTCCTGCGGGCTACTCCCTAAACCCCTTTCGCACCCCTACCCCACAAGGGGAGGAGTGTCACCACAGCAAGGCTTCTCTCTGCCCGCCCATTACTAAGGTAGAGGGGAAGAGGGGAAGAGGGGGTGGGAAAAAAAGCAGCAATCCCTAGCCCTTTAACAGGAAAGGATACAAAACAGCCATCACCGCCCCCGCATCACCTCTCCCCGGACTGCCTTCCTCCTCCTCAATCCCGATTTCTCCAAAGCCCACCTTCTGCAGGCGAGGGGTACCTAATGGCAATCCAGGTCGCCCCTTGTGTGAGGCGGAGGACAAATGCGTAAGTGCCCCCCACCCCCACCCCAGCTCCGCGTCCTTCAAATGCGGGAGCAGGCGTGAGAGTGGCCCCGCGTCCCCTTTGCGAGCTCCCAGGTAGGAAGGACCACACAGCCCAAAGCCAGGCAGTGCCCGGCAGGGGGCTCCATGTCCTCAGCCCCCACCCCAAGCCTCTCCTCTACCGGGACCGCCTTCCCTCCGCAGCCCCTCACCTGTTCCTGCTCCCAGCTCTGCCGCTGCGGCCGCCGCCTCCGCCCCCGCAGGTTCCGCTCGGCTCCCGCGGCTCCCCCC
>NW_006285049.1:1330095-1331445 GCF_000327345.1 Myotis davidii | reverse complement strand
AACGCCGCTGCTCCCCTGGCCCCGCTCCCCGACTCCCTCCTTCCTCCCCTCTACCTAGCACCGGAAGCCGCGACAGCGACAAGGGCTGTGCGGCGCACCCCACCCCCAGACCGGGATACTTCCCACCTCCCCGATCGCGCGAGAACTGCGTGGCAGCGAGCGGCAGTTCTCGCGAGAGCCATCACCATGGCAGCGGCTGCTGCGGAGGCATCCGGGTGTTAGAACTGACGTCCGGGCGGGGCGATGTGGGGGCCGAAGGCCGTGGGCAATGGAAGCAGGAACCAGGGAATGAGGCTGAAGCAGCGAGGACTGTGGTGACAATACAAAGCTCCAGGGCCACACCTGAAATTTAAGGACTCGGGCCGCGTGCTGGCCACACTGGAGACGGGTTGAGCTGAGAGCCTGGGGCACCTTGGGCAAGGCCAGGAGCAGGGTGTGAGTGAACAGGCCTTGCTGGAGCCGCCTAACTCCTCCGGCTTCATCTGGACTAACCAGGGCTACAGCATCCCCCGGAGAGCGCTCCGACACCCGTGTTACTGCTCAGCACTTTGTTATTCAGGGGTCGGAATCAAGATATCTTTCCCCATAGGGGAGAGAAGGGAGAGTGATGAATTTAAGTGACCGAAGGAAACATCTGAACTCTGGGCCTGCTAGGACACTGGAATGTTGAAGGCTGAGATGTGGTTTGAGGAAGTGTACCTGGGTGGTTATGAATTTTAGCACCCCAAGGAAAGTGAGAGACTTTGCATCCATGTTCCTCTCTCTATTCCTGCCCACCCCCACTTCCCTCGCACTCATTTCAGTACCTGCAGGGTTGTGTTGGAACACTCAAGACTGTCATCAAAGAAAGGCACTAGCAATGCTAAGAACAGAAGAAGGTTCTTTAAGTGCCCTCGCTCTACATTGACAGCTATATAAGAGAACACACGGCTCTTCCCTAAGCCCTGAGCCAAAACTTGCTTTTCTGGATTTGGGGCCTTGTTTCTTGTATCCTGCCAAGAAGGAGTAGGCTGGTAGATAGCCACACTATGTCTACCTCCTACCCCATCGATCCCTGGTGTATGCATTCACCAGTCTCTTCCTCATATCCCAGTCTGTTTTCTTCCATATTTTAACCTAGAGAATAACCTGACCCTAGAATGTGAAGATGAGAGGATCCTACTTTAAGATGGTGAGGGATAAGATGGATAACAAGGAGCATGTTTATAACTAAGAGTTGTATCTGTCCTGAGCTGTTGCCCTTAAGGGCTCTTACCCTGCTACGTTTTATATTTTAAGAAGACTCCTCCAGTGTTATTACAGACTCCTAGAGTGGGTCATGTGATACCTCCACATAATTACTTTACTTTT
>NW_006285049.1:1323253-1330075 GCF_000327345.1 Myotis davidii | reverse complement strand
TTTCTGTCCCTAGAATTTTCTAGAAACACCCCACCAGGTTATGCCCCCACCCACACTGATCCCAAAAATTATCCTTTAAAAACCCTTTCTCTAATACCCAATGACACTAATGTGACTTGTGGCATTCTTATAGGAGGTGGAACTTGTCAGTGGTACTGCCCAAAACTCCAGCTCCTCTCAAGGTTGGGTCCCAGGTGTGGCAGAGGATGGAAATGGTAATCAGCAAGTACCATGGTATTTGAGTCAGAACTGATGAATGGAACTAGAGAATCTCCCAGCTCTTCTGTCCTTTACTCCTTTGGAGTCTCGAGAAGAAAATGTCTGTTGCAGCATCACTGGTTGCTTCCCATGGAGCAAACAAGTGCGAAGATAGGAGGGGTGCTGCCCAGTTGGCAACTGGCCAATCACTGCCACTCTCCAGCTTCCCAACCACTTGAAAGGCTAAGGGAGAAGAGCTCATCTAGAGCTGAAGGAGGCAGAGACCTGACTTAGAGTTCATCAGTCTTTCTCCCTCCCTCTGACTTCCACTGGAGCTAAGTAAAAGCTGAAATTGTAGCCACCCGCTCTGTGGGTTGCACACTCCCACTCCTGCCACTGACCCCAGGCCTGGGCCTGAGCCCAGAGCGTGTGCCTGGAGCAGGGGTGTGGAAGGGGGGAGGGGGTGTTGGCCTTGCTGACAAAATCCATTTGGAATTTCTCAAGGTTGTGGTTTGGGGCTTAAGTTTGCCACAGAGTATGTGTGAGGAAAGATGAGAGCTAGAAAGAGAGAAGGAGTCAAAAGGACTACAGAGGAAGGAAACCAGAAAAAGCTAAAATATTCTTGCTGTGACTCCACTGGAGATTCTCCTTGCTCTTACTGAGTATGCAAAATTCCCATCTGGATATTCCTTATCATTATTCTCTCTCATAATCTATGTCCATTGAAGCTACATCCCTCTCTCTCCCCCACTATCCTCATATGCTCACCAGATACAGTCAGTGCCTAAGTAAGGATGAGATATCTTCCTGCCTCCATCAAATTTCCAAACCCAGAATTCTCAATGTTCAAGTGGAAATTTAGGACATAAAATTTTGCCATAAAGTACTGCCCTAACCCAACACTCCCCAAAATGTTCTTACTGCCCTAGTGTTACCATCATTTCACCTGATTTTGAGAGTAATTTGGGCAGCAGATATATCTGTTGCCTAGAGCAATAGATTTTCCACCTTTTTCATCTCATTGCACACATAAATGAATTACTAAAATTCTGTGGCACACCAAAAAATATATTATTTGCCCATCTGACAAAAAAAATAGGTATAATTTTGATTCATTCATCCTGGATAGTTATTGTGTTAGCTGTTGTAGTTTTTTTATTTGACAATTTAAGGAAAAAGAGGTCAGTGCCCCTGACTAAATAGTCAAGTATTGCATGTTTAAAAAATTCTTGAGACTCTGGCCAGATAGCTCAGTTGGTTGGAGCATCATCGCATCCCTTACTCCAAAGGCCATGGGTTCAATTCCCATTAAGGGCACATACCTAGGTTGCAGGTTCCATACCCATTTGGGGTGTGTATGGGAGGCAACTGATATCCCCCCCTCCTCTCTCTCTCTCTCTCTCTCTCTCTCTCTAAATAATCAATTTAAAAAATTATTGTGACACACCAGTTGAAAATTACTGGCCTAGAATGTATAATGTACTTCTCTACATTCTACATTCTAGTTGTACATTCCTTGGCCAAGGAGATGACCTGTTAGAATCAGCATCTTGCAACCCCATAAGCAGTCACTTGTAATGTTCTGAATGTGTGGTGCATATCCTTTTTCCAAGTGAAAGATAATGGTTTGTTTTAAAAAATATCAGGCTAGGAATAGAAAGATTGGAATAAAAGACATTATCTTTTCCCTAGTTATGGTTTCTTCTAAAAGATAAAGGAATTATTTCACTAAGATTAAAATTAAATGCAGAAGAGCTCTGAATAAGGAAGGACAAAATACATATGCAAATAATTCAGTGGGAGGGCATGCTGGTTTTGCTGGTTTCCAAAGCAAAAAAAAAATTCCCTTTTGAGCACAGGAATCCCTTTTATATGTTTCCCATTAGTCTTGTATCTACCTCCCAGGTTCTCTGATTTGGAGCCAGAGAGAAAAGCACCTGCTCTTTTGGGTGCAGGTTCAACGATGAGATACCTTCAGGACTTGAAAACCCCAAAACATGCCCTAGCCGGTTTTGCTCAGTGGATAGAGCATCAGCCTGCAGAATAAAGGGTCCCAGGTTCGATTCCAGGCAAGGGCACATGCCTGGGTTACGGGCTTGATCCCCTGTGTGGGGCATGCAAGAGGCAGCCAATCAATCAATGATTCTCATCATTGCTGTTTCCATCTCTCTCTCTCTCCCTTCTTCTCTGAAATCAATAAAAATATATTTATATATATAACAAAGAAAACCCCAACACAGAGGTGACCTCAAAGTGTGGGGCAGTGGTCAACAAACTACAGCCAGAAGACCAAATCTGGTCCTGCAGTCTGTGTGAATTGTGTTGGACATCTTTTTGTTTATGTATGGTCTATGGCTGCTTTTGATCTACAACAACAGAGTTGAGTAATTATTGCAGGTTGAGTAGTTGTGACAAAACCCACAAAACTAATATATTTACATAGTTCTTGTTCTAGGGCAGTGATTGAGGCAATCCCTGGAGTTGAGGCACGTAGAGAGTAAATAAAGCCTATAATTAGGTCCCACATTAAGAGTTGCCAACTAATTCACTGAGGCCCATTTCAAATCCTCTGTGGGACCAGCAGGCTACACATAGATAAAGTCATGGAGTGTAGTAGGGTAGGAGAATTCACCTGGAAAAGAAGCCATGGACTGGGATCCCAAGTGTGGACAGAAATATCACCATCTACATCCACCAGTCCAGTAACTTAATTTATTTTAGTTATAAACAGGAACCAAGAACAAATCTCAGTACAATAAATTATCCATTCCCACCCCTCCTGCTAAAGAAAGAAAGAGAGGCTCAGAAAGTTGTAGGTAAAACTCTTCCTTTGGAGGCTCCCCTTTAACATCTGAATGGGGCGGGTGGAGGGCAGATAGCTTCCCTAAGGGCCTGGACAGATGACTGAGAACTTAGGGGAGAGCATCCCCCCTCAGCACTCTGTTCCATCCCTAAGAAAAACCCCTCTACCACCGTTTCCCATTACCCCACAAGAGGGGGCTCAGGCCGCAGTAGAGGAGTTCATGAACAGCAAAGAGAGTGAGTGGTTTCTTTTTGGATATAGGTCTCATGGCTCTACACAATGCCTGGAGCTAGCCCTCAAAGGAGAAGAGTGGTCAAACTATAGGGACTCCCCAGTTGAAAGGAGTATGAATCCGAGTTAAAGGCCCAGGGTTGGGGAGAGGGGGACAATACAGTGCATTTCATCTTAGCCCATACAGGTGTTTAAGGAGTAAAAGAGGGGTGACATCCCCCCCCCACTCCAAGGCCCCTCAACTGTGGAGGAGAAGGCCACACATGACAGATTCCACCTGACCCGCACCCCACGCCCAAAGGTGTTTCCAGGTAGATACTTTGAACTTCCAGGGGTCAGGATTGACCTTGGACAGAAATTAGAGCAAAAGGCTGAAAAGGCGCCCCTCCCCTTCCCCAGCCTGCTGTGAGGCTGACCCTCACTTACACACGTTGACCCACTCTGTGATCTTGCACTCATCGCACAGCACATAGCAGCACCAGTGGAAACGGCAATGACAGCGCTCAACTCTTGTCTGCCGAAGCACGTTGTGCCCACGGCCACAACACAGGCTGCCACAGCCATCCAGCAGGCGGCTGGTCTTGTTGCAGGCCCGGCCACGCGTGCCTGGGGAGCCCACAGTGGGGTCTCGCTCACAGAAATCAGGAGACTTCTCAAAGTAAACCAGCTCTCCTGAGAGGCGGCGGTGACGCAGGCGGGGCTGGAAGGCTCCCGAGTTGCGGTTGTGGGTATCAATGAAGATGGCCCTGCCCAGTCGCTCCTTTAATGCTGCCCCCACTGCTCGGAATTCTGGGGCTGCCCTCCAGCAGGTCTTGAACTGGCAGCTGCCTGAAGTGCCATGACACTTGCATTTCCGTTTTAGGTTTTCAGTTACCACCTAGAGCATCAGAGGGGGGAGAAGTGAAGGAAAGGGCAGTAAATGGATAAAGCACACAGACACAGAAGAGGGGAGGGAACAGGGAGGCAAAAGGAGAGACAAATAGAGGTAAGAATGACCAAATAATTTGGAATATCAGAAGAAAAAGAAGCTGGTTGGTAGCCCAACTCCCTCATTGTATGGTTGGAGAACTGAAGCCAGAACAGAGGGATTTGCCTATCTCCAGTCACTAGCTGGATAACTCCAGTTGTCCTGGCTCCCACTCCAGTGTCCTTTCCAGAGTGAGCGCTGCTAAAATGGGGAGTCTGGGCCCAGAGCACCCCGAAATTCCATAGGGAGGAAAGCTGTAATAATAGCTATCATGTAACAAGCACCTGTCAAGGATGAGGGACTCTGCTGGGGGCTCTATTTACTAGCTCTCTCTTAATGACATTGTAAGGCAGGTATCCTTAGACTCTTTTTACATATGCAAAACGGAGGTTAAGTCACTTGCTCAGGGCTACCCGGATGGTGGCAATCACCCATCATATCTCATCCTCTCACTCTGCTGTGCCTCTCAAACTGGGGCCAGGCCAGAAAGCGAGAGAGACCCAGGTCAATTTGCACACGTACCTGTCGCCCCACCCTGTTGTTGTGGATTCGCATCCGTGCCTGGATGTCCCGGGGAGCTTCCCTGGAATCCAAGAAATCCCGAGAGAACTTCTCTCCAAAGTCCATGTCGTGGTTACAGCCACCCCATTCCCATGTGTCCTGGGGGCTGGGGCTGGGGCTGGGGCCTGGGCCAGGACCCGGGCTAGGCAGGGAGTGGGGAAAACTTTTGCCCCGGGACAGTGCCTGCAGCTGCAGCAGTTTGGCCCTCAGCCGATCCTGCTCGCCACTCCCCTTCCAGCCACAGCCGCAGCTCACCAGCTTGCCCAGGCTGCAGGCTGTGGCTACCGCGTGCATGACACCAGCAGCCAGCATGGAGAAGGAAAAGGCACTCTCACGGAAACCTGGGGATGAAAGGGTGTGGTGGTGAGGGTAAGGTTGACAGGCAGCTGAGAGCAGGGAGGCAGAGGGAAATAAACAGCCATCCTCCAATTCCAGAAATTCCTAACTGAATCCTGACCCTGCCGTTACTAGCTGAGTAATTTGGGGGAAAGTCCTGGGAGGAAAGGGGGGAACTGAAAGCACAGAGCCTCGGTTTCCTCATCTATAAATTGAGGGGATGATGGGTTGAGATGATCTCTGAGGTCCCACACCTGGGATGGATGTGGATGAAAGAGCTAGCCTAGAGGGAAAGACCCCTGGGGTTGGGAGACGACTAAAAGGGAGTCCCTGTGGTCTTTGAAGATGTGTTCACTGAGTTCTACATCTGAAAGCCTTAGAAATTCCCCAGCCCTGCAGGGAGCTTGGGTGGGGTAGAAGCACAGGCAATAGGGGTTCGTTGTTTTTTCTTCTTCTTCGGGGTTATTTTAATCAGCATTTTAACCAACCTACCCTCCACCACCCCCAAACCTCCAAAGCACTGTAGCTGTGGAGCTGTCCTTCACCTTTCCAGTTTCTAGTTTTATATTTGTCCGTAAGGCTGCTCTTTAAGTTTATCCTAACCTGCTATTACTCTATAAAATGCTGGGAAGGGGAGAGGGGTGGGGGTGATTTTCCCTAAGGCCCTCTTAAAACGTTGGCTCCTTTGTTTTGGGGGTCACAGAGGCTCAGGAGGACAAGCCTTCCCCAGCCTCAGGTACATGTGCTTCTCATTGGGGCATCAAAGCCTTCCCCCTAGAACACGTCCTGTGAAGAAAGAGGGGATCCCTCACTTCCTTTTAGGCAGGGGCTCCCTGGAACCCTGAGAGACAGCAGCTCCTTAGGGGCCAGGCCTTGCCCACCTCAGGATGCAGGGCTCCTGGCTCAACCTCCTGGTCCCCCCCAACCCCAACCCTCCAGGGGTGAAGCTGTTTGCACACGTCTTGGGAATTCCCCCGCAGATGGCAGCTGCCTATTAACCCTGTAGTCCCCGAAGTACTGCCCCCAGCCTTAAGCTGAGCCCAGGGTGGATCTTTACTCTTCCTAGGAGTAAACTCCAGCATGGCCTGGCAAGAGGCATTGATGCCTCCCAGACCAGGCCGGCAGTGACCTGCTCTCCACCCCTCCAGCCAGTGCCTCACCTGCTCAGGTGAGAGCCACCTGGGGCCCCCACAGCACAGAGGAGGGGGGCTGCTCCCCTGCTTCAAAGCCATCAGGGTCTTTGTTCCCAGTCTCAGCTCCTGGGAACCCCAGCAATTAGGAGAGTAGATTTAACCCTTAAACGGTTGGGGGCGGCCCCCCTCCTCCACTGAGGTTCTCGGGACACCAGCCTGGGCTTGTCCCTCTGAGAGGGAGGAGGGTGAAATTGGGGGAGTGAATGGGGGGCATTTGAAGCTTCCAGGGCTGGGGGCATCTCGCTCACAGGTGCAACCCAGAGCCAGCAGGGTGTAAGCAGGAAGGGGGGGTGCTTAGAGTAGGGGAACACGGACCCAGCTGCCTTGCCCGCAGCGAGCAGGTGGAAGCCAGAAGCGCAGGGGCCCAGACGGGTGGCCAAACCCATCTCCTCGAGGCTGTCGGGGGAATTCCCGGAGAGGCCCCTCCCGGAGTCGCGAACCGGTCCCTTCCCGCCTCCTCTCGCCTGGGCCGGCCCCCCAGCCCCGGCCCCGCCGGGCTCACCCCGCTTCAGGATGGCGCTGTGGTGCGGCAG
>NW_006285049.1:1322647-1323097 GCF_000327345.1 Myotis davidii | reverse complement strand
AGAGCGCCAGGGCCAGGAGGCCCGCGAGGCCCCAGGGCGGAGGCCGCGGCCGGGGCTGCTCCCGCATGTCGAAGCCCCGGCCCGAAGGCCCCGGTGGGCAGACCGATCAGGGCCTGCGGGACAGGGGGGCTCAAGGAGGGCTCTGGGGCAGGGTGGCTCGCCCGCCCCCCGCCTCCCCCCCAACTTGGAGCTCTTCACTCACCAGTGTCACCCCACTGGCCCTGCTCGTCTCTCCCCAAACGACACAGTAAGAATCACCCCCTGAGTCCCGGGCTCCGGGCCCTGGAGGAAGAGTCGAGGCTTCGCAGCGGGGACTTACTCGAGCGCCCAGGAGCGGACCCACCCACGCACCATGCCAGGCGCACAGACACACGCACAGTCACATGCAGACACACAGACTCACAGACACCGCTCCACCACCTCGCCCACCGCTCCCTCTTCCAGGGCCCC
>NW_006285049.1:1317876-1322177 GCF_000327345.1 Myotis davidii | reverse complement strand
CCTGTTCCGGCCCGAAAGGGAGCGCGCGGTGCAGGCTGAGTCCCCTTCCTCGTCCGCCCCAGCGACTGGTTCCTGCCTCCCAGCGTCGCCCCTCCGGTCCTCACAGGTCCCAACCTCAGTCCCCACCCCTGCGCTATCGCGTTCACATCTGGGGGCACTCCTTTATTCGCTGGCTCCTTATCCCCGGCAATATCTCTGGCTCTCTCTGCATCTCTGCGCCCCCGTGGGCGGATGCGTGTCTGACTCCCCGTGTGCCTGTCTGGTCCCGGCGTGCGCGTGCAGAGTGGGAGGCCATGGGACAGAGTCAGAGCACCTCCCCGCTCTCCCGGTTCCGATTACCTCCAGCGGCTCTGGTGCGGGGTCCACGGCCGGCGGGTCCGGGCGCCTGGACTCGGGCTGCTCAAACCGTGGGGAGAATGCGTCGTCGGGTTCTGCCCCCTCGGCGGAGCCGCATTCTTCCAGGGCAGGGCCACTCCTCTTCGCCGCTTTCCCAGCGCCGCCGCGGCCGCCGGGAAGAAGGGAGGGAGGAAGGGAGGGAGTGATCGAGAAAGCGAGCGAAGAGGGCGAGCGAGGAGCTGGGGACTCTGGCTCTACTCGAGCGGAGCTCCCGGGCGGCTCTGCCACGGCTGACAGAGCTGCGGCCCCTCCCCGAGCCTGGGGCATCCCCACCCCGCTCCGGGCACCCCCCGCCTTGACCCGGGGAGCGCAGTCGCTCCCCCTCCTCCCAGCCTACACACACACACCCTCTCCCCCGACGCCCGCCCGGGTTCAGGCTCGGCCCCACTGAAGGGGGAGGTGGCCAGAGTTCCTCTCACCTGCTCTGGAGTCGCCAAAGCTGCAAGGAGGGTGCGCTGACCCAGACCAGGGAGCCGGGACCCAGGTTCCAAGCGGTCATTTTTCTTTGCCTCAGTTTCCCCACAGAGCGCTGGATGGCTGGAGGATGCCTTTGACAAGACGAAGACAGAACTGAGAACTAACTTCTCTCCTCCGACAGTTTCCTGTAGAGCCCTCAGCAAGAGCGCACCACAGGGCACTGGGAGCCAGCGGGAGAAGCTCCCTTCTGGGTGGCTGGGCTTCCACCCACCTCCGAGCTTTGAGCTTTGCGCCTGCCCCTTGGGAGGGGTCAGCTTTGGTCTCAGAGTTTGGTCCTAGCAGAGGCTCCTGTAGCCCCAAAGATCTTCAGCCTGCCCCATGCTTCCCTTAGCTTGCAGGCATCCTTGTCCAGAGGTCTTCTGCCCTCCCCAGGATCCCAGGTCTGCACTTTGGGTGGCCCATATTCCTGCTCCAGGCTCATAGACTTGCTTCACATGAAATGAGGAGGACCTAAGGACTAAAGAGCCTGATCTTGGGGTGCACAGTCAAAGCAAGCTACCTTAGGGAGCTCCAGTGGCAGTGAAGGGGTTAGGTGCCACTGCACTCTTGCCTGACTCACCCTCCCAGCTCTAACCACTGTGGGCTATTTTTGCCAGAGAGGGGCCCCAGGCTTCCCAGCCGCCCCCCCTGCCCCTGCCAGACCGCAGCCCAAAGAACGGCTGGCCCTTCGATCCCAAGGCTGGCACGCTGACTCAGAGACAGGCCCCCCAGGGGAGCAGAGCCACGGGGCTGAAACCCACATCCACAGTCATCTCTTCCTTGGTGGTGGCCATGCAGCTCTGCTGAGCAGCCAGCCTCCAGCCTGCGCTTCGGAGTCCTGGCCGGTGCTGCGGGCGACACTGCCTTCTAGGAAGGCAGAGCAGTCTGGAGAGATCAGAGATTTTCACCTGGTGGGATATTTATTGATCACCGCTATGTGCCAGGCCCTGAGCAAGCTGGAGAGGAATGAGCCCTATGGTTCCTGACAATGGACAGCTGTGACCACAGAGGGTTGCTTTTTTTCTGCATTCCCACCTGAGGGAGGTGCGGGGAGAAGGTACCCTCGAGCTCTTGCCTCTCCTTCCTGTTTTGGGGCCAAGAACCAAACCATGTGTGGCTTTTGAGGCCATCAGAATCCACAAGACCTATCCCAGTAGCTTTCATCCTTACACCTGGATTTGGTGATTCTTGCCAGTGTCTTCATCCTTCTTCCAGCATGTCACCCTAGAAATCCACACAGGTCCCTGGAGGAGGGGAATGAGGTTTCCCAGTCCCTTTTTCTCCCATGGGGATCACTTGGGCATATGTCTCTGAGTCCCCCTCAGGTTTTGGATTGTATCTTCTGGATCGGTCCTTGTCAGGCTGCAATATAGTCAGATGCCAAGGAAGAGCCAGGGTCAGAACCATCAATTGCAACTTCTCAGTGACTCCAGGGCTCCACAAGTTAGCCTGTCCCAAATCCAAAAACCCATACAGCTGGTCTCTCTTCCTGCAGAAGCGTAGCTCTGGGACAGGAGGCCAAAGGCAGGCAGACTGGGTGGCCTGAGCTGGCCCCCAGTGCCCTCAGCCCGACCGGCTGGCCTGAGCACTGACCCGCAGGCAGGCCGCTGAGGGTGGTGGGGCAGGCGGGGCCTGCAGAGGGCTGTGGGTACACACCCATTGCCTAATATCCCAAGCACGCGGCCAGCTCCAGGAAAGGGGAGGGGCGGGAACCAGAGAGACCTTGACAAGGGTTGGGGCCATGACTAGAGGGGAAAGTGAGGGGCTGTCATTACTTCAGGGAGGGAGTGGGAACAAGCTGATCCCCCTGCTCCTTGATGAGAAGAGTGGAGGGCTGCCTTCCCATCAGAGGGATGGAGGGTGTAGCAGGATCTATCTGGGAAGGACACTGGGGCCCTGGAGGGCGGGGGTCAAAAAAGAATGGGGGCCTCTGGAGATTGGGGGATCTAGCAACTGAGGCGGTGGCTAAAGCCAAGAGCAGCCTCGGAAACCTCCTTCTCCTCCTCCCGCTGTGTTTGCCTTGGCCCAGGGTCCCGAGTGAGTCATCTATTGCTGAGCCGCTGATAGGGGCGGCCAGGCCCGGGGAACCCAAATTATAGGCCCAGGAGGGATGGATGCGCCCGCAGTGGTGAGCTCAGCTGTGCTGCCCACCCTCCTCCTCTCACGCCTTCTGCTGCAGCACCGTAGGCCACCACCTGGAGGCACCAAAGGGTCCTGAAGCCCAAAGGCGCTGGACTCTCAGGAAGCCCCCACAGTCAGCAGTTAGCTCCAAGAGTGGGTGGGATTACCTTAGCCAGAACTTTGTCCGCTTCTCTACCAGAGGCTGATGCCTTCTCAGACCAAGGAGGTAGTGCCGCCTGCTGGTGCTTCAAAGGAAGGTAGGCTCCTCTGCCCACAAACAGCCCTGTTCCCCTGCTTCCTCCCCAGACACCAAGATTAAGGCAGAGCCCCTCTCCCCTCAGACTTCTCTCTCCCCGGTTTCTATTCCAGAGGGCCGATTTGCTACTGATTTTATATTTCAAGCCTTTAAAATTCTCAGGGATTAAAAGTGATACAAAGAAAAATAGCGCAGGGTAAAGGAGATAGGGGGATTTCATTTTATAGGGGGCGGGGAGTGAGAAAACAAACCTATGGAGAGATCTGAGGAAGGGCATTTCAGAAGGCAGAAAAGCAAGTGCAAGGAGCCTGAGACAGGAGCTTGCTCAATATGTTCAAGGAATTAGCAAGGAAGCCAGGGTGGTGAGAGGGAGGAGCCCACCTGGGAGAGAGCAGTAGGCAATGCAATGAGAGGACAAGCTAGGAGCAGGGCCAGATCATAAAGGGCTTTGTAGGCTACTGTTAAGATTTTGCCTTTTTCTTTGAGTGAGATGGGGACTCACTGGAAAATTCTGAGCAGGGAAATTAAATAATCTGACTTTTGTTTTAGAAAAAATAGCTGTGGTTGCTGTGTGGAGAATAGACTGTGTGTGTGGAGAGGGGGCAAGGGTAGAAGAGCACGTGTGTGCACACACACACACACAGCCACTACTGTGCACCTTCCCGCCCATAAGCACAAACTACCATGGTAGCAGTAGGGTGGTAAGAATGGATTAGATTCTGCATATATTTTGAAGACAGAAGGACAGGATTTGTTGATTGATTTGAAGTTCAGTATAAGAAAACAGATGAGCAAAAGATAACTTTAAATTTTTTTCTCCTGAGCAACTAAAGGAAGGATGGAGTTGCCATTTACTGAGATGAGGATGACTGATGACAGAGCAAGTTAGGGCAAGGGAAGAGTCAGGAGTTCAAGTTTTGAGCATGTGCTTTTTTGAGATGCTTATTCAATTGTTAGATGTGCAAGTTCAGAGGGTCCGGAGATATAAATTAGGGAGCATGAGACTAGAGAGTTCACCAAAGGAATGAGTGTAGACTGAGAAGAGGCTCACAATTGAATTGGGATACAGTCC
>NW_006285049.1:1315242-1317832 GCF_000327345.1 Myotis davidii | reverse complement strand
AAGAAATTGGTACACAAGGTGGAACCAGATAAGGAGACTCAGAAGGTGAGCAGCCCAGGAGGTAGGAATGGTGTTCCAGAATATTTCAAAAAGGAGGGTGCTGCTCCTGAAAGGTTAGTCAAGATGAGCCCTGAGAGTTGACTATAGAGCAACGAGAGGTCAGGGATGGTTTTGATAGGAGGAGGAGCAGGTTCGAAGGTCTGATTAGGGTGGAAAGAGAAAATAAAGAAAAGAAGTTGGTGTTAGTGATTAAGGTAAACCTTTTTAGTTTTGCTGTAAAAACAAACAGACAAATGAGGCAATCTTGGGTGGCAGTGTGGAGTCAAATAAGTTTTGGGGTTTTTAGATGGGAGATATTACAGCACATTTATATGCTGGTGACTATGATCCAGTAGAGAGATAAGTTGATGATTCAGGAAAGAAACAGAGAATGATGGACAGAGTGATGATTTGATCCAAATAGAAATTTGGGCCAGGTCATCCATAATGTGACCCAGACCTGGAGCCCTCCTGCTCTTCCCTCCTATTCCTGGTGGGTGGAATGCTGGCTTCTTCTTTCCTCTCTTTCCACCTCTGCTTGTCACAGTGGTCACAGACAGGGTCTCCCTTTCTGCTGGCCCACCTCCCACCTCCATTGAGGTTTTATCAATCCACCGGGCCAAAAGACTTGACCCAGGCCCCAGTGAGGAGAAACTCCTAAAGGATAAAGCTGCCCATGGTACATTGTCTATTTACTTGAGCCATCTGTGCTGGGTGCCCTCTGCAGAGACTACTGGTTTTTGGACCCTCAGAGAATGCTGGGCCAATACACATGGTTGAATTCTTAGAGGAGCCAGGTACTCTGCACTGGGCAAAGGGCCTGGAAGAACAACCCCCTCAGAAGTAACCTCCGTTAGGCTTCATTTAGGTTAATACATATCTCATTTAAAATGCAAATGCCCCAGGAAGATCAATTAAACTATCAGGCATTTATTCCTTAGAGTGATTTCCCTGCTTTGGAGGGGAAGCCTGGTCATTTCTAGGACTTGGAACTCTTTAGATACATTACTCAGTGAGAAAGCATCCTCAAGGCAAAAGACGCGAAAAAGAGAGAATCCAAAAGGGAGGCAGGAATCACAGTCACTAGCAGCTGGTCAGGTGAAAAAGGCCTGGGCTTTGAGTCAAAATAGTCTGGGTTTCAGCCTGGCTCTATCATTTATCAGCTGTGTGGACCTTGGACAGCTACCTAATCCAATTTTTCCTCTGTAAAACGGGAGGGAATCCACCCTCCTGCCAGGGGCCAGCGGTGTGTGCTGATGGGACATGATAACTAGGCTGGCAGTGCCCCCCATGTCCTGTATAGGAAACAGCAGCCACTGCTTCAATAGAAGGCCAGCGTGGCCTTGAACCTGCATTGGAGTCCCTGGGAGGGGAGAGAAAAGTGTACAACAGAGGAGTCTCCCAGCCTGGTCAGAATGGAAAGAACCAGAGTTTGGGGCAAGACAGAAACTTGGCAGAAAAATCTAAAAATAAAACATGGAAGCACAAGTTTCCTATTCTGGGTTCACTTTAGCCAGCGGCCCTTCTCTTCCCAGTCCTCCCCCACCACACAAACACCTGACATCTATTCCATGGCCCTTCCTCCGAGCCTAGTTCTCAGAGACTCAGACACTCCAGGCCTTGTTCATCTTGACACTACCTTGGCTGCTGGCTCAGACCTCTCCCCTACTGACACGCACAGCTTGACACATACCACAGGATGACACACCATTGGATGACACAAGGCACACAGGGCAAGAGTGACACATATATGCATATTTAATCTCCCCATGCACACATTCATCCACCCATTCACCCACCTCCACACACAGTCCCAGACATTCTCTATTCCTCAGTCAACTGGGTCTCTCCTCACAGTAATTGCCGCCCCCTTCCTGACACATAGAAGATGGTACACTACCCCAGGTGGCGGCCGTGACAAGAGGACTTGATGATCCCTCTGACCTGAGTCAAATTCCAAAATTCTTTAGAAAGGCATCTAACATCCCTCCTTAAACCGGGGAGTTTCTGTACGTGAAAACACACATGAGTGTGTACACTCAGAACACATTCGTGTGCATTCTCACACGCACTCACATCTGCGTTGTCCCACTTACACACACACACACACACACACACACACACACACACACACACACACGGCCACTAGTGTGCACCTTCCGGCCCATAAGCACAAACTACGGCTTCTTCAGGTTTCTCTTTACGGCCAAGCTCTGTTTAGTCAGCTCACCCCCAACCCACCACCGGGGATTTCCCTGACCACAGCCCCACCTCCACCCCCAGTCTCCCCCTTTTCCTTCCCTACGGAGCCAGAGCCATCGGGGGTTCCTGGGAGGGAAGGCGTCTCCCCAGAGTCGCTGCCCAGAACCACAGCTTTTCTTCCTCCGCTTAGGATGGGGGAGAGAGGGGACACCCGCGAAGCCTGGGGTGACGTCGAGGGGACAGCCCCAGAGCAGGCGGCAATAGCGGCCGGTTCTGTGGATTCTCACGGAAAATCCAGAGAGCACATTGTCGCTGCGCCCCCTGGCGGACGCTGGCCCCCGACCGGCTC
>NW_006285049.1:1312282-1314970 GCF_000327345.1 Myotis davidii | reverse complement strand
CCGCCCCGCCGTGGCTGCCTCAGCCCACCAGCTGGGACCGCGAGCCATGCTGCCCGCCGCCCGCCCCCAGGGCTGTTAGAGCCAGACTGCGAACTCTCACCACTGCCGCCACCGCCGCATCCCGTCCCACCGTCGCGGGCAGCAGCCAAAGCCGCCCCAACTGCAACACAGAGCGGGCAAGGCCAGGCAGGCCATGGGGCACTGGGCGCTGCTGCCCGGCTGGGTTTCTGCTACACTGTTGCTGGCGCTGGCCGCTCTGCCTGCAGCTCTGGCCGCCAACAGCAGTGGCCGATGGTGGTAAGTGAGCTGGTGCGGGGTCGCCACTTGTCTGGGGCGCAGAGCCAGGGGCCAGCCCTATCCAGCTCCCACGCTCTGGGATCCGTCCGCAGACAGGCTCCCTCCAGCGCTCGGACTTCCCTAGGAGACACCGAGGGGCGCTCTGGAGCGGAGTTTGCTCCAGAAAATCAAGCTCTGCTGAAGTGGGGTGAATGGTCCGGCCACGGCAGTCCGCGATATTCCAGAGGGAGCCCACTCCCTTCTAGCACCGCCCTCCTTCCATGAGCCCCAGACCCAGGCTGACGGTGGCAGTCACGCCACAGGTTTGCCTGCTCCAGGAAGTGAAAGGCCAGGCGTGCTTAGAAAGGAGACAAGAAGAGGGTGGGACTCCTGAGCATTTCACGCCTTGGGTGGGCATGGATTGCAGGCCAGCATGTCTTCGCCAGGCTGCCCGGAACAGGCTCTGAGAGCCAAGGTGGACATCTATTTTCCGGGTTCCCCATGCTTCCCCGTCCAGTCACCACACCCAGGGCCCCTAGCACCCCTAGAACTCTCGGTCTCACCAAAGTCTGGACGATCAGTCCTTTCAATCTAGCGAGCCCAGGAGAGCAGAGTCATTACCTTGTTATTGATCTCCCGCCGCTCTTTCCCCGACAACTAGCTCCAGAAACACAGCAGGGTGGGAACGACCTTTTTGGTTAGGGGAAAGGTCCCTCTTCCAGAGCCTGAGCTATCATGCGTCTCACCAGGGGCATCGTGAACGTAGCCTCCTCCACGAACCTACTGACCGACTCCAAGAGCCTGCAGCTGGTGCTGGAGCCCAGTCTGCAGCTGCTGAGCCGCAAGCAGCGGCGGCTGATCCGCCAGAACCCGGGGATCCTGCACAGTGTGAGTGGGGGGCTGCAGAGCGCTGTGCGCGAGTGCAAGTGGCAGTTCCGGAACCGCCGCTGGAACTGCCCCACGGCTTCGGGGCCCCACCTCTTCGGCAAGATCGTCAACCGAGGTGGGTACCCAGGAAGGCGGCGCCTCCGGGACTAGGGGAACTCAGGGTCACCCACAGGGCACGGGTGGGCGAACGCAGGGAAGATGTCCCAGGCTGCGGCAGGGGCACACCATCAACTGGCCGGGAGCTTTACGCTCGGCGCCAGCTCTGCACCAAACTCAGCCCACCAGACGCGTTCAAGCCGTACACCTCGGACGCGAAGCTTAACTTTCCCAAGTCACTGCCTCAGAAACAGGGAGTCCTGAATTGTGGCCGCTGACCGCTGACCGCTGGCCGCTGGCCACGGTCGCTTTTCCCCAGCCCCTGCTCTCTGCAGGGGTGCGTCTTGCCTCCAGCCCAGCAAGGCTTGCTTTGCCGACACGGGCCGAGTTTGGGCTGCAGAGAGGTGTCGGCGGTGCAGAGTTCCTCCGCTCCCCTTTCTTCATTATTGTTGTTGTTGTTTTCTTTCTGGGGTTGCCCCACTTCCACGGAGGAGCCAAAATGCGCGCTAAGTCTCTAAAGCGTGAGGACAACTGTGGACGTGGTGGCGTGCCCACGCACGTGCTTTCCCGAGGAGGCCAGCTTCCCAACACAGCCCACCGCCTGGACGCCCAGGGCGGAGGCGGGGCGGCGGGCTCCAGGGTCCCCAGCTCTCCACTGAGGGTGCTCGCCGCACCCTGCACCCTGCGCGGCCCTTCGCTGATCCCTGATCCCTTCCCCCACAGGCTGTCGGGAAACAGCATTTATCTTCGCGATCACCTCTGCTGGGGTCACCCACTCGGTGGCTCGCTCCTGCTCCGAGGGCTCCATCGAGTCCTGCACGTGCGACTACCGGCGACGCGGGCCTGGGGGCCCCGATTGGCACTGGGGAGGCTGCAGCGACAACATCGACTTCGGTCGCCTCTTCGGCCGGGAGTTTGTGGATTCCGGGGAGAAGGGGCGGGACCTGCGCTTCCTCATGAACCTTCACAACAACGAGGCGGGCCGAACGGTGAGCCGACTGAGGAGCTCTGCAACCGACGCGGAGCGGCAAGGGACTGCGCAGGGGCTGACCGCCTGCTTGGGAAGTAACGGTTGGCGATCAGGCCAGGACTCAGGGCAGAGAACCAGGGGAGCGCATCCTGAGGGAGCGGGGCGGGGGGGGGGGGACGTGGAGGGAAGCCTGAGAATGGAAGCGTTAAGTGGCAGGAGGCACAGGGGTGCCTGGTAGAACCGAAGAGGTTAGAAGTCATGTAACCCATAGAAATCATTGCCTACTGGCTCCTCCACTGTCCAGATTCAAAAAGTAAGGCTGAAAGGCCAAGACAGCGTGATATCCAAATCCCTGCGGGACGTTTCCTGCCTCCCTTCCCCTGGGCGCGGCGCACGGCTGGGCCTGGCCCTGTGCTGAGGTCCCAGCGGCGCCCGGGAGGAGGCTGTCATGGGGATGG
>NW_006285049.1:1308425-1311910 GCF_000327345.1 Myotis davidii | reverse complement strand
GCAGATTCGCTGGCACCTAAGACCCTGATACGCACTCGACCCTGATACGCACTCACCCAGTCTGTCCATTCACATCCCCGAGATTCTTACGCTTCCTCCTCCTACCTGGGGACTCCTGAAACCACTTGCCTGGGGCGGTAGGAACCTTCTTGCCATCCTGATGGACCTGCCCTGACCTACCTCCCTCCCTCTCCGCGGGAGACCCCATTGCACTGCCCCTGCTTGGCCAGGAGGTAAGAGAAGGATTCGTCCCCTCCCCCATGGCGAGTCAACTCTAGACGGATACCACGCCGTCGACCTCCCTGCCTCTCTCCCTCCCGTTTTAACTGCGTTTTCTCCCAATGCCTGCACGCCCCTGCCAAGGGTGCAGACCCTGAACACTCACATGGGCATCAGGGCCTTTCTCCTCCCCACCTACAGCTGAAGCAGGAGGTGCCGGGGTGAAAGGGCAGCTGCAGCTGTGGTGATATGGAAAATGAAGTTGGGGGACCCAAGAGAAACACCCCCATTCTTCCAGCCGCAGTCATGGAGCCATTGAACAGCTGTGAGCCATGCCTCCCTCGGCCACCTCCTACCCTTTCCTGTCCTGCCTCCTCATCAGTGTGTAAATAATTTGCACTGAAACGTGGATACAAAACCACGAATTTGGTTGTTGTAAATAAAACTATTTATTGTGCTGGTTTCCAGCCTGGTTTGCAGAGACCACTTCCACCCCCAACCAAATCCCTCTCCACTCTTCTCCTCTTTTGCCCTTCAGCCTTTTCTGATCCCTCTTCTCCTCTCCCCAATTTTTCAAAGATGCCTTTGCCTCCTGGAATCAGCATTTCCTTCCACTGTAGCTATTAGCGGCTCCTCGCCCCCACCGATATAGTATCTATTTTCCTCTGCAGAATAAAAATCTCTATTTTTATCAATGGCTTGGTAGCTTTTCCTTGAATCCAGAACACACCATTGTTTACCTCTCTTAAACAAATAGGATACATTGTTGGGGGACTGGTTGTCTGGCCCTGCAAAAGGACCCTGAGATTCTGGCCCATGGTTGACCCTAATGAGGCCGCTGGGGATCCAGGTCTCCAGAAGAACCTGGTCAGAAGCCCAAAGATCCTGCACGTTTCTTTTTCTTATTCCAACACCAACTGGCTGTGTGATATCGGATGTGTGATATTGGACAAGTGCGTGACTGGCTCAGTTTCTTCCCTTGCTGAATGGGAATTAAACAAACTCTGAACCTGCCTTTCCTATCTGGAACAGTCGGTGTGAAAATAGCTACCACTGAGTGATAGCCATGACTGCATCCCGAAAAGAAACCAAAGAAAGAGACACCCAAGAAAGGGTGCTGCTGCCCTGGTGTGGAGCTCTTGGTCCCTGAAGCCTATCTGCTTCAGCTGTGGTCAGGCAGTAGGCAGTGAGGACTTAAAACAACGTAACCAAAAGGAAGCCCAAGTGTGGCCCATAACCAAACCATGAAGCGACCTATTCCCATAAAGAGCCCATTGAGGAATCTGCTCCTAACGACACTGACACCTCTGTGCGCATTCACGAGTTGGCTGGCGGAAGTACTAATCCTGCCCACAGCGCTAAACCTGTCTCTAACTCTAATCCTCTCCCCATGCCTAGGTCTAAGTGTAACCTTAGCCTTAACCCTAACTTCAAACACTAACCCCTTCCTAAACTCTAATGCCTGTCCCTAATCCTAACACTTCCCCCCCAGGGGAGGACCCGAAAGGCAGGGGGAGCCATGAAGCTCTCCACCCCCCACTCCTACCCCCACCCCCCAAGGGCAACAACTGATCCCAGCCAAATGGAGAATTTCCCCCTCACCCCAGGACTCTTTTGCTGTGGTTGGTGCCTCCCACCTCTCCCTGGGTGTGTGAACTCTGACCCTGTTGGCCTTTGGGATGTGTGGGGGTAGGGGAGTGGAGCCAGGAGCTGCTCAATGCTGCAATGCCACCCCTTTCCCTTTCTCTCCATCCGCCAAGCTAGCACCAGCTCAGCTCCGATGGGCAGTCAGGGGGAGGAATATTATTGATCTGGGGTAGGAGGCACCTGACAAGCCTTGGGTTTCCAGTAAAGAACCCCCTGCAGAGAAGCTATTAGATCGCTCAGCTTCTAAAGCAAGAAGTTAATGGGCTGCCAGAAGCAGGAGGGGGGCTTATGCCCCTGGTGGACAATGCCCAGGGTTGGGGAGAAGCAGCAGGGTGGAGAATAGAAGGGTTGGCAGCTGGCCCCAACCACTCTCACCTGACTCCTAACTCCAAGAGCTAGATCAGTATCTGCTTTAGGCCAGATGCTGGAAGGCTTTGGGCTGGGTTGACACATAGGAGCTGGAAGAAGAGCAAGAGAAAGCAATGAATCCTGTTCTGGCCTGAACTAGCTTTTCAGCAAATCTTTTGTTTATTTGTTTGTTTGTTTTTCCCCCAGACTTGGTTGCCTTGTCTATTAAATAGGGGTGGTTATGGGTACTTAGACTTCTTCAGGAAGGTGATGAGGTTCAGAGGAAATCATGCGCATGAAAGCCCAGGTCATTTGGACACTTGCTGACACCTCTCCTGTGCCAGGCATATGCCCAATGCTGGGGAGACAGTCATAGTGCCTGCTTGAAAAGTCCACAGTCCAGCTGGGGAGTCAGGCACACCAACACACACGGTGTAATGGGGGGAGTACAATGGAGGCTCGGCACATGTATGAGGTTTAAGGACAGATTCCTACACTCAAGCCCTCAGCATGGAGGCCCTTCACTCGCAGGAGCTGGGACTTTGAAGAGGAGGTAGGGAAGTGCAGAATGAGGACTAGTTCTCAAGGGGGCATACACTAATAAAAGGGGGAAAAAAGTGAAGGGGCTATAAGATCTGCAAAGCACTACATCATATGGAGTAATTATTTTGTGATTATGAGCATCTATGCCATCCTCAGGCAAAACTTGAGCAGGTAAATCCTGGGGAGAAAAACAACTGTGCCTGGAGAGAGGCCTCTCTACAGTCTCAGGACCCCGGGCAGCTGGGGGGCGGGGGTGGTGGTGGTGCCATAGGATAGTACTATCGGGATGGGCCTGATGCCTCAGCCCTGCCCTATCCATGCAGGCTATCCTCCCACTCACCTCTGATCTTCAGGTGCCAGATGCCACACACCAGGGGAATCTGAGGCTGCCAGGGACCCTGACACACGGTTGGCCTCAGCAAGTGAGGGAGGTGCTGGTCTTGAAATATCCAGGGGGAGGGGGTGGGGGAGAGGAAAACCTGAGAGGACTGAGATGGCAGGCAGGCACCGTCCCCAGGGGGTCAGCAAGCTGGCACCACGCACACCCTGCCACACGCACCCTGGAAAAACCCTGTCAGTGGGGCTGCAAATACCCCAGGGTCTAGCACATCCCGCCCCCCCACCCTCCAGGCTGGTTCAGTGCTCCTCTCCAAGCCAGAGGGAGAAAAATAACAAAATGAGGAGAAAATAAGCTGTTTGGCTGTGGTGTGAGCAGGAATATCCATGCA
>NW_006285049.1:1307492-1308402 GCF_000327345.1 Myotis davidii | reverse complement strand
TCTCCACACCCAGCCGGGGCGCCCAGCATGAGACAGACCACCCCTCTGCCCCCTCCCCCGTCTGGGCTAAAAGCAGACGCTGGTGAGCGAGCAGCAGGTTATAAATATGCCCAGGGAACTGCCGCCAACTCGCTCCCTTGTCATCCCCTGGGAGGGGGTAGGGTGGGGTGGCTCCTGAGGAGGAGCCAGGGCTGCCCTGCTCTCCACACCCAGCCGGGGCGCCCAGCATGAGACAGACCACCCCTCTGCCCCCTCCCCCGTCTGGGCTAAAAGCAGACGCTGGTGAGCGAGCAGCAGGTTATAAATATGCCCAGGGAACTGCCGCCAACTCGCTCCCTTGTCATCCCCTGGGAGGGGGTAGGGTGGGGTGGCTCCTGAGGAGGAGCCAGGGCTGCCCTGCTCCCTGGGGCCCAGGAGGAAGTGGGGCTTCCAAAAGGCTACTGCGCTTTTTTTTTTTTTTCTCTTTTTAAAGGGAAGGAACCACTGCCACTTGATTTTTCCTGGACATTTGCTCATCTGCTCAGAGGTGGGGTCCCAGTCCTTCCTGGACCATGGCTGGGCGCTCAGAATGAAAGGGCCTAAGGCCACTCACTTCGTATCATTGTGCAGCCCGGCACCATGTCTCTTCCTCACACCCATTTATTCTCAGCAAAACCGAAGTCCATTCATTCATTCAACAGGCATTTACTGAGGACCTGCTGAAGGCCAGGCCCTGTGCACAAGCACACCTGCATGCACAAGTGTGCACACACACAGCAGCCTCCGCTCCCATGTGTTCACACCAGCTCCTGCCCCCAGTACGGTCTCTTGGCTTTAACCTGGTCGCTTCATCAGGACGGGTAAAGCTTCAGGCTCCTGTTTCTGCCTCAGAGTAAGGGGTGGGATAGGGCGGGGGATCGAGAACAGGGCC
>NW_006285049.1:1306009-1307467 GCF_000327345.1 Myotis davidii | reverse complement strand
CCTGCTTCCACTATTTCCTTGATAAATGAGAGGGTCCTTACCTCCCTGCCTAATCATCTTCCCGGTGTAAGTACCACTCTAGGAAGAAAGGGCCCCCTTGTGGGATGCCGGAGGGCACCTGCCCAGGTGACCAGAGCCTTCTGCCTGCCAGCCAAGTTGGTGCGAAGCTGGGCAAGAGGGGGCAGTGCCACCCTGAGAAGCTTCTAGCTTTCCTTCCCCAGAGATGAATCCCTCCCTCTCCCTCTTCCCTATTAATCCTCGGAAGTGAGGCCCCTATTGTGGCCCCTCGCCCTCCTTGGCTGGCGTCTAATTAACTCCTCCTGCCCCCGGTTTTGTGTGCCCCCCTTACCCCACCTTGTCGGCCCCGCCCCTCTGCTCCGCCTGCTCCCCCCCACGGACATTCCAGCCCGGCTGGGCTGCTGTGCCAGGGCAACCAGGGCTGGACCAAGACCTAATCCCCCCGCCGCCTGGCCGGGCTGGGGGAGCCCCACTCACCTCCCCGCTCTCTGGGGGCTGCCCGGCTCTGCTGTGGCGGAGACACACAATCAGGACAAAGGCACAGCCCCCAGGGGGCTAACTCAGCCTTCACGCCCAGGTTGTGCGGCATTTGGGAGTTTAATGAATTGTCCATCACGCCTTTCAGGGCCCGCCCGTCAGCCTGGATTAATCTTCGGAGCCCTGGTGGGGTAGGAGACACTAAGCCTGTATTTATTACTCTCCCATTGTCACTAATTGAGGTAATTATCTGTGACTCTAGCCTGGCCAACAATGCCGCATTCACTCCTGGGACCTCGATGGGCCTGGCTCCCACTCTCAGCACTGGCCCTCCCTCCTCTATCAAACCCATCCAGGGCTAAGTTGGGCCCTGGAGCATGTTGGGAAAGTGGACAATGTCCCACAATGCTTCACCTCCCAACCAGTTCTCCCACAGCCACCATTATAGGGTTACAGCTAGGGAGAGATTTGCCACTCACAAGTAGGTGAGAAAAGAAGGCACACTGTCAGGGAACAGGTTTGGCCGGCAGAGCCCTCAGGCCCCAGAGGGGCACGTTTCTGAAGTCTTTGGTTTTCTGGACTCTCTAACTCTCTGGGCTGGTGGTGCCAGGGTCTCACAAGGCCCTTCTCTGGGTCCATCCTCATGTCCCTTAGCCTCCAGAGCTCTAGGGTGTTGGGAGATCCCAACCCAGGCAAGGTGTACTCTGGTCAGGTCCCTACAGCGACCAGAGTGGCAGAATGGCTGCAAGTATGACAGGGACGTTTGGAAGAAAGAATAGGAAAGGGCTCATCAGGGAACTTAGGGGAAGGGCAAGAAACACTATTTAAGTAAGGAGCATCCAGGGGTCACATTAATGTGGCCATGCAGCAATCTTAGGGAGATGTGGATTTGGAGGGGAGAGCAGTGCCAAAGAGTAAATTTCACATGGAGATGGCTTCCCAGGTCAAGGGGAATGGCCCTTG
>NW_006285049.1:1304032-1305863 GCF_000327345.1 Myotis davidii | reverse complement strand
AAGAAGAAGAAGAAGAAGAAGAAGAAGAAGAAGAAGGAGAAGAAGAAGGAGAAGAAGAAGAAGAAGAAGGGGAAGAAGAGGGAGGAGGAGGAGAGATTTGGTCAGGACCAGATGGTGAGCTCCTTGAGGGCAGTGTTTTGGTCACTGTTGTCTTTCCAAGAGCCTAACATTGTACCTGGCACATATTAGATACTGTGAAATAAATGGATGGATAAATGAGGTCTGTAGTACATGCACTGGGGTTAGGGGTCTGCCAGCTCTTCTCTTCCATAGGCGCACGCAGGCTCTTTATTCTGTCTCAGGACTTACTGGAAGGAAATGACCATAAGGGACAGTACTTGGAGGGGTTCTTCACGACCAGCTGCAAATCTTAAGGACCTTGGCGAACTCAGGGCTACAGTCGGAACAGCGCCACCTTGTGGTGTCTCTTGGGAGAGCTCCTGGAAAGACTCCAGCGAAGAAAGCAGGGTAATCTCTCTTGAAAGCATGGGGAATGGGGGCACACCAAGCAGCAGCCGCTCTTCTTCCTGTATATCTGACACTGAATTGCTGTGCCAGTGTTCGTGTGGGACGGTTTTATCATCGGTCCCTGCTCCAGGCCAAGCTTGCAGGGGCGGTAGAGCTAAGTCAAAGGCACTACCCTTAAGTAGCTGATGGTCCAGTGGGGAATTCCACAAGGTAACAGGACCAACAAAGGTCATAATCAAGCAGCAGATAAAACAATGTTCTAGGTATTGAGCAGGACATTTACAGCTCATACGGTCTCTGCCCCTCACCTCTCCCTCAGCTTCTCTCATTAAAGCTCAAATGTTGTGTCTTTGTTTTCCAGAGGCACTTCATGATTTGATTCCCACACATCATCCCAGAGTCCCATCCTTCTGCACCTTTGCATTCCCCAGTGCCTCTGTTCCCCACGAAAGCTGTGTGCTTCCCACCGTTCTATCTTTGTTCACACCCTGGAATGCGCCTCTTGCCAATCTCCCTTGGTTGAAACCCATCTCAACTTTTCCTTCCTCCATGAAACTCTTCTAATTTTCCTTGGCAAAGTTGTCTTGCCTCCTGAAGCACCTTCTTGATGGGGCTTTCATTAACTGCACATACTGGCTGTCCCACGGGTGATTTTCTGTTACTCATTCTCCCACGGTGCTTCTAGCTTCCTGAGGACATGGGCTCTGTGCTTTGTTCATCTTAGCAGACCTTGCAGAGCTGAGTTAGGCACATCACATGCCCTTGTTCACAGAATAAATGGATGGGTGGATAGATAAATCAATGGATGGATGACAGACGGGTTGGTGATGGATGGATAAATGGATGGGTGGGATGTATAGATGGGTGTATGCATACATAGATGCATGGATGGATGAACAGAAGGATGAATGGATGGGTGGATGGATGGATGAATGGAGCAACTTTTCTCTAAAAGGACTCACAAAAGGCTATGTAATACCAGGGGCTTCCAGGAAGGGAGCTGCCCCTCCCCCCACCATGCCAGGACACCCAGAGGAGGTCACAGTATCCAGGCTGAGCCTTCCTTTGCTAATATATACATCCTTCGTGACTTGTCTCCCAAAGGTCTTGATATATTCCCACTCCCAAGAAGTCACAGTCTGGGAGTTGCTCCTTCCTTCTTGCTCCCCTGGACCTTCTGGAATGAATGCCTTCATTAACGTATTATTTTGTACTGCCTGCGCTATAATGATTCTGTAGGTTTCTTCTTATGCATCCCCCCCCCATCTCACACACGCCCTGAATTTTGAGCCCCTTGAAGATAGGAACCATGTCTGAATGTCTTGTATATCCCTGGGGCCTCGCATACATGTTTATTGGGTAA
>NW_006285049.1:1302973-1303949 GCF_000327345.1 Myotis davidii | reverse complement strand
CCTGATTGTTTCCTTTACTAATTTGTGGCTGATCCTGGAAGTCCCAGGGCTCTGCCGAGAGTCTGAAAGGGGAGGAGGCTCCTAGCTCCTCGAAAGCCACATTAACTGGGCTCCATTTGGAACAGAAAAGGGCTTCCCTGGGAAGAACCTGGCTGTAGGGAGGGCAGTGGGGTCCCGTGGTAACCTGAGGAATGCTGCCCCAACCTGGCCACGCCCTCCTGCCTCTGCTGTCCCTGCTCCTGACCTGTGACGCTGTCCCGAGGTGGGGGGTGGTTGTGGCAGAGACAGCCAGATTTAGAAGTAATTTTCGCAGCAGGGAGCCTCCAGCCTGCCACCCACAGGGCCCTTGGAGCCAGTCTGAGATATGGCTCATCAAGGGCTGCCCTCAGACCTGCAGTCGCTCCTCCCCTTCTCCCCAGATCTTTAGCAGCTGGTGCTGACTCCATTCTTAGGCAAAGTTGGAGGAAGTCCTGGGGTGGGAGCACGTGACTTTGACACCCTAACCACCCAAGTGCTCCTAGTATACCATTCAGCCTTTCAAGCAGCTTGTCCCCACCCCAGGGATCCCCTCTCCTCTGAATCTGGTCTCTGCTGCCTCTTCCCCCTCTTCCCTATCCTCATGCTCCCATCCCCCAACACTAATGAAATAGCCCTAGAGAGAAATAATAATCAGAACTAAACACTTATATATCACTTACTAGGTACCAGGCATTGTTCTCAGCGTTTCACATATTGAATCATTTAATCCTCCCAACAAGACTATGAAAGGAGCCGAAACCGGTTTGGCTCAGTGGATGGAGCGTCGGCCTGCGGACTGAGGGGTCCCGGGTTCGATTCCGGTCAAGGGCATGTGCCTTGGTTGCGGGCATATCCCCAGTGGGAGATGTGCAGGAGGCAGCTGATCGATGTTTCTCTCTCATCGATGTTTCTAACTCTCTGTCTCTCTCCCTTCCTCTCTGTAAAAAATCAATAAAAT
>NW_006285049.1:1299688-1301721 GCF_000327345.1 Myotis davidii | reverse complement strand
AAGGAGTCCCCCCCCCCACTCCCCCTTCCCACCCCCCAAGCGAGAAGGAGCGGAGAGCCCTGTGGGTGGAACGCAGTGGGGACAGGGTAGGTGAAAGGAAGAAGAGGCCAAGGTTGGACAAAGGGAAGCTTAGATTTATTGAGCGCCTACCGTGTGCCTGGCACTGTGCAAGGCGCTTTACATACATGATCGCATTAAATCCTCACAACAACCCTGCGAGGTAGGTGTTTATATGCCCCCATTTGACAGATGAGGAAAGTGCGGCTCAGGGAGGTGAAGTGATTTGACCAAGGTCACATGGCTAGTGAATAGAGAGGAGGTGTCCAAGGTATGAGAGCAAACAAGACCTCAGAGTCTGGGCCCCAGGCCAGATAAATACAAAGAGGGGCTCATTCAGAGGCCTGCTCCCGACCTCGCACACCTGGAGGCGGCAAGGCTGGGGACGGGACCCCGCGCTTTAACTGGGGATCAATTGATTAACTGGCCTGTGGGAGTAGGAAGGACTCGCGGACTAGCTACGGGGGAAATCCGCGGCCTGCGCGCGCCCCATAGTGGCTACAGCGAGGATCACACCTATACCCACAGGCTTTTGGGACCGCCTCCCTCTTTCTTCTGTAGCAGTTTCTGGAAGAGGCAGAGATGCAAGAAATTCTCAGGATTCTTTCAGATGAATGATGCCACCTGGGTGGAAAGTCATGGCAACGATTCAGAGCATCACTAAAAATGTTCTGTCTATAGATTCTCAAGTGCATTGTGGAAAAGTCATTTGCAGTCTGTTGAATCATCATTGAACAAGTGTTATTGTTCCTCTTTCTGATTTTAGTTCTTTCTGATATGTATATATCACATATACACACATACTCAAGAATATTTTTATCTCCCTGATACTTTTTTAGTATCTTTAGTTCCTAGTTCATTTATATACACAATTTGAGCTGGATCTCTAGAAATATCATATCCATTTGCCAGCTAAATTTTGTCAAATGAATATTACTAAGCAACTGGTATTTTCCATCTGTATTATACATTTTCTTATGAGACAAATACAGTTAAAAATAAATACTGTATAATGTACCCACAAGCTGACAGGCCTGCATCTATGTTCTTCATTCCTTTATATAAAAACCCATTAATAAGTTCCCATCTAAGTGAAGTTCAATGGAGAATGAAAAATGACACATACTGCATTACTCCAGTGTCACTACACAAAAAAATTACTATACTGTACCCATGCTGCACTTCTTAGTTTTAAGCTTTTTTCTTCTTCTTTTTTTGAAGTCAGCCTACTTTAATGAGTAAAAGAGGAAGAATGAAAAAAAAATTCCATGACCTCACTAATATAATCACCATGCACTTATAATGGCTTCAAGCTAAAAGCAATAAAATTATGACCAACATACACAGATATGTGTAGCCAAGTTGCCTGAGATATCCATTACCCCTAATTATTTATGCTTCTTTATGTAGGCCTGACTTTTTCAAATAATAGGTCAACAAGAATTTTGCTGAACACTAACAGGTTTTTTTCATAAATCAACTCATCGTCAGGCTGAAATTTCCATCCTTTAAGAGTCAAGTACCCTTTACAATGAATGGCTCAACCCCATTTAATTTGCTCTTTCTGAAATATTGTTCGTCAGGAGAAAAAGACTGCCCCCCTGATGAGTCATCGGCAGCCACACTGGTAGATGGCATTCAGGCACAGCTCCATCCAGGCCTGGCTCATTTTTTTCAACATCTCCAGTTCTGTCCTTTGCATGTAACCTGATGCTACACAGTGGGACAGGGACAGAGTGGATGTTGGGTCAAAATGGCTAAGCACTTATTCTCCTCTACAGATCAGCCAGTGGAGGTGGCCGCTGGAGGGAAGGGATGTGATCTTGGTGGTTCTCTGCAGGTGAAGCAATTCCTGAAGGGACTGAAAGCTGAAGGCAGCTGATGGCAGGGCTCCCAGGAGCTGAGGCTATCAGGCCTTTACTACAGGGCGGGAGAACTGGGCAGACCATTGCCATGGCTGCGCATTTACTCCATCA
>NW_006285049.1:1277835-1283303 GCF_000327345.1 Myotis davidii | reverse complement strand
CTGAAATAGAGGGGAAAAGAAAAAAAAAAAAAAAAAAACAAGGAAAGAATAACTGCCTAAATAAAATAACCTCTCAAGTAATGTGACTGTAGTACCTATGTATCAACCACATATGGGGAAGCTATTCACACCTTTAGTGAATACTGATTTTTACAGTCTGAAGACATCACATATAAAATGTAATTAATAGCCGAAACCGGTTTGGCTCAGTGGATAGAGCGTCGGCCTGTGGACTGAGGGGTCTCAGGTTCGATTCCGTTCAAGGGCATGTACCTGGGTTGCGGGCGCATCTCCAGTGGGAGATGTGCAGGAGGCAGCTGGTCGATGTTTCTCATCGATGTTTCTGACTCTCTGTCTCTCTCCCTTCCTCTCTGTAAAAAATCAATAAAATATATTTTAAAAAAAAGACTATGAAAGGAACACTATTAATAATCCAGCTTTATAACTGACACCAAGACACAAAGAGGTTGAGTAACTTGCCAAGGTCACACAGCTAGTATGAGATAGAGGCAAGATTCAAACCCAGGCCACATAGTCCATGTCCAAAATACAAGACTACCCGAGTTTTCTGACAATGGTAGAGAGAAATAGAGGTAGGGGAAGAGGAGGGAGAGGCAGCAGAGGCCAGATCCAGAATGGGTAAACTCTTAAAAACTGGCCTCCTGGGTGCTCCGCCTCTAAGAGGCTCAGGCTGTGAGGGGGAGCACACCTTCACAGTGCCGGCCCCTCCCACACAGCTCACTCTTCTACCAGCCTCAGAGCCCTGCCTCCTTGGGCTGTAGCACAATCCAGGCAGATACCGTCACCACTGCCCTGACCTTCCTCTATCTGCCTCCTAGCCTGAAGTTCACTCTTTTCTCAAGCCCAGAGGTCAAAGGCACACACTCCTCAGCTGGACCAGGCTCATCCCAACCTGGCCTCCGTTTTCCTTCCTTCCTTCATCTTCCACAACTCCCCCAAATGCACCCTCAACTTCAGTCAAACCAGACCATTTCTCTCACATCCACACTTCTTCTTTTTGCTGTTCTCTCTACCTAAAACCCCCTTCCCCCAATTCAGTCTTTTTTTGTACTTGACACCCAATGTTTAATTTTATCGTTACTTGTGTGTTTTCACCTTCACCCCTTGTCAAGCAGGCCTTACTCCTCTTTCCTGGAGTCCTGCCCAATTCCTGGTTCCTCTCAAGTGCTCAGTAAATGCTCAGTGGTTAGAACCTGCAGTGGACATAATTGTAGGTGGAAGAGAGCCAGACCTCAGGAACCTTTGATCTCTGCTCAAGGTGACCCCCACTTCCTTTACTTCCTCTACCAGGAGCTAACTGGAAACCTGGCAGTGTGGGTTTCAGGCAGGTTCTGGGATAGCCCTTCCCTGGGCGGCTCTGACCAACATTCTCCCCTCAGGTTCAGAAGCCCAAAGAGGACCTCCCTCCGCTCCAACAAACCAAGGCCAGGCAGCCAGCGTAGCGCCCCAGCCCCGTCCCCATCCTGCACAGTCTCCCCAGGTGCGCGCGGAGAGTGATGTGGAGATAATTGGAGACCAAAACCATAAGTGGGTTGAGAGCAGGATTGGTGATCTGAACGCTGAGCCAGAGTTGGAGTTGGCGGGACTTGGGGGGGCGAGGGGGGGGCAGGCGCGGAGTGGAGGGCAGGGCCAGGCAGGACTCCGAGACTGAGTCTGGGCGAAGCCCCCGCGCCCGGCGAGTCGGCGGCTAAATTTACCCAGGCTGACTCAGCCCTTGCCCGGAATGGTTGAAATGTGTCATATGATTGCTGTGCATTGGATGAAAACCTTGTATGCATTTTGAAACTACTGGATCGTCGCGCCCGATAATTCCATCTTGTCAGGTTGTTCTATTTTAGGTTAGACACGATGATGTTAAGCGAGAAGGAGCGGAGAGCCCTGTGGGTGGAACGCAGTGGGGACAGGGTAGGTGAAAGGAAGAAGAGGCCAAGGTTGGACAAAGGGAAGCTTAGATTTATTGAGCGCCTACCGTGTGCCTGGCACTGTGCAAGGCGCTTTACATACATGATCGCATTAAATCCTCACAACAACCCTGCGAGGTAGGTGTTTATATGCCCCCATTTGACAGATGAGGAAAGTGCGGCTCAGGGAGGTGAAGTGATTTGACCAAGGTCACATGGCTAGTGAATAGAGAGGAGGTGTCCAAGGTATGAGAGCAAACAAGACCTCAGAGTCTGGGCCCCAGGCCAGATAAATACAAAGAGGGGCTCATTCAGAGGCCTGCTCCCGACCTCGCACACCTGGAGGCGGCAAGGCTGGGGACGGGACCCCGCGCTTTAACTGGGGATCAATTGATTAACTGGCCTGTGGGAGTAGGAAGGACTCGCGGACTAGCTACGGGGGAAATCCGCGGCCTGCGCGCGCCCCATAGTGGCTACAGCGAGGATCACACCTATACCCACAGGCTTTTGGGACCGCCTCCCTCTTTCTTCTGTAGCAGTTTCTGGAAGAGGCAGAGATGCAAGAAATTCTCAGGATTCTTTCAGATGAATGATGCCACCTGGGTGGAAAGTCATGGCAACGATTCAGAGCATCACTAAAAAACACTGGGGAGGAGGAAAGAGGAAGGTCTGAAGAGGTCCCAAGCCGATTCACTGTCTGCCTTCCCTCTCCTGCTTGGACCCACCACAGGCCAGGGACAGTGACAAGGCCACCCTCCTGCCCTGCCTTGGGTAACCCTCACCTAAACCTGAAAGACTGGGATAGGAGCCCCTGCCCACTTACTCAGCTCTTCTGCAAACCCTGGACAGTCTCTAGAATTGAGAATGAGTGCTGGTGACCCTGAAGCCACCCAGAAACCCGCAGACTGTTCATCTATTCCTTACTCTTTCTTGGCTTGTGAAGGGAAGGATGAGCTAAAAGCTTCCCCAAAGGCTCCAAAACGACATGGACGGGCCTTAGAATCCCTTTGTTTTACATATCAGGAGGCCTGGAGAAGGAAAGCAGCTTGCCTAAGTGCCCCAGGAAGTGAGTGTCAGAGTTAGGACGGAAACCCAAGACTTGTGACATCACAGTGAGCCCTCTCCCTGCTTTGCTGGCTGCTTCTGGACTCCCTCCTCTTCCGCCAAGGGCTTCTCTGTCACCTGTTCACTTCAGTCCAAAGCCGCTCCATCACGTTCTCCCTCCTGCCCATAGGCCTTTCCCTGAAGTTGCCCTCCCATGACTATACCATTCCTACCCTCCTGCCTACTCTTGGGCAGTCTTCTCTGCTCAACTCTGCACCCAGAGCAGCAGCTACCTCTGCTGAAGCCCTTGCCAGTGACCTAAAAGGAGCAGGCATTAAAGTCTACTGTTCACCTGACCCCTCCTGGTTTGGTTTTGTTTTTTAAATACAGCCCTAGCCAGTTTGGCTCAGTGGATAGAGTGTCGGCCTGAGGAAGGAAGGTCCCGGGTTTGAGTCTGGTCAAGGGCACGTACCTCGGTTGCAAGCTCCTCTCTGGCCCAGGCCCTGGTCCAGCCACATGCAGGAGGCAACCAATCAATGTGTTTCTCTCACAGATATTTCTCTCTGTCTTTCCCTCTCTCTTCCACTCTTTCTAAAAATCAATGAGAAAATATCCTAGGGCGGGGATTTTTTAAAAATTACAAATCAGCATATGTTCCCTTTCCTTTCATTTGGGCGGCTTCTTTTTGGGTATGGGAACCGGTATAGGTAAGGGGTACAAGGAAGTCTGTGAGGAACTAGGGGGCCAGTGGGCCCAAGGATGGATGGGTTGGGAAGCACAAATACAACAAAGAGCCTCTCACTGCCGCTCCCTGTTTCTCCGTGGGGCCCCCGTCGTGTTCCTCTCTCCAGAAAGGGCCTCCCCGGTTTGGCTGATGACATCCAGAATCTCTCGGATGCTGTCGTGCCGCTGTGTGGTCTTCCCGCCCTCCCGGCACCCGGCTCGCTCACTCCGCCAGGGGGCGCCGGAGGCTTCCGTGTCGCTTCCATCAGAGGAGCTGCTATGGGCGCTGAGCTCCGCAGCTTCATCCGAGTCCGAGTCAGGGGCGGTGTGGCGGCGGATGCGGGACACGGCTTCTCGCAGGGCCCCCGCGTAGGGCCCCGGGGTCCGCGCCCAGCCCCGCCCCGCGTGCCGGGGGACCCCCGCCACTCCCCCCGAGCCCTCGGCGCTATTCGCGCCTCCTGACGCCGCTGGGCCTGAGGCTGAGCGCCCCAGGCTACCTGGCTGCGTGGGGGCGTCTTGCAGGTTGACTTCGTCCATCGGGAGCCCCAAGATGCGGGAGGCGCGCTCCTCCAAAGAGGGATCCGCGGGCTTCCCGCCCTCAGCTTCGAACCCGCGCCCCCGGTGTGGCTGTTGTGAAAGGCGGCTGCTGGACAGCAGCTTTTGGCAAGGGGAAGGCAAGGCCGCGGCCGCCTCCCCCTCCTCCTTGCTGGGCTTCGGTGAGCTGGGGGCATCGCCCACAGTGCGGGGCACCCCAGCCGGCAAAAGCTGCACGCGCTGGGTTCGAGGGGTCGGGACATACTGGGACCTTATCACCACGCACGTGGCGTCAATGACAAAAATACCTTCTCCACGAGCAGGGCCGCTGGAGCTGCGGGGCAGGGTGTGGGCGCGGCGGGGGGCCTGCCAACCCTCCGAGGGGCCGGCCCTCTCTCTACGACCCAGGGGCTCTCTCGACCCCGTGCCTCCTGGAGCCCAGGGTCTGGGGAGGGTCTGGCTATGCGGAGGCGGGTGCTTTTTAAGGGAGGGAATCCAGGACTTGGGGAGCCAGCTCTGTTCTCTACCTTCTTTCCCTTCCCCGGGGCCCTGGAGATGGGGCCTGGACCTGGGGGCGGGACGCGGGGGGCTGGGAGTCTCCGTGGCAGACCCCGCAGGAGCCGCCGCCCCGCCCGGGTCCCCCGCAGTCTTGGCCGGCCCCCGGCTTTTCTCTGCGGCCCCCTGGCGGGGCTCCAGCCTCGGCCTGGCCGTTCCACAGCCTGGGGATCCCCCCAAGAGGCCCCGCTCCTGCCGAAGACCCCAAGCCCCGAGGACGTCCCGGTAAATCCGAGGATCCAGCCTTTTCTTTGTGCCCCCTCCCTCTGTCCTGGCCGGAGTCTGAGCAGGGGCTGCTGAGACGGGCGCCTGGGAGGGCTCGGGGCCTCGTTTCGCCCCCAGAGTCCTGTGGGGTCCTTCGTAAGACGGTGGAGCCACATAAGGCGGCGGGCGGTCCCAGCGGCGTCGCGGGGCCGTCCCCGCGGCGGCTCTCAGCAGCAGGTGAGCCTCGTAGCTGGGGGGCCCGGGCCTCCGACCTCCCCAGGGCCCCGCCCACGCCGCCCTGGGGTCGCTCTGCGGCTGCGCGGATGGACGGGGCGGGGGCCCCACCGGCCCCAGGCGCTCTGGCCGTGAAGGAGCTGGGAGCCTGGCCGGCTGTGCCACCCGAGGGGCGTTCCGAGGCTCCGGGCGCGGCCGACCCGGGGGGCTCCTTCGGGCCCCACCCGCCTTGCGCCTTTTTCGCTCGGTCTC
>NW_006285049.1:1277308-1277712 GCF_000327345.1 Myotis davidii | reverse complement strand
GAGGCGGCTCAGGGCATCCCGGGCGCGGCCCACACCTGGGACAATGAGCAGGAACCCAGGTGAGCAGTTTGTGGGGGAAGGGAGCCGAGGTCCGGGGAGCTGGGAGCTCTACAGACCACTTTGGGCAGCCATGTGGAAGGGTGTGTGTGTGCGCGCGCGCGCGCGCACGTGCACATACATGTTGGGGCTGAAGTCTAAACGGGATTTTTCACCATCCCTCCATGCACACTTTACCGGCGTCTGCCCCATCTCACCTCCTGCCCTTTTCACACCCATGCCTGTTTCCCCGGACAGCGCGGGATAGGTCAAACTCTAGCTCTCCGGATGGGTTGGGGGCCGTGGGAAAGAGAAGGGGGCGCAGCAGCACTGGCTGTGCCTGGGGAAGTCCGGACCCACCCCACCAC
>NW_006285049.1:1256905-1276836 GCF_000327345.1 Myotis davidii | reverse complement strand
ACTGCAGAGCGACAGGCCCAGCGACTGGGGACTATATATATACCCGGGCACACGTGTGTGCCTGTCTGTGTGTGTGTGAGCGCATGTGACATGGCGGGGATGGCTCCGAGCTGCTACCTCCCCCATGTGCATGACCGCCCCCTGGGGCCCGGATTTGGGAGCCCCTTCCCACTTCCCATGTCCCCGAAGCCTGGTGGAACCTGCAGGAGTGGGCAGGGGACTTCTTACTGCCAAGCTGACAGTGCCCCCTCCCCCATCCCCATTGCTTCAACCTTCCTGCTATTTTAACCCTTCACTCCCCTCCTTGTCAAGGTGCTTGACCACCAGGGTTCTGCCCTTGACTTCTTGCCTCAGACTTCAGGGACTTCAGTTTCTCCGACAGGGAGGTGATGGAAATGGAACTTAAGGTCTCTGCCTGCCACTCTTGCTGGTTTCCATGGGGTTGGGGTGCAGGAGGGGCTGGCCCAGGCTGGGGGGCTATTTTTAGCGGCAGTGGCATTCGGGTGCAGAGAGGAGATGAGTAACCAGCTTCCATGTGGTGGAAGGAGGAGGCAGTAGCTTTCATGCAGCTTTTGTGTGACTGGGGGGAGCTATCCTCCCCTAGCTCAAAAGGATGACCCCCATCCCCTTAACTGTAGCCCAGGCTGCTGGGACAGCAGGAGAAAGGAATTTCTTAGCCATGGAAACGGCCCCTCACTCCCGTGTTCTAGATGTTTGTCCTTGGGCGCCCATGGAGCCCGCTCCCTGCAGCATGCTCTCTCACAATCCAGAATTTTGGGGTCATACTGTTCTGTGCCCACACAGCTCTGCTTAGCCTTATGGAGGATAGACTAGGGTGCTTATGCATTTATTTGCACCCTTTCGGAGGATGGAGGAATGGTGTGCTCCCTTGGCAAAACTAATCCCCTAGCAACTGAGATGATAAAAGTGGCCTGTTTTCCAGCACAGAGCTCCCCATCACCACTACCACAATGCCTAGCTCACTCAGCCCCCACCTGAAGTGGTGCTCAAGATGCTCACCTTTTAGGCTCATTCTGTCCTGGGGAGTTACATTCACATGTCTCCCCCCCAACCCCCAAGCCTATACCAGGTGTCCCCTGATTCACCATGGTAATGTTAGTGGCAGCACAGCCCACGCCAACTCTTCCATGCAGGGACTTAGCAACCATGCCTGGCAACCATGGCAGCAGCTCCAGCAGAGGGGAGGGGTGTGGGGTGAGGGGAGAAAGTGTGTATGGCAATGGTTCCTGAGAAAGAAGGGATCATTTGCTTCTCCTGAGAATAGGTTATGAGGCTCCAAATTTTGTTCCTTGTCTTTCCTTCTGCTCCATTCTCAGACTCTGAGACTAGTTGGGTTTTAGCAGGGAATGGGGAAGCAACAGATCCTAATTTGTTTTCCACTAACATACCTGCAGCCCTTTGGGATAGACCCTTCCCCAGAAGGGTTGTTTTGGGGCAGACCAACTTGAGAACCAGAGCAACAGAACACAGGCCTCCTGCTCCCTAACATGGACTTTTTAAAAGAACCCATGTATCCCCTATCCCATCCACTGACATCCCCCCCCCATCCCCGCTACACCTACCAGTTGCGCTGGTGTCTCTTTGCTTGAAGGTGCTTCCCACCAGAGTACTAAGGCTTTTTAAAGTCCTTGCCTCCTCCCTAGACAAATCCTACTTCATGATGGGATGTGACAAGGAGACATCTGTCCTTTCCTCCATGCACTCACCCCCACACATATAAACATGCTCTAATTATAATAACTTGGAATGTCTCCCTCCCTCAAGTCTAGGAATGTGCTGAGAACTGTGAAGAGGTGAATGCAGAAGCAGGGGCTTCTTCAAAGCCAGGATGTGGCACTGGAAGCTGCCTTGATGCTTTCCCCGTGTTCCATCAGGAAGCCTGGTTTGGAGGGACCGATATGGTATGGCTGGGATCATTAGGGCTCTTGGGCAAGTGGGGGTAGGGGCAAGGTGCTACTCTGAAATCACTCCTGGTTTTGGTATCCAAGATGGAAATGGTATAATACCTGCAAAGCGGTGGTGAGATGGTATCCAGAATTTGGCTCATACACAACAGTCTAGGTTCCTTATACTGTTTCGTTTTTTTAAATATATTTTTATTGATTTCAGAGAGGAAGGGAGAGGGAGAATCATTGATGGGCTGCTTCCTGCAGGCCCCACACTGGGGATCAAGCCTGTAACCCAGGCACGTGTCCCAACTGGGAATTGAGTTGTGACCTTCTGGTTCATAGGTCGATGCTCAACCACTGAGCCACGCCAGCTAGGCTCGACTACTGTTTTGGCCCATATGGTTTCAGCACAGGGAAAGGGTTTGATGGGGTGACCATAGTTCTGCTGCTCCCCCACTGCATACCCTACAGCTCATTCTCACTTTGGAAATTCCAGGTTCAAAGACAGTGCCAGTTCAGCAAAATCCAAATACAGAGTCCAACCTTTTGACGGTGGCATGTCTCCGTCTACTCTCTGGAGACCTAACACTGTTATGTGATTTTCCTGGAATATCAGCTATGGTCCAGGCAGAAGGGAACATGGGGGTGATAAGGATTGTAGGGAATAAAGTGAGAACAGTTTTTAATGGAGATTTAGAAAGGCAGTAAGTCTAATATAGTGATAAAGAGCACGCCCTCTGGTGCCAGCTCGGTTTACATGCTAGCTCTGTTCTTTTTACTAGCTGTGTTGCCTTGGGATAGTGAGCCTCTCCGTGCCTTCGTTTCTTTTAAATCTATAAAACTGGAATATCTACTATTGTTCTGAGGAGTAAATGAATTAGTATATGTAAAGTACTGAGAATGATGGACAGTTTTCTATAAAGTGTGTTATTGTAATTAATGAGTTGAAGAAGCCATATGAAGTAGAAAGGTTGGAGCAGTAGTGACTGTCTGTCAACTACAAAAAGCAAACACTGCAATATCATGAAGAGGTTCCTGTCATTTTAATTAAGTTTGCCATGAAAAGCAATAACCTTAGCTAACCACTTTGCAGTCCTCCTCCACCCAATCCCACTTCTCTTCGTATGAATATAGCACAGGAACCCAAGGCCTTCCTCCCCATGATCCTCCCCACTCCCATTATGGGAAGAAATGTTATGAAATGGACTCAGCCTCCCCCATACAGCATGAAACAGGATGAATAAAAATATTTTTATGAAGAGCTGTGCTGTGGTGGAGGGAGTCAGGGGCAGAGATAGAGGCAAAGCCTGGATCTCGTAGAGATCAGAATTTGTCCAAGCGGCACAGAGCCCACGGTTCACCCAGGATGGGGGCATGTCTAAGAGGACAGGGCCTGGGATAGGCTAGGCTGGAAGTTCTCCTCGTGTGTGAGGACAGGACAGCAACAAAGCCATTCTCCTTCCTTTCCCCAGATCTTCCCTGCCTCTCAGGTAGAAGGGTAGAGGTCTCCTGGGCAGGGAACAGAGTCACAATTCTCTCAAGATTTCATCTGTGGTTCCAAACTTTGTACAGGCAGTGAGTGGGCATAACCCTTGGTGCCACCTGACCCCTTCCCCTAGCTCAGGGCTTTTCTCCGCCTGTGAGCACCAGGGCCTGCAGGATGTCTGACAGTGAGACAATTCCCTTGACCACATCATTCTCATCCACCACTACAAGTCGGTGAACCTGCAGAGAACAACAGGGGAGAAAGGGATATTAGTGCCAGCTTCAGGGAGAGCCCTGCAAGCTCTATCCTCTTTGCCAAATCCTAGCTTCTTTGGGGTCACTGGTCCCCTACCTCTGCTTCCACCAGCCTGTTGATGATGGTCTCCAGAGTTTCATGCAGGTAGCACTTAAGGACACCCTCAAAGTAATGTGATCGATGTTGGAGGGCTTTGGTCACAGACACATCTAGGTTGTTGTAGGTCTTTTCTGCTGCCAGATTCTGAGGAGAGAGGGGAAGGTGCTTGCAGAGAAGCAAGGGAGCCAGCCCCCAAACCCTGAGTCCACCCAACCCCAAAGGGATTTAGGGCAGTTGTCAGCCATGCCCACAAGCCACACCCAGCTCATTCAATTATTTTTCATATAAAATCTGAAAGCTTGGAAGCTTCTTAAAACCCTTAGATCCCAGAAGAGACTCTTCTTTCCCCCTTTCCACATCCAACGTGCCACCCCTTTCCCTACCTCCCAGCCCCTCCCCAATCACTCACGATAACATCAAACTTGGAGTAGATGTCCACCACACGCCCTAGAGGGACAGAGGTAGCTCAGCAAGGAGGATCTGACATCCAAGACTCCCCCTGGCCGTAGGTAGAATCACCATCCTGGCTGAGCTAAGTGGGAAGCAGATTTTCCCAGAGCCACCCTGACTTCCTTGGAGCCTTCCCTCTCCTTCTGTCCACTCTCTCACCTTTTTCATCCACCACAGGCAGGGCCGAGACTCGGTGCTGTACGAAAATGCCCAGAGCCACGTAGACGGGGGTGGTAGTGCGGACCATAGCAATGTTGGCATAGGTGCCAATCTGTAGCTCTTCCAGAGACTTAGACATGAACTCTGGCTTGGGGAACTCAGTGATCTGAGGAAGGAACCATCACCTTAATTTTCAAGGCTCCCCATATCACCCTTGGATACTTTTCCAACCGAGTATATAAGAAGTAAAAACTGGGCTGAGGAGCACTTACAAATAATTTGAGGAACTTGAGGATGCGCTTGTGGGTGAGGATGTACAAGGTGTTGCCTGATTCTGGGTCAATAACTGGCAGCCTATGAATCTTGTTCCGGATTAATGAAGAGACGGCATCAAACAAGCTGTGGGAAGATGGGGGACAATGGTAAGTTCCACAGTGCTGGGCCTGAGGCTGGGCCTATCTCTACCCCTGACTCCCTCCACCATAGCTCAGCTCCTTAGAGTGTTAATAAATGGAAAACCAATGGTTGGGAGAAAGAAGGGGAGCAAGTGTGTGAATGCAAGCGTTTGGGAGTCTTTTCTTTCTTCTGCCCCTGAATCTTTGGGTATCTAGTGCTTTAGCTATGCTGATGGCAAGGCTCTTCCTCTTCTGAACAAACTAGAGGCCCGGTGCACGAAATTTGTGAAGAGAGGGGGTGTCCCTTAGCCTGGCCTGCACCCTCTCCAATCTGGGACCCCTTGGGGGATGTTAGACTGCTAGTTTAGGCCCTATCCCAAACTGACAGAACATCCCTCTCACAATCTGGGACTGCTGACTCCTAACCACTCGCCTGCCTGCCTGATTACCCCTAACCGCTTCTGCCTGCCAGCCTGATCGCCCCCTAACCGCTCCCCTGCCAGCCTGACCACCCCATATAGCCTGCTGTTCAGTCATTTGGTCGTCCCTCACTAACCACCCTGCCAGCCTGGTCACTCCATGCAGCCTACTGTTTGGTTGTTACTGTTACTGCGATAGCATCCCGGACAATATGCATATTCCTCTATTATTAGTATAGATGGGTAGCTAGAACTTACCTGGCATTAGGAGAAATGCAGACAAGTGGTTTAAAGGAGTCCTGTAAATATACCTCTGAAAGGAAAAAAAGGTTCACAAAATACCACCATGGAAAATCATTTCCCAGAAAAATTTCTATCCCTTTACCCTCCCACTCCCCACCCCCTTGCCAATTCTCTACATACCTCTCCAAGTTTCGATCTTGTGTTCTTCCAGCTCATAGATTTGTACCTGGAAGCAAAAGCAACAGAACTTGAGACGTGACCTCCCTGCTTCATAAACCCCTTGTGGTTTCCTTGAAAGGAAATGAAAATGAGGGAAAGTGGTTTTGGTCATCAGGCTAAGGTCCTTACCAAGGCTGATTTGTAGTAGCGGTGCAGAATATTGATGAAATCAGTGATGGTCAGCATGCCTAGAGGCCAAGACAAGAGCTCTCAGCATTGCTCTGTGCCCAGCACAAGATGCCAATAATACTGTGTTCCAGAAACATTGCTTACCCACAAAACTTTGCTTCTTACTATCCCACAAAGGGGCAGCTCGTACACCATTAGTCACCAAAGCAAAGAAAGCTTTTTTCACCTATAGCCAAAAGAGTTATATTCACAAAGGGAAATTCACGGGCAGGACTTTAAAAGAACAGGGGTTGGGTATGTTGGGAAAAACATTAGACTAACCCTATAGAAGGACAAGGATATTATCCTTGGGATGAGATAGGATGAGGGGTATTGAACCAGAGGTTCCAAAGAGGAGAAGGAAAAAGTATTTCACCCACCTGCAAGGAAGTGTCAAACACAACCAATTTGGAGCTTGTGGGAATCAGGTCATAGCAGCGATGAGACTTCATGAAGGAAGTATACACACTATTGTTGGATTCTGGGGTCTCTGCATAGGGTGGGATAGTTAGTAGCTTCCTTCCAAGCAAAACACACAATCAAAAAGGCAGAAAATACAACAGTGTTGTTGTTGCTCAAATATTTAGAGCAGATTTTTTATAAGGCACTATATTTTATCTGATTTGTTCCTACTATTCCATTAGGAGTAAACCCTCTTAGAAACCATTTCATCCAACCTCCATTTCCAGGTAAGACTATATCTGTTGGTTCCTTGGCTGACTAAAACAGAAAGTCTACCAGTATAATATTTTTCATTAAACTGTTGTAGTCTAGTAGTTTTTTTCTCATCTTTAAATCGTTTTTCCTTTCATATATTTAGCACATTTAAATTATCTTTTCTCAATTAAGATATAATTAAACTCCTTAAAATTCAAGTAAGCATCTTCTTCTTCCTCTTTTTTTTTAGTAAGCTTCAGATGAGAACATCATGGTCCAAGTTGGGCCATTTCAGATTAACATGAAGTTGGAGCCCAGTGCTCAATCAACCTGGACTAAAACACCCTGAGAGTCCATCTTGGGATAATGGTGCAAATGAGAAACCATCCCACCTATTCCAGTCAAATGAGACTCTGGCTGTGTTTACCTTTCCGATCTTTTGATTTTAATTGCTTGGTCTAACGAAAAACAAGCCCCAAAATAACAGCCCAAATATGCTCCCTGCTAGACTGTGTATACTTAAAAATACTACATTATTTATTTAATCCTTTCAACAAATCTGCAAGGTAAATATTGTCCTCATTTTTCAGGTGAGAAAGGTGGAAATAGTTAGTTCACACCATTAGTAAGTGAAGTGACAAGACTCAAACACAGATCTACCTGATTCCAAAGTTCACGTACTTAATCCTATGCCAGTTGTTTGTCTTTAACTTCTGTTTTTTACCAAAATTATTCAGGTACACAGTTTAAAGAGTCAAATTGTTCTACAAATTTTGTCAAGAAAAACTGCCATCCTTGGCACCCACTTCCCTATAATAACCCTTACCCAGAGATGAGACCTCTTTTAGCTGATTATTTTGGTACTTTAATATATATATATATTTTTAATTGATTTCAGAGAGGAAGGGAGAGGGAGAGAGAGATAGAAACATCAATGATGAGAATCATTGATCTGCTGCTTCTTGCACGCCCCCTACTAGGGATCGAGCCCATAACCGGGCATGTGCCCTTGACCAGAATCAAGTCCCAGCCCAGGACCTGAAATCCACAGGCCAATGCTCTATCCACTGACCCAAACCAGGTAGGGCATTTTGGTACTTTTTTGCTCCTTTTTTTTTCACTTTTGGGAATTATCCATTATCATCCAAGAAATATGAGAATTTTATGTTCTCTTTTCTAACAGGACCCCATTACAGACATGCACCATCCACTCCCCCCTTCTTCCAAAAGTTAAAATATAATGTTGGTTACATCAATATTTAAATAATTTTGACTGAATATTCATTATTCAAAGCTAAAACAAATAGTCAACTCTGATTTCTTTCTTTCACAACTTTATTTTCCCTAGAGTTAATAATTATCTCTTCATTTGCTTAATTTTCTATGTATAGTATTTGTAACTAATTCAATCATCAAACTTCACCAGTTCTTTAAATCTCCTTTTAAGAAATTCAGAAGCACAGGCTATCAATTTAAACTACACAAAGAGGTCTCTCTGGGGCTTTGTGACTGGTCAAATCTGGGCTGGTTTGCCTGGTATGCACTGCTGGCACCCTGAAATCTTCTCTCATTACCATCAAGGGGACCCCTTTCACGACTGTATTGACTTTCCTTGTGTCCTGTATCCCATGTTTTCATCTTTTTGACTACCCCCTTGTCTTGGTGGAGCACATCTTCCAGTAGCTCCATGAGAAAGGGTGCATGGGAGGTAAATTTTTTGAGACCTTGCAGCCTTCAGATATCTTTTACATGCTCTTTGATTTAGAATTTGGATGGATAAAGAATTCTAGGTTAGAATTTATTTTCCTGCAGGATGTTGAAGACATTGCTCCATTGCCTTCTAGCTTCTGGTATGTTCAGAGTCTGAAGCAATTCTGACTCTTTGTATGTGACTTCTTTTGACCGCTCTGGAAACTCAGGATCTTCTCTGTTTCCAGCATTTTGAAATCTCATGACAATTGTGCTTTGGGTGGGTCAATTTCATCCACTGTGCTGAATATTTAATGAGTCCTATCAGTATGAAAACTAATGTCCTTCAGTTTCAGGAAAAGTTCTTTTTTTTTTTTAATATATTTTATTGATTTTTTACAGAGAGGAAGGGAGAGAGATAGAGAGTTAGAAACATCGATGAGAGAGAGACATCGATCAGCTGCCTCCTGCACATCTCCCACTGGGGATGTGCCCGCAACCCAGGTACATGCCCTTGACCAGAATCGAACCTGGGACCTTTCAGTCCACAGGCCAATGCTCTATCCACTGAGCCAAACTGGTTTCGGTGAGTTTCAGGAAAAGTTCTTGAATTATTTCCTTGATCATTTTCTTTGCTCTGTGTTGTCATTTTTCTCTTTCTGTAACTCCTATTATTTAGATATTAGAATTCCTAGACTGACCCTTTAAGGTTTTATTTTTTGTTTTTTTTGTGGGGTGAGTTTTTATTGTTGTTTTTAAAATATTTTTTTCTCCTGTTTTCTAATTCGTTTTTTTAAAATATGTTTTTATTGATTTTTTAGAGAGAGAGGAAGGGAGAGGGAGAGACAGAAACATCAATGAGAAAGAAACATCATTGATTGGTTGTCTCCTGCACACACCCCACAGGGGATTGAGCCCACAACCTAGGCATGAGCTGAGCCCACAACCGGGGCATGTGCCCCAACCAGGAATCAAACTGGTGGCCTCTTGGTTCCTGGGTCGATGTTCAACCACTGAGCTACACCAGCTGAACTCTAGTACTTTGATTTTTTTCCACTCAAAAAAATATTTTATTGACTTCAGAGAGGGAGGGAGATAGAGAGAGAAGCATTAATGATGAGACCGAACCATGGATTGGCTGCCTCCTGCACTGCGGGTCTTGCCCGAAACCCAGGCATGTGCCCTGACCAGGAATTGAACTGTGACCTCCTGGTTCATAGGTCAAAGCTCAACCACTGAGCCATGCCAGCCGGGCTTTACTTCTTTCATTTTTAATTCTACTTCTGGTAGATTTCCTCAACTTGATTTTGAAACCTCCTGCATATTTAAAAATTTTTGCTGTCTTACATATTGTTTTTCAACTTCTTTTTAAAAAATGTATTTTTATTGATTTCAGAGAGGAAGGGAGAGGGAGAGAGATAGAAACATCAATGATGAGAGAGAATCATTGTCCGGCTGCCTCCTGCATGCCCCACAGTGAGGATTAAGCCCACAACCCAGGTATGTGCCCTGACCTGGAATCAAACCCTGACCTTCTGGTTCATAGGTCGAAGCTCAACCACTGAGCCACTCAACCACCGAGCCACGCCCACTGGACTGCTACTATATTTTTAATGCCCAAGAGGTCCTTTTTGTTTTCTAAAGGTTTTAGAAAAAGAGTGTATCCTGGTACTTGTTTCATGGTGCTAATATACTCTTTATCTGAGGATGTATTGCTAATTAGAAGTTTTCTTCTTTATGCATTGACTTTCCTCCTCCATTGCTTTTTCTTTGTTTCTTTTCATGAGAGAGGCAGTTTGGATCACCTTTTTTTATAAATGTTAGAGGCTTTCTTTAGATCTCTGGTAATCCTTGGTTGAAAGGAAAATTCAAACCATACTTTAAGAGTGGAGTCTTTAAAGCTGACTGTAAGCCCTAAGTGTGTAAATGAGCCTTGGTGACTGTGAGCCATTTGGATAGGGAGCACTCAACACTTATATTTGTAGGGCTTTCCCTTAAGGGGCTTCTGGAGAGGATTATTTATTCAATGCTGCGCTTGGAAGGTGAAGTCTTTCCTGTCAACATTCTGGAAACTGGAAGGGAGAAAAGGCCTGGGATTTTGGCATTAAGTATTGTTCATTTCTCCTGTGTAGTGAAGTACCTCAGTCTTCAGCTGGACCCAAACCTCTCTCCAGACCTCCAGTCTTTGCCAAAGTTGGAAAGGGGAGTTGTCCAGCAGCACTCAATGAAGGAGGGAGTCTCAGGATCTGACTGCTTCTCAGACCTTCAGTGCTTCCTGGCTTTCCCCACTGCTAGTTTATAATTCAGCTTTCTCAGGTCTGCTAAGTCATTTACCACTCATCCGTCTGCTTTCCAGCTTTCAAAATTCATTGCTATGACCTCCTCTCTTGTTCTTCCTATTTTAGTGTATTTGTACCTTAAAAAATTCTTTGTTTATTTTAGTGGCTTTTTGTGAAGGAATCAAAGTAGATGTATGCATTCAATCCACCATTTTTAACTAGAAGCTCACCATTGGTTTTCAAATTTGAAAACTCACAGACTCTCAAAAAACATGTCTTTTGACATCAGTTTAAGACACATTATGCTGATAGTTAAATATTATCATTTTCAATCCACAATAGAGGCAGCCAATCGAGGTTTCTCTCTCTATCCTTCTCCCTTCCTCTCTCTCTAAAATAAATTTTAAAAATCTGGAGATTTACATACAAATCAAAATTCTTAGTTTCTTTTCAAAATCAAAAGATCTGACAAAAGTAGGTCTTGAATTCTGAAGAGTAACAATTGATCAGACCTGGATAGTTACTGCCTCCTTTTAGATGAGGCAAGATCTACAGGTTGTTGTAGTCACATGTACCCATCACTGCTTGATCTATGTAGACAGTTTGAGTTTTTGGCCCCTGCCTTGGTGTTGATGCAAATGTACTCAGAAACATAAAATAGACACTGATACCATGTGGCAGTACTCAATTAGTAAGAGCCATCCAGATAATTCAAAATATCACTATGTGATTATCTTTTTTGGGATACCAACAAAATGGAAATGGAACATTAAAAAATTCTTGTGAGCCGAAACCGGTTTGGCTCAGTGGATAGAGCGTCAGCCTGCGGACTGAAGGTCCCAGGTTCGATTCCGGTCAAGGGCATGTACCTGGGTTGCGGACACATCCCCAGTAGGGGATGTGCAGGAGGCAGCTGATCGATGTTTCTCTCTCATCAATGTTTCTGACTATCTCTCTCCCTTCCTCTATGTAAAAAAATCAATAAAACATATTTAAAAAAAATTCTTGTGGAGAACTCATAAAATCTTAATAATATGTCCTAGGATCTTAGCCCCTATTTCAATCCTCTGATAAAGTGTGTACTCCTAATGCCATAATGTGTCCTTAGAAGACTTAAGAGTATTCCTGGCCAAAATCCTTTATCAGAGGGTGCCTGTAAGTTCTGCCTATTTCTAGATGACCTAGAATTGGGCCATTCCATTCTAACCAGGTACAGTGCTGGAATCTCCTGGACTTTAGGGTTTAGTACCTTTATTCTAGATTAGTTCTAAAGGCTTTCAAGGCCTTTCTATAATTTGTGTACACTGAGCTTGCTGGATGATAAAAACTTCTAGTGGCATTATTTCTGTGCTACTCAGAAAATACCAGGAACTTCTAAAACATAGTTTGCCAGCCTAGAATTGCCTGTGGAAGTTTCCCTGTACCTCAAAAGTTTCTCTCAGGTGGTTTGATATTAATCATTCCTACTTTACCCAAGATTTATTCCTTGGCGATCTTGCCAAATTACTCTTCCTGGTTTATATGGTTTTGTACATTATCTGGTCAGCTTTGATTTCCCAAGGGGGACCCTGGGAGAGGTTCAAAAGCATTGCTGAAGTTAGCCTTGGGCTATTGCTTTCATACTCAGTTTCCTTTCGTTAGTACACTTACCTTGAGAATACTCATTTTCCAGAGCTGGAGAGTTATCTGAAGAAATGACCTGGAGAGACAAGAGAAACAAAGATTCAGGCTATCCTAGGCTCCATCCATTTTAGCTTAGCATTAGGAGAAGGGCTGGTAAACCGACAACTTCCTTTAAAGTGCTATATTATCTCATTTAATCTCCATAACCCTGAGGTAAATATTATTGTTAGCCTTATTTTCACAGGTTAGGAAACTGAGGTTTAAGAAATATTAAGCAGCCTGCCCAAGGTCATATGGCTGGTAAGGGTGGAATAGCGATTTGAACATATATCTGTGCGTTTCCAAAGCTCATGTCCTTATATACTATACTGCCCAGTGAAACATTAGGTCTGTTTTTTAAAAAAAATATATTTCTTTATTGGTTTCAGAGAGGAACGAAGAAGGAGAGAGAGATAGAAACATCAATGATGAGAGAGAATCATTGATCAGCTGCCTCCTGCACGCACCCCACTGGAGATTGAGCCCGCAATCCAGGCATGTGCCCTTGGCTGGAATCGAATCTGGGACCCTTCAGTCCGCAGGAGGACGCTCTATCCACTGAGCCAAGCCGACCAGGCAACATTAGGTCTTAAAGCTGAGATTAAAAATATCTGAGCTTAGGGCTGGTCCCACAAGATTCTCACAGGTCTACTTTATAAAAACACAGAGCCAGAGAAAACACTGCTTTCCCAAACACTCACTAAGCGTAAGTATAAGCACCGGAATGAGACATATACCTTACCACTGAGGGCCAATCTGGGGAAGATCACAGCAGCTGACTGTCAGAGTCAAAGTTAGAATGACTGAGAGGTGGATGAGCAGCATTAATGTTCTGAATGAGGGACCTCAGTTCTCTCAGCACCCTTGAGTGGAAGGCTGCCACAGCTCAGAGGATGCTGGTTTACCAAGACTCCTTGCCCATGACAGTCTATTAGAGAGTGCTTTGAATACAGAGAAACCTTTAGAATCATCTCTATGCTCCCTCAAGTGGAAACATTTGGAAATTTCATTGTTATCTAGGAACCCAGGAGGGATCATAATTTTCATCCACTGGAATCAACAGTTTGCCTCTATTTGCTGTGGGTAATATCCCCAAACTAACTTGAAGTCATACTTCACCTACATAGCTGCGATAGTAATATGAAGTTAAAGGCCTTGGATTGAACATGGGAAGCTGACTGGTAAGCAGGGTCAAGTTGGGTGGATAGCCTTAAACTTCCCTGTCCCAACGGGCCAGGGTGAGGGTAAGGGGAAAGGGGGGTAATCTCCTTCTCTGGGCTGCATAAGACCATCAACTTGGCCTGGCATTTTGGCAACGCTATCAGAATAGCAGCCTCATCACTTGTAAGTGGGAGAAAGGGCTGGCTGTTTAGTGCTAAAAATACACACATGGGCTCTGGCCAGGTAGCTCAGTTGGTTAGATTCTAATTGTTAGAGCATCATCCCGCTACACCAAGATGGTGGGTTCAATCCCCAGTCAGGGCATATGCAAGAATTAACCAATGAATGCATAAATAAGTGGAACAAATCGATGTTTCTCTCTCTCTCTCTCTCTCTCTCTCTCCGCCCTTCCTCTCTCTAAAATCAATTTAAGAAAAAGATACACACATAGTATATAATAGTCTCACAAAAATCTATATACAAAGCCACAGAAACAACTACTTGTAGAATTATAGCCACCATATAATATTTATATACCAAACTGTGCTACAGTTCTTTTGTTCATTATCTATCCAAACAGATTATAAATTCCTGGAATCCTGGAACTATTTTATACTTATTTATATCCCCCATACCATCTAAAATGGAGTTCTGCATATTGTGTATTTTTTAACTTTCAAATTGATGATAATGATGCATGCTAATATGAACAAAGACCTAAGACTAAGTTACAGAGAGAAAAAAGAGACATCCAGCAAAAATAGAGACACAGATAACTACAGAAGAGAGTCAGACACAACTGAATATGGCTTTATCTTCCTATCCCTCCACACAGGAGTGGGGAAATTATGTCCATTCCCCTCAACTTTTTAAAAAATATATTTTTATTGATTTCAGAGAGGAAGGAAGGAGAGAGAGGTAGAAACATCAATGATGAGAGAGAATAATTGATTGGCTGCCTTCTGCACGCCCCATTCTGGGGATCCAACCCGCAACCCGGGCACGTGCCCTTGACCAGAATCGAATCTGGGACCCTTCAGTCTGCAGGCTGATGCTCTATCCACTGAGCCAAACCAGCTAGGGCTCCCCTCAACTAATAACGTAGGGGGCCTGGCCAGTGTGGCTCAGTACTTGAGCATTGACCTATGAACCAGGAGATCATGGTTCGATTCCGGGTCAGGGCACATGCCTGGGTTGCGGGCTGGATGCCCAATATGTGCCTGGATTGTGGGCTCGATCCCCAGTGTGGGGTGTGCAGGAGGCAGCCAATTAATGGTTCTCTCTCTTCATTGATGTTTCTCTCTCTCTCTTCCTCTCTGAAATCCATAGAAATATATTTTAAAAAATAATATAGGTGACCTAAGAAAGTACCACTGTACTACAAAGTACAAAATATTAGTAGAGAGGCACAGGTTAGATCTGACACATAGACTCACAATTTCTTTCAGACTCCTGATCCGCATTTCCAATTGTTTGCTAGCCAACCACAGATGTCACGGACTCTTCAAATGTTTCAATGCAAAACAGAACAGCATCTCTCCCTCCAATCCTATTTACTGTGATTCCCATATTTGTTTTTGGCACTGCTCTCCTCCTAGGTGCTTAAGAACTGTAATCTTGATTCCTCTAAGAATGAGCTATGCCAACATGTCTACTTAGAATCACAAGAGCAGGGCATGACCTAAACCTATCCTTAACATCTATCAGCTAAACTGATGTTACTATCTGTCTCCCTCTCCATACCTCTCTGAAATCAATAAAAATATATTTTAAAAAATAAGTGATGAGAATCATTGATTGGTTGCCTCCTGCACGCCTCACACCGGGGACTAAGCCCACATCTTAGCCATGTGGCCTGACTGGGAATTGAACAGTAACTTCCTGGTTCATAGATTGATGCTCAACCATTGAGCCACGCAGGTCAAGTTATCTCTTCTTTAATTCTTCTTTCATGCTGTTACCATGTTCTTTTGCCAGCCAAGCATCTCAGTTTTGGGAGGGACTTTCATCTCTAGCAACTAGGAACTCACTAGTTCCTGAAGATCCATCCATTTACAGAACGCTGTTAAGAACATTCTTGCCTTAGCCGGTTTGGCTCAGTGGATAGAGCATTGGCCTGTGGACTGAAGGGTCCTGGGTTCGATTCAGGTCAAGGGCATATGCCTGGGTTAAGGGCTCAATCCCCAGTAGGTACACACTGACCACCAGGGGGCAGACGTTCAATGTAGGAGCTGCCCCCTGGTAGTCAGTGTGCTCCCATAGGGGGAGTGCTACTCAGCCAGAAGCTGGGCTCATAGCTGGCAAATGCAGCAGTGGTGGCGGGAGCTTCTCCTGCCTCCGAGCCAGCACCAAGGATGTCCAACTGACGGCACCCTGGGGGGAGTGGGCCTATGCCATCAGTTGGACATTCCCCAAAGGCTCCCAGACTGTGAGAGGGCACAGGCTGAGCTGAGGGACCCCTACCCAAGTGCACAAATTTTGTGCACCAGGTCTCTAGTATATATATATTAAAAAGAACATTCTTTAATCACACTCACTGCCTTGCTCATAAATCTTCATGGGTTCCCTTATTGCAAAACGAAGATCAAACTTAGTAAGGTATGCAATATCTTCAACCCGACCTTGGCCTATTTTCCCAGTCTTTCTGCCTCACTGTGACCCAAATCCCAAACTCTAGCAACATTAAGCCACTGGCTCTTCCTCAATTAATCTCTATATACCTGGATTTTTATGCCCTTGTTCACACTGTTCTCTAAGCCTGCAATGTCCTCTTCTCAGGTTCACAGTAATTTCTCCCTCCTCTATGCTTCCAGTCCTTTGTTTGCCTCCTGAAAACAGCATTTATTATAGTCTACCTTAAATAACAGCTGTCACTGGCTTGCCCTCAGCCCCACTCCAGTTAGGCTGAGCATCTTCAAAAACAGGGGTTTTTCTTTTTCTTTTTAAAATAATTTCTATCCCAAGAACCTAATCCAGTACAAAAATTGTGAGGGTTAAGTTATAAAATCTATATAAAAATACTTTGTGCCCTGCCACGGTGGCTCAGTGGTTGAGCATTGACCTATGAACTAGGAGGTCACAGTTTGATTCTCCATCAGAGCACATGCCGAGTTGCGGAGTTGCGGGCTTGATCCGTGTGGGGCATGCAGGAGGCAGCTGATCAATGATTCTCTCTCATCATTGATGTTTCTCTCTCTCTCCCTTCCTCTCTGAAATAAAAAAATATATATGTATATTGAAATGACTCTCTTGCCTAGGGGAGCAATTGCAAATCACTTTACCACTTCGGTTTGTTTTTTTCTTTATAACCTGAGGGACATGACCTCTCTGCAGGTAGAGAAAGTATGCGGTAAAATAACTGCTCTGAGCAGGTAACTGACCCAAAGAACAGTGAATCTGCAGCCTGTACACAACTACAGTAGCAGGTGATAAAAAGCAAGATAGGAAGAATTACTCTGCCTGTCAGGTATCGTGATTAAAAGCTCCGGAGAAGGAAGTTAATGGGAAGGGTTCCAGAGTGCTAGAAAAGGCTCCTGAGTGAGGGCGGGTCCCTGCAGCAGGCAGTCTGCAGCATCCCGGGGAGGATGGCGGACCTGCCACAATTGGTCAATGCCTGCTCGCCAAGAATGAAATGCCAACATGCCTGCTTGGAATCGCAGAGCTGGGCATGACCTAAAACTTGTCCAGGGACACAGCGGCCTCTACCACTGAACAATCCCTCCTTTAGAGAAACCCCACCTTTCAGTCTTATTAAGGGAATGTGAGCTCGTCGGACACCTTAAGGCAGTGTGAGTTTTTCAGATGTCCCTCCTGCCAGGGATCGCAGCGATCGCACTTAGACAACCAGGGCCAGGTGATGCCTGCAAGCGGGGGACCCCCCGCCCGCCTCTCACAGGAAAGCCGAAGCACCACCTCTGAGGGGCCTGAGCTGCTAAGGCGAAAGGAGTCCTGAAATCGCCAGGGTGTGCGCGGAATTTGAGGAGGGAGCTGGGTGTCACTGCCCGCTCGGGCTGGGAGTACGGCGCGCGGCCCAGACCCCGGAGGTGCGCCCGGCGAGGGAGCGGAGGGCCAGGGTCACAGGCAGGACAGACACCCGGCCTCTCGTTTCCTGGGCACCGGCGCCCGCCCCTGCCCGGCCTCCCAGTCCCCTTTCCGTGCTCCTCACCGTCTCCATTGCAGGAGGCGCCCGCTGGCTGCGTTCACTTTAGAAGCTCGCTGGGGAAGGGGGGAGGCCCCGCCCCACGTCCGGTACCGCGACGCCACTTCCGCTTGCGTCAGAACAAACGCCAGCAAGGGCGGAAGGCGCGGAGCGCACTTTTCCGGCGCGGCCAGGCCTGGGAAGCGCCCTCCCCTGGGTCCTCTCGGACCTCACGGATCGGGCTGACGGCGAGGGTGACAGGACGGAGCCACTTGTATTTAAAATGTTCTCTTTTTATTTGTCGTTTAAAAACAAACTTGGAAGAAGCAAAATCCAAAACTTGCCCTTTGCCTCTTGCAACATAAATTATGTACAGTTCAGAATGATCGCTGATACAAAACATGCCAAGGACAGGGGCGCTGGGGGTGGAGGGAGAGGGCACTTTAAAAGGGAATCATTTCATCCGCTGTTACGAAAGACCAACCTTGCTGTACAGGATACACACAACACAAAATAAAGTCTTCACGGGATTCACACTTGTCAGCGATTTATTTTTTTAAAAGGGGGAGGGTCCTGGAGGTGAGGGGAGAAGACTGTAAGGGGGAAAAACTGAAAATTGAATATGTGCAAGTGTAAACCAACCCAAAATACAATCACGGGGGAGGGAGGAGGAGGGAATTCTGATGCAATTATACAGGCGGGGTACTTAAAAAAAAACACCAACAACCAAAATTCCAACCTTGTAACTTGGGTCTGAGTTAGTTTATATAAAAATTAAAAACTGTATAAGGTTTCTTTACTAAATTCTACAGGACTATCGGATACCTAGCATATGCTTACAAAGTCTGCCCCATCCCCTTTCCCAATCCCAGGGCCCAGGCCCCAACCAGAGCCTGACTCACAGGAGCCAATCTCCCCATCCCTGTAGCCTAGACCTTTTGCTCTTGGAAATGGCTTTGGGAGCAGCAGCCCAGTCTCCCCACTGTCTGATTTAATTACAGTGGTTTCTGTGAGGGTGGAGGGATGTTATTCTCTTAAACATTTGCAGCTTGAAACAGTTGAGGAAGCAGCTTAAAAAAAAAAGAAAAATCTCCCTACCCCCATCAATCCGCAATCCCCCAATTCAAAAACAAACAAAAACAAACCTAAAATCACAACAGCGACTGTGCTCCCCTTCCAGCAGGCCCAACCATCCACCACCAACCACCAAGCCCATCCCTACACTCCATACATTTGATTCTTGAAAATATTAATTACAAAATGCCCTTTGCCCACAGCCCCTAGGAGAACTGCATATAAGCTTCATCTTCATCCCCATGGCTCCCTACCACACAGGGGTCTGGGGCTTCACCCACCCCCTGATCTACCCCTACCCCAGGAAGAGGTTCAACTGCAGCACAAGCTTGGGCAGAAAGGGGAAGGAAAGGGAGGCAGGGAACCCATCACCCTCTGGCTCCCCCTGGGGCCAGCTCACTTTTGTGCGTTATAACGTAGTCCAACTATACAATAGGGGGTGGGAATTGCCCAGCCTCTATACCCCCATCTTACAGCAGTCACAGCCAGGGGGTGGGGAGGAGGGAGTGAGGAAAAGGGCGGTAGGTTGGGTAATGGAGGGGGCCCCCCCACAAGGGGAGCTCCATGTATCCGCCCCACACCCCCCTACCATTTATAAACTGGTTTTGTAAAAAGAAAATAGATATATTTATATAGAATATATAAAGCACAAAAATTAGTAGTTTTACATTTGCTCTCCCCGGGGGTGGGGGGAGAGGGGAGGGTTCTCACCTCCAGCCGGCTCCCCCATGCCCCACAAGACTATATACAATCCCATGTATAAATAGATAAATACCCCCCACCCTCCCCGCGCTGACACTAAGCTCCCCACCCCCACATCACCACCCCTTCCCACCAGACCAGCAGCAGTTTGGTGACTGAGGGAAAGTGGGAGCTCTGGGCCACACCCTGCCTCACTGGGTATGGGCATGCCACTCAGGGATAGCCCTCACCTCTATCACCCACCCACCCCATCCAGGGGCTGGCAGGCAAACAGGCTCATGATGGGGTTGGGAAAACAGGAGGGAAATATCCTGGTCCTAGGTTTAGCACATCCCTCCTACCCCCATGTCCAGATGGAGAAGGAAGTCCTAGAGCAACTAGGGGCCAGTCATCCCCAATCTTCATCATCATTAACCTCAGCCGCCATCCCATGCCCAGAATTAAAAACAAAGATGGATTTTTTGTTGTTGTTGTTTTCTTCCTCCTCCTACCCCCTTCCACCCACTCTGAAGAGGGCAGTGAGGTGGGGGAGAGGGTTGGGGCAGTAGGGGGCTTGGAGAGGGTCTCACATTTCAAAACAGCAAAAAATCCAACACTTAAATGAGGTAGGTGTGGGTGTGGGGTCTCCTTGCCCGGCTTGCCTGGCTTGCCCTTCTGGGCAGCTGGGCGCCTCTTTCCCATTCATGTTGCATTTGTCAGAGTGGAAAACAAGGAAACAAAACCCATAGAGAGAAACACAGAGGATAAGAGGGAGACAGAGACAGAT
>NW_006285049.1:1218916-1256581 GCF_000327345.1 Myotis davidii | reverse complement strand
GGGGGCAGGACCCGGCAGGCAGGGCCAGGTGTGAGACCCGGCCTTTGGGATTGTCAAGCTTAGTCAAGTCTCTTTGCAGCCTTGAGTTGGGCCGGAGAGGTCAGTGGGAGCAGCAGGGCTGTGAGGCCCGGCCACACATCGTCCTCCCCCCTCCCTGCTGCCTCCCAGATGCTTCTGGGTAGTTCCCGGCCCATATCCCCCTCAAACCTGAGATGCCCAATGGCTGCTTCTGTCTGGCTCCTCCTGGAGCTGGGGGCAGAGATGCCAGCCTGGGGGCCGATGGCAGGGAAGAGGGTTATCCCTGGTGCCCAGGGTGGGCTTGGCCTAGGGCCCTCTGCCCCAGCCTCCTGCTCCAGGGGCTCCGGTCAGCCGGCAGCCCCAGCCCTGGGTCCTGGCTCTGGCCGCTACCTCTCTTCCCTCTCATCCTTTTCAGGGAAGAGGTTGGGGGTGGAGGGACTCCCCTGCCTGGTAGCCTCAAAGCTTTTTAATTCATCCATTTCCGACAATTCCAGGCTCCACAGTGGCAGGGGATCTTGTGCTGATCGTCCTCAAAGTCAAACTGATAGTCATAGGTCAGCTGTTAAGAAAAGAGGGCAGAATCAGTACCAGCCCCCCAGAGGAACTGGGGAGGACAGAGATGATCTGATCTGAGGGCAGTGGCCTTGGAACTTGGCTCTGGGGAATAACAGAGAAGAGAGAGCTACTCTGTCACTCACTCATGATGCTTCCTCTTACCTCCTCTCCTTTGGGGATTCGCCGGCTGGAGATGATGATGATTTTATCCTCTTTGTCAAATGTCACAACTTCTGCCACACAGTTAGGGGCACAGGAATGGTTAATGTACCTAGGCAGTGGGACAGAGTCAGTAATGCCACATGATGAACTTGGGATGGTTTTGGTTCCTTGTTGGCCCACCCCCAGTGTATCACCCTCAGAGACCCCTAAATCCCTCCTTCCTAATTCCTCTCACCTGGCAGGGCCTCCGGTCAATGTAGCATCAATCACATGTTCATTGTTTATCCGGAACATGTAGATGCCTCGATTCTAGAAAGGCAAAAGTTGCAGAAGGGGCAAGAGTATCAGAGAATGGCCACGGTGTGATGGTGGGATCAAGTAGCAAGCTCAGGCAGTGGGCTTCATTTCTTCTTTTTCCTTTCTCCCACCTCTCACCTCCTCCTCCCACAGCTTTCCACCTGACCCCCACACCGCTCCTTGTTCCTTGGCTGAGTGTGGACCATGCACCACGATGGCCCCTCTGTCAGCCCATACCTGCTCCTCATAGATTTTCTCCCGCCGGTTGGCCACCTCGTTGCGAATGATGGTGCCAATGTACTCAATGACCATTGTGTGCTTTTCTAGGTCCTTGGCTGCATAAAGCCCCAGGCCCTGGATGCGGGAGCGAGCCAGATACACATTGTTCTTCCACTCAGTGCGCAGCCGCCGATACTGAGATGACTTGGAGTGCACAAACTGCTTGCTGTACGGGGTGTTAGTCTCGCCTGTGAAGGTGCTCTGATATGCCTTGGACATGCTGGTGCTGTTCAGGGTGTGGGGCCTGGGAGGTGATACAGTGCATGACAAGACAGCTCTCCCTCAGACCAAGCACACACCACCTGCCTCCTCCCTGGGATGTGCAACATGCCAGTTAGGGGCATGTGCTGCCTCGGGAATAGAGTGGAGGCATATGGGTCTTGGTTTTGATGAGGTAATTTACTAGCTATGGGGACCCTTCCAACACCCTGGGTGGCACAGAGATGGGGGGTGGGGAGTGGAGTGAAGGGAGGCACCAATTCCCCTACACTGAGCCCACTCTCCCATCTCCTTGTCTTCTACCACCCTCCTGTCAAACTGTGCTTAAGGCCGTGCTCTTCTGGGAGGAATTCCCCAAGCAGCCCAGGCCTGTAATTTAAGTTCATAATTTGCTCAAACGTCTGAGTCCTACCTCCTGCACATACTGGAAGCCCTGAAAATGGGGGCTGTGTCTACCACACTGGACTGGATTTGAATTAAAACTAGCTCTGAATTCATAGCCAAAAGGTGGCATCCTTTCTTCAGACTGTCCCCTTTTCTAACGTAACATTGGGCTCTGTGCAGATGGCTCAGTGCAGGGGAATGACTGCTGCCTGACAGGGTCCTTTTCACCACCCTAGGGCACCAGCCAAATTCTTCCCCATCCCAGAGCAGTGGTTTTCAAACATTTTTTACTCTTCTTTCTTTAGCAGAATTTTTTTTTTTTTTTTTTTTTAGCAAAATGTTATTGGAACTCCAATACATAAACTAGATGAAAATGAAATTCTTCTGGTTGAATTTGAGGAAGGGGGAGTTATACACAGGGAGGGCCAAGTTCTGCCCACTCAGTTTGTGTGTTCCAAAACTTTTTGGAACACACACAGTTTGAAAACCACTGTTATAGGGCATCAAGGATGAAGGCTTGACTGGGGTAGAGTCGGACACTCTACGACAGCCTGAGGAGTAACCGAAGGCCTTCACAAAAGCCCTGCTACCGTGAATTCTGCCTCCCTCTACCCAGTGACCAAGGTCAGGCTACTGAGGAACACAGAAGGAACAGGAAACCACAAGTCAACATGTAATGTTCTGGTCCCAGCTGTGACCTCTGTCTAGTCACTTAACCTTTCTGGGTCTCAGTTTTCTCAGCTGTGAAATGGGGGTCATACCACCTGCCCTACCTACCTCATAAGGTTGTTGTGAGGATCAAATGAGATAATGGATGTGAAAACGCTTTGAAAAAAAAAGTATAAAGTGCTATACAAATTTAAGGTTTTATTATTTTTCTATTATATTTCTAATTATTTACTTTTGAAACCAACTCAGCCTGGGGAAGGGAAGGTGACCCTAGCACTCATGGGGCATCTGAGGTTTGGGAGAATCACAGGCCCCCTGGGAGCAAAACAGGAGAAGAAGGAGATGACTGGGCCCCTTATACAGTTCATAAAATTTTACCACTGTCCACCCAGAACCTCCCCAACAGCCATTCATTCCCAGGATGCCCAAGATAAGTCTGTCCTAGACCCCAGGTCAACCCAGGACACCTGAGCAGGTTGGGGGGAGGCGGAAAGGGATACTGTAGTGATAACTGCACACCCTCTAACCAGGAGGCCTAGAGTGAACCTCCCCAATCTCTCCAAGGGGAACTGTAACCTGTAACCCCAAACCCTCAATTGGCCAGAGGGTCCCTACCAACTCGCACACCCATATCCCTTGGCCCCAGCCCCACAAGCTCACCGTTTGTAGTGTGTGAGGATTTTAGGCTCTGATCGGGCACAACCAGTGGGGTTGATCATGAGTGGTAGCTCCATTAGGGGGTGGCGTCCATAGCGGAATAAATAGTTTTGACAGCTCTCCACTCCAGGCAGCTGTGGGCACAGGTCATGCCCACCTTAGCCTGAGCACTTTTGGGGCAGGACCAAAGTTCTCAGTGCCCCCCTCACCCCGGCTCCCGGACCCTTCTTACTGATTCAGCTATGCGCAGCACAGCGTGCACCGTCAGTCCAAAGAGTTCCTCGCCTTTCAGGTACTCAGGGAAGAGCCTCAGCATGTCGGCCTCTTTTCTCATGGCAGCCACAGGCTCTATGATGCGATTCCACACAGCTAAGAGGCAAGGAAAGAGAGCAACCCTCACCATCTGGTGAAGTTCCTCAGAGGGAACTTCTGCTCAGTGAATCCGACCCTAACCTTGATCTGGAGCTACCTCCCTGTCACGAGGCTGTGTGGTTCTTCAGGATCCCCTCATGGCCTCCCAGTCCCACTCTCCTTCAACAAGCCACACTTCCCACTCCAGAGGGACATTAGAGTGCCTTGTGACACAGAAACATGAATCCAAGGTCCAGGAGACCCAGCACAGGTCACAGGACTTGCTGAGGGTCATAACAACAGGCATGCTTTGGGAAGATGAGTTCAGGTTTTAGTACTAGCCATTGGACCTTAAACCGGATACTTAAATCTAAGATTGTTTCTTGAAAACCTGGGAATAATAGTACTTACCTCAGAGGGTTGTGTGAACAAAATAACCTATATAAATCACTTAGCTTAGTTTGTGGCACATAGTACATGTTCACTAAAAGGTAACTGCTCTTATTGTTATTTTTATAATTAACACTAAAACTAAGATCAAAAGAATTTTGTCCAGAGAAAAGCAACCAAAGGGAACTTGATGGTTAGGATCAGGTTGGGTGAGCCAGATGGTAAGGTCTCAGAACTGTATTCTTTTGTTCCACTGAGGATAGGAAAAGTAGCAGAAATAAAGTTAGACAAGCAAAACATCTTCAATTACAAGGGAATTTAAGGTGAGTAAGAGAGGCTAAAACACTTTCTCTGGGGATTTTCAAGAGCCCTCCACCTACGTGCAATAGAGGGTGCAGAGGGCAGAAGATCACTCACAAGGACCCTGCAGATCCCTTTTCCACATTGTAAAGGTGATTCCAGGAGAAACTTGCCCAACTCCACATTACCATTTCCAGGGCCCAGTGCTCACCCTGGGGAGAGGCATCAGTGAAGACCAGGTCCTCCAGGCCCTGCTCCATGACTTTGATTATGAACTCCGGCCGACCGTTGTTCTCACCAATAGAGCAGCGGTAGCAGCAGCGGCGGTTGTTGGTGCGAAGGCTCCAGTAGATGCGTGTGGCTTCGTAGCCAACGGGATAAAGGGCAGTGGCACTATGAAAGTCGGCCATCTGATGAGGGAGCAGCTGTCCAATGGCATGGAACACAAGGCCCCCTACCCGGAACATGTGCAGCCGCTCTCCCCGCTGGATTATGCTAGCGATTTGCTTCACCTCATCCCGCTCAATGTAGACCCGCCGGAAGACAGCAAAAGAACTCAGCTCTTGCTCACAGGGCCCTTTGATCTTATGCACTGGACACAGCATGGTCTTGTCCTTAAAGAACATGCACTTGGCGCGGATGGCACAGGCAAAATGGTAGACGTTGGGACAACGCATGCGATTGCAGCTGCTGGTGGCACCGGTGCGCTGGCACAAGGAGCACTTGGTTAGCAGTCCTCGGTGGAGGGCCACTTCCACATTCATCAGTGCCCCACCCTGGGTCTCATAGACCTCCGTGGACCACAGGGCACAGTTGAGGTGCACCCACAGATCCAGGTCCAGGTTCAGCAAACGGGCAGGCCCATCAGTGGCCCCATCACCCTCCTCATGACAGAAGCAGCAGCGCCGCATGTCTCGAGGCACCTTGTCAGGTCGCAGGGCTGTGCCAAGTTGTTCCATAAACTCTGCCACTTCCCGCTCATCCTCCTGCTGCCCACTGCTCTTCTGGATGGTCAGGAGCAGCCGCAGACGCTTCCAGCGCACCCCTTTCCACTTCTTGAGCCGAGGGGACCGGCAATCTTCACCTTCTTCAGAGGGCCGGGCTCGGGGCTTGGGCCGGGTCGATTCAGGGGAGGAGGCCAGGGGCAGAGGCGAGGGGACAGGGAGAGGGTGCCAAGGGGGATGGGGGTGGGGAGGGTTCTTCAGGAGGTGGGGCGGAGAGCTGTCGAACGTCCAGATTGGAGACATTGTAGGTGTAGCTGTGTTGGGTGGGTGGCTCTGGGATAGGGCTCTCCTATGGGAGGGGGCATGAACCCTGTATGGTTAGTGCCAGCTCCTCACTTAACTAGCCCCCTCCCTTTTCCCACCCACATCCCACTCTCCCAAAAGCCCTCTCTGCTATCTCTGCCCTAGCCAGAGACACCCCTTTTTCTTACCCAGACCCACCTGTTTCAGGAGGCTCAAGATGTCTAGCTGGCTCTTGAGAGTATAGCCAGGCAACACGGCATCAAATTGCTTTAGCCAGTCAGGGCCAGCTTCTGGGCTCTTGCCTCCCAGACTCTTTTCTTTCCCACCTGCAGGAAGGAGGGGGTCAGAGCCTCCCACCAGAATCATTCCCCTTAGGTCCCCAGGTGTTTTCCTGCCACACTCACCAGGGCCCTCAGCGTCCCCCTTCTTAGGCTCAATGCCTGCCCGGGCAGGGCTCTCTGGGAACAGCACCTCATAGGAGTTGGGGATCTTCATGCTTAGCAGCTCTGCCACTGCCACCATCACACCATTCAGATTCTGCCAGAGCAGGGAAGGGAGGGGAGAGCCTTTTCAGCAGGTTGTGTACAGTGAGCACTGCCACCAGCTTTGTGGGGACAAGGACACTTAGAACACAGCTCCACAAGCGGCCGGTCAGTCTAGCCCCTGTGCCATCCAACTCTTCCCATGTACTTGTTTTATGGTGGCCTTTCCCAAACTGCTGTGGGCATTAGCAGCTCCACAAAAGGGGCCTGTGTCAACTAAGTTTAGGAAACTATACACGTTATATCCATAACTTGGGAGATTCACGATAATTAGCAAATTAGAGAAGCTGAGGAGTCTTGTAGTAAGGACTCCTGTTTGGTTGTTTTAACTGGGACTGCCCATTTCCTGTTAACATTAAAAAACAAAAAACAGTTTCACCAAATATAATGGGGTGCTGTCTTGTATCATATGTCGCATTATACACACTCTCTTTATTTGTTGAGTGTGTCTTTACCACAGGACTGTGAACTCCCTGAAGGCAGGGACCCCTCATGTTTCATTTACTCTAATCCTACAGCCACTAGCCTAGGCTTTCACATGGTAGATCCTCAGTACATAGCTTTAAAGGACCAAATTTATCCAGACACGTTTCAGGGACTGCCCTCTGATTAGCACCCCTTAGGCCTCTGAGGCACCCTCCAGGACACACCTTGGCTGCAGCAGCAGAGACGGTCAGCATGACTGACACCTCACTTCCTTTGCCCTTTTCCCAAGTTGTGGCAGGCAGCTTTCCAGGGGCCTCCAGGTCTAGAGCCCCATAAGGTTTGGTATCTGGGAAGACTAAATGAGAAAGAAGGATCTGTGTTAGCCTCAGCTGCCCCTCTGCCCCAGCTCTGACACCCCAGCCTGGCCTGGCCTGGCCTATGTTCAGGGCAGCCCCTACCTGGAATGCTGGCCCGAGGAATGATGGGGATTACAGGGGAGAGAGCCCGGTCTTCCTGCTCCCACTCCCCTGAGCCCAGCTGAGGGAAACGAGGTGCCTCCTCCCCCAGGATGCTCTCGGGGGATGAAGCCGGCACAATGCTGTCAGGAGAATCGCTGTCCTCATCACTCTCCATCCTGTAGGCCAAAAGTAGACATTTGTTGCTACAGCTCTGCAGACCCCCACTCCCAAATCTAGAGGTTAGTAGATATCACAGCCTTACTTAAAATCTACTATTGGTCAAAGGGAAAATGAGACAACCAGATCCCTAACCCCATTCCTCACCCCCATTTCCAGCATAATCCCTACCTGACATCCTCAGTCTGATTGTGAGGGGGTGTAGGCAAGGCGGCCAGCAGGTCTAGACTCTTCACCTCTGAAGCATCTGAGGGGTAGGTAGGGAAAAGAAAAGTCAGGCCTAGGGTGGACAGAGCTGATGGTGCTTTTTCGACCACATTTCAGGCCTAACTAGTAGAACATCTAGCTTAGCCATCATAACCACTGTCTGCCCATCTACCAGTTTGGAGCAGTCAGGTCCTGAGCTTTATGTGCATTCTTTATTTATAATATTTTAACACTCCATTAAGTATTATAATATCTATTTTATAGTGAGGAAACTCAGGCTCACACAAGTCAATCAAGTTACCGGGCTATAGTAACACGGCTAAAAGAACACAGGACCAGGATTCACAACCAGCTGTGACAATAGTTTATACCCACCAAGGCTGTCTGTTCATTATACACTTGATCTTAGCCAAAAGGCTGAGAAGCGATGTCTGTTCATTATAAACAAAAGTTTCATTAACATTCTGTCATCCATTTCCCTCACTGTCTTGGTTCTAGACCAGTGATGGCGAACCTATGACACGCGTGTCAGAGGTGACACGCAAACTCATTTTTTTTGGTTGATTTTTCTTTGTTAAATGGCATTTAAATATATAAAATTAATATCAAAAATATGTCTTTGTTTTACTATGGTTGCAAATATCAAAAAATTTCTATATGTGACACGGCACAAAAGTTACGTTAGGGTTTTTCAAAATGCTGACACGCCGAGCTCAAAAGGTTCGCCATCACTGTTCTAGACTCCCAATGCCCATCTTTGTCTCCAACCAATTAGTCCTGAAGGGGTCCTTTCTATCTCAGGTACTGGTTGTGTGTGCACACAGCGAAACACGCAACTATCTATGCGAAACTGTTTGACAGGGTACACTAACTGGCTTGGACCCCAGCCACCAAATCCTTCTAGAGGAGAGGCCCACTCTACTCTTGACTTACCCCTCAGTGTTCCTTCAGTATCCCGGGCAGAGGCGGCATCCTTGGGGTGCTCCCCCAGCTCTTCAGATGCAGTGACGCCATTCACCATCTTCTGCTGCACCGATGGGGGTGGGGTGGGGGGCAGCGACGAGGGTGGTGTCGGCGGGTTACTCAGGTTATTCTGGGGGTGGGGTGGGGTGTTGTGTGCAAGATGGCAGGGGGAGACTGACATAATCTCCTGGCCCCACACTGTATCAGCAACTTCCTTAAGTATCCCACTCCCACCTCCACCTCCCCAAGAACCTCATCATCCCCCCAAAAGGTATTGTCATTTTCTAACCTTGGTAAGCAGCTGAGAATAGTAGTCAGGGCCAGTGGGTAGTGCCCCACTTCCAAAGGTCCCCCTCAGCTGGCACTGCCCATTGATTGGGCAGCTACTGCCAAAGGGAGCAAAGAGGCTAAAATTGGCGGTGATGGTAGGCTCCGTTAGGGGCAGCAGGGACAGCTCCTAGGAGGGGCAAGATGACAAGGTTGGAAACCTGCAGCATGTACATCTCTGCCACTGTATAGCTGGGGGCCAGGGTGCCCCCTTATCCTGAGTTGGGACCAGGGGACTGGCTCCTGGGGGTCACCTGTTTTAGCTGTTTCAGCAAGGCCTCGCTGGCCCTGACCCCGTCCTCCTTCCGCAGCTTCTTTCGGGAGCTCACCAACCTGTCGCTTGCCTTCTGTACCCGCTTGGGCTTCGGTGTCAAAGGTTTCCTGGCTGCTGTATCCTAAGCCGGATAAACCCACAGTGAAGGCTGCTGTCCTCCTCAGAGCCCTCATCTCTTCTGTTTCACCAAGACCTGCTCACTCTGCCCCACGTTCCAGGCCCCACTCTACCTGGAATACTCACCTCCTTATTGCTGGGGGTACCCTGTAGTTTCTGCTCCAGCCCAGCCAACTTGCTGTCAATGTGCCCGTTGATCTCTGTTCGCAGCCCCTCGGGCCCCCGCCCAGTGCTGAGTTGCACATTCTTTGCACGTAGAAGCTTCTGCAAGAGCAGATGCCCGGCCTCTGAGCGGGGGCCTGCCAGCAGGTGGTGGTTGCTGGTACCTGGTGTCCCTATTGGCTCCCCATTGGCCTCCCTCTTCACCACCTGGGCTCCCAGGGCACATGGCTCTTCCCGAGGCTCCTGCTTGATGCTGAGATAGGATGGTTCGGGCACCGCCTGCCCATTCACCTGCTCTGGATGCCCAGGTACCAGGCTGCTCTGCTCCGGCTTCTGGGCTTCCGCTAGGTTGTCTGGAGGATTCCAAGGTCCCAACCCTTTGCCAAATAAGGTATCTGCAAGCTGGGCAGCAGCAGGTGAGATCTTCCCAGGAGGCAGCTCCAAGGGCAGCGCTTGGGGTTTTGGGGTCCCTGGCTGTGTGGGAGGGAGCTGGGCCTCCGAGGGGAGCTGGGAACTAGGGGACGGTAATTGTGAAGGTCTCTTTGGCTCTTGTGGGCTAGATGGTGGAGGTGTGGGATGAACAGGACCAAGGACTGGTCCAGTTGATAAGGCTCCTTGTGGGGCAGGGAGCCGGGGTGGGCCCTGAGGTCGAAGTCCTGCCCCTAGCTCCTGGAGAGGCCCTGTCTGAGATCCAGGGAAGCCCCCAACTTGGGGCTGGCGGCCTAGGAGGCCCTGGAGGGGAGAGGGCTGGGTCCCAGGCTCCTGATAGGATGGGGCCTGGCGTATGGCCTGACTCTGCTGTAGCTGCCGCTGCATGAGGAGTGCCTGCAGCTGCTGCTGCTGCTGAGGGCTCAAGTGCCGCAACTGTGGGTTTTTGGCCAAAACTCCTTGGAGCTGTGCTCGAAACTGACCCACCGTAGGCATGACTCCAGCCCCGGGCAGGCCCTGCCCAGACTGGGGGACAGATCCTGGTTTGGCAGGCTGTGGCCCTGCATTATTTTGCAAGGGCCGCTCTAGTCCATGGTGCTGTTGGGAGCCCAGAAGGTTCTGAGTTATGGGCCCAGGCTGCTCCCCTAAGGAAACAGAGGATTGGGTCAGCAGGTGTGGCACAGAAGAGGCCTCTGAAGATGATCCACTGTTTGATTGCCCATGGCTGCCCACACCTGCTGTGTGGAGCAAGTTAACTTGCTGCTGCTGTCCTTGGAGCCTCAGAGGTGGCTGCAGTGGCACAGGGTTGGGCTGAGGCTGGGCCTGGGGTTGGACAAGCAGGAGTTGTGAGTCCCCAGAGAGTGAGGGCTTTACTTCCCCTGGTTCAGTGGGCACTGCCTCAGGTACAGACCCTATTGCTACACCTCCCTGATGTGTGGAGGGCCCCTCAGTGGCCTCTGGAGGAAGAGTGGTCTCTACAATGCTTTGTTCCTTGCCCGTTAGGAGGAGGGTTGGGCCCAAGGTTCCGGGGCTAGAAAAGTGTTGTTGCAGAGGCTTGGCTGGCATTCCAGGACCAAGAGTCACTTGCTGCTGCTGTTGCTGAGGAGACAGTAAAGTTCGACTCTGGTTTAAGAGGCCTATCTGCTGCTGTTGCTGCTGTTGAAGCTGCTGTTGCTGTTGTAGCTGCTGCTGTTGTAGTTGCTGCTGCTGCTGTTGTAGCTGTTGTTGCTGTTGAAGCTGCTGCTGTTGCTGCTGCTGTAGCTGTTGCTGCTGTTGCAGCTGCTGTTGCTGCTGTTGCAGCTGTTGCTGTTGTAGCTGCTGCTGTTGTAGCTGTTGTTGCTGTTGGATCTGCTGCTGCTGTTGCTGCTGTAGCTGCTGCTGCTGCTGCTGTAGCTGCTGTTGCTGTTGTAGCTGTTGCTGCTGTTGTAGCTGCTGCTGCTGCTGCTGCTGTAGCTGTAAGGAGGCCATTGGCTGAGTGCTAAGCTTGGGCTGCCCACTATGTGGCATGAGACCCTGCTGAAGATGAGAAAGCCCTGCCATGGGTCCCTGCTGTTGGTGCTGCTGCTGCTGCTGCTGCTGGGCTGTGACCAGTCGGTGTCCCATAAGGCCCTGACTTTGCTGTGCCAGCTGAGGTGAACTTGGTACCCGGGACTGGGTCAGAAGCACCTGTCTGTGAGGACCCTGAGACCCCAAAGCTCCAGGGTGTGGTTGCTGCTGCTGCAACACTGCCACCTGGGCAGGGCCCAGCATGCCCTGGGGCCCCTGGGGTGGTTGAGGGGACAGCTGCTGGACTAAGAGGCCCTGATGGCTGCTGGAAGGCAGAAGCCCTTGGGGCTTGGGACCCAGAGCCTGGTTTGCCTGTATCCCAGGTCCCTGCTGCTGTTGCTGCTGGATTGCCACCTGCCCTAGGAGGTGCTGCTGCTGCTGCTGCTGCTGTTGCAGTTTCTGGGCAAGCTGCATACGTTGCTGCTGTAGCTGTAGCTGCCTTTCCTGCAAAAGTCTCGATTCAGGTCCCAAGCCTCGAAGAGCAAGATTGCCAGGAAAAAAGCCCCCTGAGGGGCCAGCCAGGGCTCCAGCCCCGCCAGAATGTTGCTGCTGTTGTTGTTGGGCCAAGGTTGTGTTGAGGAAGGGGCCACCAGGCTGTCCAGGTAGTGCCATGCCCCCTGGGGGCAGACGAAGTCCAGCAGCTTGCCCACCAGGGGGCCCCTGTGGTGGCTGTAGCGCATGGCCAGGGAGCAGCTGACCAGGGAGCTTGGTGAGTAGCCGAGGACTCTGGGAAGGGCTAAGGGCCAGCACCGCTGAGTGTTGTTGTTGTTGCTGCTGCTGCTGCTGCTGCTGCTGCTGCTGCTGCTGCTGTTGCTGCTGCTGCTGCTGCTGCTGCTGCTGCTGCTTATTCCGATATTCTGCCATGAGATTTGTGTGCTCCTTCTGTTGCTTCCGGACCTAATGGGAGGGTCGGGGATGTCAGCCTCGAGCCTGCCCACCATGCCAACCCTCTTCCCAGCTCCTGGTTTCTAAGCTGAAGCCTGCTTTTCCCACCTGATCCAGCTGTTTCTGGATCTTGCTCTGCTGCTCTGTAACCAACTTGAGCTTCTCAGCATCAGCTTCTGGGAACTCCCGGCCAGCCTTTTTGGCAGTACGCTGTTTGGCACACAGAGCCTTCCGGGATTTGCGGTGCACACCAATCTGCTCCTCTAGTACCTTCAGCTGCATCTGTAGGAGCTGTTGGGTATGGAATAGCCACTCTTCATACTGCCGCTGGTCAGCCTCATCTGGAAAAGAAAGCTGGTGTCAGGACCAATAGAATGGTGATCCCAATTCCTCTTCCTTCAAATGCCTCAAGCCATTTTCTTTTAGGCTCCTCCCCATCCCCATACTCACTGATCACTCCCTGGGCAAAAGTGGGTGGATTGGGACGAGCCTGGGAGGGGTCACCAGCATTCCTCTCCTGAAATGAGAGACACTGCTAAAGGGTCATATTTCCATACCAGCCCCTAAGAAGGGTGGCTCAACAGCATGGGACACAAATTCCTACTCCCACCTGATCACTTACCTGGCCACTCCCAGCTGCTACATGGTTCTGCAGATCACTGCCAGTCCCCCCTGAGAGCCTCTGGGCTAGCAAGGACACTTGCTGCCTAGTTCACCAAAGCACAGAGGATGTGTTAATAATGGGGTCATTTGAAAGGCAAAGAGGAGAAACAAGTAAGGAAGGAGATCAGGAAGGAGAGGAGAAAGATTGGGAAAGAAAAGGTTCAACCGCCACCCAAGACTTACCTGTTCATACCAGGCGCTACTCCAATGCTGCCCTGAGCCATCACCTTCTTGATGCCTTTCAAAGCTACCATCTTGGCCTTTGCAATGGGATCAATGATATCTTCTGCAGCAAATTTGTCCAGGTCTGGAGAGGGAAAAACCAAGGGAGCTGGGCATTTGGGTCAATGCTCCATTTTATGTCTGCTATTGCTTCCAACACTTTAACCTCTATCAAGCCAAGCAAAACAATGGCATTGCATGATGGAAAGACCAGTGGACTAAGAGCCAGGCAGCCTAGGTGACTCAGCTCTATTATTCACAGAACATGTGGCCCTGTTTGTGTTAGGAAAAGGTACTCAGTAAATATTTGTTAAACCAATATATCAATGTTACTTCACCTTTCTGAACCTCAGTTTACTCCACTATTTGGTAGAGATCATGACTCCCTATTCTGCCTTCCTTCTTCACCTCCAGGGCTTTCCGAGACTCCCCAAAAGGCGGGGGTGACATGTTTCCTCATGTGGCTACTGAGAGGACCACATATGACAAGAATATGAGCACAGTTGACCCTTGAACAACATGGATTTGAACTGCAGGCTCGGATTATATGCAGATTTTTTCATTAAATACTGTAAATGTATTTTCTCTTCCTTATTCTTTTTCTCAATAAACATTTTCTTTTCTCTAGCTTACTCTATTGTAAGAGTACAATATATAATACATAAAACATGCAAAATATGTAAAATATGTGTTAATTATGTTATCAATAAGGCCTCTAGTCAACAGCAAGCTATTAGTGGTTAAGTTTTTTGGGGAATCTAAAGTTATACACAGATTTAACTATGTGGGGGTCAGCACCCCTAAGCCCATGTTCTTCAAGGGTTAACTGTCCATTTTACGACCTAGAAAGCATTCTTCAAAAGTAGTGTTCTTGCCCAGCCAGTATAGCTGATTGACTGAGCATCGACCTATGAACCAGGAGATCACAGTTCAATTCCTGGTCAGGGCACATGCCCAGGTTGCAGGCTCAATCCCCAGTGAGGGGCGTGCAGGAGGCAGCCAATCAATGATTCTCTCTCATCATTGATGCTTCTATCTCTCTCTCCTTTCTTCTCTGAAATCAATAAAAAAATACACATTTTTAAAAAGTGGTGTTCTTAGAGCAACTAATGCAGCCCAAGAACCCATCTGGCAAAGCCCTAGATGCCAGAGCTATTGTGGGCCTAACATAGACCACCTACATCCCACTCACCTGCCTGTCCTGGATGCTGGATAGAAAAAGAAAAGCAAAAAAATCTAATCTTTCTAAAATCATACACATTGTATATTTCTCCACCACTCAGTAAATTTAACTGACTCCCCTGGTCTTTTGAGGCAGTAACACAGTTAAGAGGTTCAGAGGGCCAGGGTTCAAACTCTAGCTCTGTTAGTTGTGTGATCTTGGGCAAGTTACTTAACCTCCATTCCTCATTTTCCTTTTCTATAATCAAAGATAATAATAATACCTATTTAATGACTTTGTTGAGATGATTAAATAATGAATGTACAGCACTCAGTACACAGATTGCAAATAGTAATTACTCAATAACTGCTATTACAATTTGAGGTCTTATGGTAGTACCCTCTCACTTCCCTCTACACCAGTGATGGCGAACCTTTTGAGCTGGGTGTGTCAGCATTTTGAAAAACCCTAACTTAACTCTGGTGCCGTGCCACATATAGAAATTTTTTGATATTTACAACCATAGTAAAACAAAGACTTATATTTTTGATATTTATTTTATGTATTTAAATGCCATTTAGTAAAGAAAATCAACCAAAAAAATGAGTTCGCGTGTCACTTCTGACACGCGTGTCATAGGTTCGCCATCGCTGCTCTACACAAAGTCTACTCCAACCTAACCACTCACTCATTCTCCAAATATCCCCCATTGGCTCTCCTGCCAATATGGTTCCTGTTCCCAAGTCTTTTTATCTATCTGGAGTGTTTTCTCTTGCACTACTTCTCTCCAAGTCCTAATCCTTAGGTCTCACCACAGCTACAAAGCCTTTGCTAATCAGGCTTCATGTATTCATCCCATTCCCTCACTCAAACATCAAAATGCTTGCTATATGCCAGGCACTGTTCCTCCCTTCTTAAAAGCTACAGTGCTTCTGCCAACACTACTAGCATGGTATTTAGTCAAAGATTTATGTCCCACCTCCCTTAACTATGAATTACCTTATGTCTGTAGTCTCAGTGCCCATTTGTTGGTGACAGTGACCACCCTTGAGTAACTAAACCAGTGCTCCCAGCTGAGGTTACCTGTATCTGGGAAGAAGCTGTTCGCCAGCTGCTGCTGCATCGCCAGCTGTTGGGGTTTCATGCACATGGAGGGTGGCATGGTACCCATGGGCTTCTGTGCCAGCACTGGTTGTGGACTCTGCTGGGACACCAAGCCTGCCTGCCCTCCATGCTGCCCACTTATCATATGCCCTTGGTTGGACACCATGGCCAGGGATGGGGCCAGGCGCTGCTGAAGGGCATGAGCTGGTGGCTGGGTGGGCATCAATGGTTGGGCCAAGCCTGGCTGTCGGGAACCTCCAAGTCCCAGGGCAAGCTGTTGTTGGGGCCCAGCCAAAGTGGAAGAAGAACCCTCATGTGGCAAAGACATGGCCTGGGCAGGGCCTGGTGTGGACAGTAGAGAATGCTGCTGTTGCTGCTGGGCCGGCTGTAGCTGTGCTGACAGCTGCTGTTTCTTCTGCAGCTCTTTCTTCTCATGCTCCAGCAGGTCTTCAATAAGCAGCGGTAACTCGCTAGCGACCAGGGAGCTCTCCATTTTGTCCAACTCATCCCCAGATGCTGCATGTCCACCAGGCAAGGTCAGGGCTCCACTCTCTAATTCAAACTTCTCCAGCAGAGAGGACCCTCCTGGGCCACTCAGTGGGTTAGGAGTCAGCAGGTGAGCTGGTGGTCCTCCTGTGGCTCCAGTGTGCCCACTGCTAGAAAAGGGTCCTGTGCCCATCCGTGTGTCCCGGCTGCCCATCACACTCTGTCCTGGCTTCAGTCCCAGGCCTAGGGAAGTGGTGGCAGGTGCTGGCTCTACCTTGGGGTTGGTAATGGTGAATTGGCAAGGGGAAGGGTGGCGTCCACCCTCCTCCACCTTGGGCTTCACCTCAGGGAGCACTGGTGCCAGACGGGGCTCAGAAGCATCAGCAGCAGGGGGAGGGCGTTCCTCAGGGCCCAGGGGTCCTGGCTCCACCCCCCGCAACAGGGCCTCCCGCTCAGCCTTTTCATTGGCTGACTCCACCAGCCTCAGGTGCTCATTGAAGATGTCCTTCTTGTCTCCAGTGTCCAACTCAGGGTCAGTATAGGCCAGTAGGTCAAACTCATCTCCATTGAGCAGGTCATCCAGGTGGGGATCGTTGGTCTCCAGGTTTTCCAGGGTGCCCAGCTCATCATCTCCCTTGGCCACATCTACACCCAAGCCCAAGTGAGCAAGTTCATCATCCTCCAGGGCCTTGTGGGCATCAAAGTCATCATCCAGCTCAGGGTCCTCACAGGGTAATTTCCCAGCTTCCAAGACCAGAGGAGGGGGGCGGCCAAGCTCAGTGCTCGATGGGGGCCGGCTGACCAGGTCCAAGCCAGGGGGCAGGGTGGGACCTTTGGTATTGGGCGCTGGATGGAGGCTATTGTTCAGTTCAGGGGCCAGCGGGGCTGAGGGTTTCTGTGGGGGAAGGCCTGATGCCGTTAGACCACGAAGCCCTTCAGGAGCCAATCGGTGGGAGTCCTCACTTACAGGGTAAAATCGGGGTCTCTGAGGGGGACCCTGACCAGGAAATGGAGGCCCCCCAGGTCCTAGTCCTTTTTGTACATTGTGCCGCAACTCAATGAACTGGGCAGGACCAGCTGGACCAGGCACTGGCTCGCCAGGGCCGGGCAGGCGAGTAGGAAGTCCTGCCAAGGGGGAACCTAAGTTTTGGCGGCCAAGTTCAGGCCCAGGAGTTGATGAAAAGCGAGTAGACATGGCAAGTCTCATGGAGTTTGCTGCTGTTGCTTGCTGCTGCTGCTGCCAGAGGTGTTGCTGCTGCTGCTGTAAGGGCAGGGACCCAGGATAGGGTGCTCGCTGATAGAAGGCTTGGGAGCCTCCCACCAGTTGCCTGGAAGAATATGCAGTAGTCAGTAAGATGAAGTAGACATTAAGATGAAGAAGAACTAGAACATGGGCCTAGAGCAGTAGGGAAGGGTAGAGTTAATGTGGCAAGGGGGAAGGAATAGGGGAGAAAAATGATACTGGAGAAGAATTAGAGAGACAGGTAAATCAGAGGCAGTACACAGAGGTGGTCAAGTCTGTTCCTTTGGTTTGCCCCCAGTAACCCTGGAGCCTCACCGGCTATTCACATCCATAGAGGAAGGGGTGGCTGGTGGAGGTGGCCGGGAGAGTCGGTCATCACTTGGGAAAGCCCCTGGCCCTAGGATGGGGCCACCCAGCTTGTTTGAGGGCAGCCCAAGGTTACTCTTATCCTAGGAGAGATAAGAGGTAGATGAAGGTGGGGCCACCTTCAGTAACCTGGGTCCACCACACCTTGCCACCCTACCTACCTGGGTTCCAGAAAAGGGGGTCTGGCCTCGACTCAGCTGCTCAAAGGCAGGGTTGCTGGGCTCAGTACCCCAGTTCCCTGGAGGCCCCACTGCTCCTGCAGCTGCTGCAGCTGTTTCCTTCTCCTGCCGCAGGGTATTGCGCTGGATCTGTTGCCGAATCAGCAGCTCTCGCAGTCGCTGGCGCTGTGCAGAGAACAGAGAAGGGTAAGTCTATCGTACTCTAACACAGGGCTGGCACAGGTACAGTGCAGGTATGAGGGAGTCAGCTCCACGATGTTAACTCACCTGCCGTTGCTTCTCTAGCTCTGTCTGGCTGAGGCTGGAGATGCCTGGGTCCTGGGTACCTGGAAGTTCAGGTGCTGCCAAAGAGCCGGCCATTCCAGCTCCTGGGTCTTCTCGTTTATCGACTGGAGAGGTGATGCCAGCCCGCTGTGAGGCTCCGTGGGGTGGGTAGGGGAGGGATCCATCGGGTACAGGTGGTGGTAGGACTGACTGTGGGCGTAGCGGGGACAGCCCATAGCCCTCTCCTGTGGACCCGCTGCTGGGTCCCAGAGGGCTACCCGATGGGTGGAAGTTCCCTGTGGCTACTGAGTAGTTTGTGCTTTGAGGCTTGCCCATAGTAGGGCCAGGCCCAAAATGGCTGTTGATCCCGTGGGGTGGAGGGAGACCAGGCTGAGGGACAGGGGGCTTTAGGGAAGAGGGCTCCCCGACTGCCTGAGGGAAAGTGAAACGCATGGGAGAGGGCGTGCCCACAAATGCACCCGTCCCAGGGGATCGGGCGAAATTTGGGGGCTGCCCACTTGGGACCTTGGCATGGAGCTCACCTGCTGGCCCTGAGGGCAGGGCTGCTGGGAATCCCCCAGCCCCCAGTGGAGTATGAGCTAGAGGCCCAGACTTAAAGGCAACTTCAGGGGGCTGGGGTCGGGGTGGCTTATGCAATGGGGCAAATGGGTCACGGGACTGAGGGCGAGAGGGTGGGCGGGAATAAGGGTCAGGGGACTGGAAGCGAGGGGTCACAGGAGAGGGACAGAAAGCCTCAGCAGACAGAGGACGGGGTGTCAATGGGGACTGGGAGCTGGACTGGGACTGGGGACTAGCAGGCACTCGGGAGAAAGGGTCAGAGGGGAGTGATCGAGGGGGTAGGGCACAGCAGCTCTCAGGGGCTGGGGGCTGGGGCCGAGGAGTCAATGGGGGCTGAGCATAAGGGTCAGGGTAGGGGCCAGGGCGAAAGATATCCGAGTGGCTGGGGGGAGAAGGGGCCAAAGCCTGGGCAGGGGATGGCTCCTGGGGCCTTAGGCCCAAGCCCGGGCTCTGGGGCTCTACCTGAGATGCCCGAGGGGTCAGGGGAGCTTTAAAGACATCAGGTGCCTTTAACTCCAGGCTGCCCAGGTGGGGGCCTGAGGAGGGTGAGTCAACAAAGCCCAGATTTGGAGGCCCATAGCTAGGAGAGGCTGCCCCAAGCTCTTCCTTCTTCACCTCCAGGGCTTTCCGAGACTCCCCAAAAGGCGGGGGTGACAGCAGGGGCTCGGAAGCCTTGCCACCCCCTACTCCTGGGCTCTCAGGCACAGCCAGGTTGTCCAATGAGGGGCAGCGGGGTTTGAGGAAGGGGTCAGGTGTGGAGGGCTGGTGTCGGGGGGTGCCAGGTGGGGTAGTGTGGAATTCCCCTGGCTGGCCAGTCCCAGGACGAGATGAGGTGCCCAGCGTCGGGGGCTGCACAGGAGCCCCAGTCGGACTAGGATAGGGAGGATAGGTAGATGGTGCCGTAGGGAAGCGGGGCTCCAGAGCGTAAGCAGGGGCCAGTCCAAAGGGGTCCTGCGAAGGCACTTGGGCGGGCACCTGGGGTGGGAGCTTGAGGAAGAGCTCACCCGGCGAGTCGGGGCCAGGCACCGTGCCCGCCGGCGGCTTCAGGAACCCATCCGCAGAGGTAGACAAGCCGGCGGGGGTAGTGGGGCTGCCAATGAAAATGGTGGGGGCCGCAGCAGGGGGCGGACTGCCCAGTGCCCCTGGCTGGGGGGGAATGCGGAGATGTAGGGCCGGTCGGTCAGTCTTACGGGCCATGTCGCCCACCTTGGTCTGCTTGTTGATCTGGCTCTCAGCCTGCTACGGAGGAGACCAGGCACAGAGCAGTCAGGCTGCTGTGGACAGGCCCTACATCCCCCTACCATCACAGAGGCCACCTGCTACAAGACATCAATGGTGCAGCCTGGTGGGGCCCCCACTCACCTTTTGCACCTTGTTGATGCGGTGAGCCGCCCGGTTATCTTTGGCCTTTTGCTAAAGGATGGAGGACACAGCCTTAGGCCTAGGGCTCAGCCTCATGCCCAGCCCCCATCCTCACATCACTCACATTCCCTACCCAAAAGCTGATCCCTTCTAGCCCAGATGCTTTAGGAGTGGGGAATGGAAAGAACTGAAATTTCCCCCAAATACCTCCCCCCGCTCAGTTCCCAGTCCTGCTGACTCAGGCTTCCTTCTGTCTCACCAGATAGGGGGCTTTGTCAGCAGCTGGAACTTTTCTCCAGAGCTTCATGATTTGTTTGCAACGGCTAGACCAGTCTGGAGGACAGAGGGATTGCATTAGGAAACTTGGCAGGTGACCCCTGCAACTGCCATGTTACCAGGTTGTTGTCTCCCTTGCCCTCGCCCCACAGGTACCTGGGTAATCTTGCTTGAGATTGGGAAAGTTAATGTTGGCATACAGCACAGGCGAGATAGTGGAGAGTTGGCCCAACTCCTCATCCTTCTCCCAGCGCTGAAGACTCCGCTGGTTATAGGAGAGCCCGTCGCCCTCACCTTCCGTGGTGGGGGTGGTGGGGGTGGAGGGCGTGGTGCCCCCTGAGCCTGTCCAGGGACTGTCTGGTTCACCTGGTTCTGGGCTAAAGAAGCCCCCGCGCTCCCTGGGGCGCAGGGGCAGAAAGTCACAGGGGGCAGGGTTGCCACACCCCAACCCAGACAAACTGCCCAGAGGCCCCAGGCCAAAACCCTGCCCCAACAGAGGAGGGCCACTAAGAAGGAGGTGGAGAGGAAAAGGGGGAAGTATTACTACAGCATCCAGGAGTCCAAGGTTCCCTCCCTTGGCATGAACCCAACTGGAGGGAAGGGACTATGGGGACGGCCCATGAAGATTAAGCATAGATACCAACCTAGAATCCAAGAATGGGGACTGGCAGAGGCCTGGATAGGAGTCCATTGGGCTGCTGGAGGGGAGATTGCCCAAAGGGAGTCCACCTACAAGAGGCACAGGATCAGAGAAAGGGAGCAAGTGGCCCATCCTGGGGGCAAGCTTGGTCGTACCTGCCCACTAGTCTTCAAACCACCCATATCACCTTGAAGAAAGGGCCTCTGCAGCGGTGTACGGCTGCCATCTAGGCCAGGGGTTCCACAACCCAGATGCTGCTCTCGTTCAGAACCCAGAACATCCTTGAAGAGCTGCTGCAGGTCCTTGGATTCTATCTTGGGCAGTTCTATAAGGGATTGAGGGAGGATGCTGCTGAGGGAGACTGGGGAGCTGAGGGGACACCACACATCTACAAATAGTCATGGCCGGGGCAGGTGCCCAGGACTCCCCACTGTATAGATGAGAGTCTCACAAGCAGAATCTTCTCCCACAGAGGACCCTTTATTCATGAACAGAGTGGGTCACAGCCTCACCTTCTGTAGGAATCCTGTCTAAGTCAGAGCTAAGCATCCCTTCTCCCGGGGTTCCTGGCTTCTCGGGGTCACTGGGCACTGGGGATGCCTTTACACCCCCATCCTCAGGTCCTGCAATGAGCAGGAGAAACCCATCAGCCAAGGCCAGTATGGAGGTACCACACTGACCACAGAAGGCATGGAAAAGTTTGACAGAGGCAAAACCAAGCTAGGATGAAGTCCTCCCAGCAGGCCTCACCTGGTGTATCAGCCTTGCCCTCAGCACCACGGGATTCTTCATCGGCAACCTCTGTACCATCATCTCCTATAAGCAATAGTCGCCATTCCAATCAGAGATGTCCCACATCTGACATCCAGAATGGGTCTCCAGTTCCACAGGCCAGGGCCCTTGGCCTACCCTCAATTCCTGGAGACCAGCCCATCCCCCACCAAGCTCTCTTCCCAGCTCCTAAGCACAGAGGAAAGTTGGGTCCCTTCAGACCTCTTTACCACCACATGACTGACCTTTCTGTAAGGTGGGGAGCTCCTTCCTATCTGAGCCTCCATCCCCCTTGGCTTTTGGGGTTCCTAGTGCAAAGCTTGGCCGGCCCACCCCAACTGCAAAAAGGGCCTTCCGGCTCAGGTCCAACAGCTCCTTCCCAAAGAAGGCCTCCTGTGGGAAGAGGTAGGGAGAAATAGGCTTCTTCATGTTCTGCAGGGAGAATTCCCTGCACCCTTCAGAGCCTAAGGCCCACCTGCAGGTAAGCAGGAAACATGTCCTCTAGTTTGCTCTTCTTGCGCCCTCGCCGCTGCTGCTTCTTCTTCTCTTCTGCATCTGCTGGGCTCTGTTCCACAGGGCCCTCAGCAGGCAGGTCAGCAGGCATCACTGGGGACAGAATGGGAAGTGTCAACTTCTCTAGGGACACTGAGCCTGCTGCTCCCAAGTTGGCCCGAGGATGCTTTCTGCCTACTCTCTCCCCCAAAACCAACTGGACCCACCACCCTCTCAGCCCTTTGAGTGAGCCCTCCTCCGGGCCTCCCTGGCAGTGCCCTATAGGTCCTGTGATCCCCACCTTCTCCCAGGCCCCACTGGAGCCCTCACCCGTCTCACCCTCGTCGGGCTGCCCATCCCCACTCAACACCTCCGCCTGTGCAGCAGGCCCCTTTTTCACACGTGTGTGGGATTTCCGCTGTCGCACCATGAAACCACCAATGCCTATGAGGAGGCAGAGCTGAAGTTGAGAAGCCACTAGGGACCGGGTGAGCCACCCCTCCCCACCCCATTCCCCATCCCAGGGCCTCACCAGGCCGATAGGGTTTGCGTTTGCGTTTTTTACTCTCCTCAGTCTCCTCCTTGCCAGGCTCTACGTCAGGGCTGATGGGGCCCTCCAGTTTAATTTCACACTCCATGTGCTCCACACCACCTGCGTTATTTAAACAGAGGAGATGGAGGCAGAGCAGAGGCGTGGGCCCTTTAACTCTGTCATCCTGCCACCCAAGAACAGAGAGCTGAGTGCCTTGCCAGAGCCATTGGATAAGACCAACAGGCCTGAGGATGACCAGAAATGACAACGCTGCTCCCTCCCAACATCCAACTCTCACAGGCATGCTCCCGCTACTTTGGCAGATTCCCCAGCCTTACCTTCACCCTTGAGCAGCTCTTCAGTGTCTAGGTCCCCATCCTTCTTGTCATCAGGGCCAAGGGCATCTGAGGGCTCAGAACCTTCCAGCCCAGCCTCGCCTGGGAGGCCAAGCCGTCCTCGCCGCTGGCGCCGCTTGTGTAGGGGTGACATGGTAAGGTTACGCAGCACAGCCATGCCAGTTTCTGTCAGCCACACACCCTCAAAGCGAAAGTACTGGGGCTCTGCACAAAAGGGAAGAGCATGTGACCCCAGGGAAACCAGAACTCCAAGTTTCAGCCTAAGTCCCCCCAAAAAAAGCAGTGAGAGAGAGACAGACCAGCCCCTGGGGGCTGAAGGGTGGAGAGGACTGGTCACCACTGGGTGCTAGCTAAGGTTCTAATTCTCCATCAGTGACCTAGGAGGACTCAGGCTGCTACTGCAGAAGCCCTGACTTTGCTCATGTTTAACCCTAGGTTCACCAAATATATTCTCTAGCTGTCTGGGGCTGGAAGTGCTCCTACTCGCTGAATGCCAGCACACAGGGGCCCAGATGCCAGGAGCAACACCTACATCATGATGGAGATGGCCCCAGCCGCTTCAGTGAGGAAACAGCAATGTCCTGTGCTCTCTGGAGGTGACACTCTGGTAGTACAGAGGCCATGTTTCCTGGTGGAAGGAACTCTGCCTGGGAAACTAGAGGCCTTGGTTGTAGTCATAACTTTGTCAATAACCTAGTGGGTTGACCTTGGGCAGGCTACTCAGTCTCTCTGGGTCTTAGTTTCCCCCTCTTAAAATGAGATAAAGTTAGAGGGGTGAAGCTGGACTAGACAGTGTCTAAGTTCTCCTTGGCTTCGGCACTCAGAATTTCACCTGGCTCTTTCACCTTCATAGGTACCAACTCTGGAGGCGCAACAGGTGCTGTGGAGAGAAGGACAAACCAAGGCAGTTTGAGACCCTGTCCCAAAGCAAGGCACCCCAGTCCTGACTCCTCCTCTCCTTCCCTAGCATCTGGTACTCACCAGCAGGCTTAATTACATAAGGCTGGCAGGAGACACAGTCAAAGCCCTCATCGGCTGCCTGCTCCACATCATCCTCTGTGAAGAGGCTCTCGCAGCCAGCATGCATCCACCTGGAAGAAAGAAGACATGAGGAGATGAACCCAGACAATGCAAAGCTGAGGATAGGGAAGAGGGAGCCAAACCAGGGGAAAGGAGCACCCTCACCGTTCACAATGGCGGCACTGGATCAGAAGGTCCTCTTCCACATATGGGGCATGACAGATAGGGCAGGTCACCAGGCTGGCACAGGGCCCACAGTGTGTGTAACTGTTCTGCCATTCACAGTGGAAGCCAGGGGAGGCGGCTCCACACTGCATACAAGACACACACCTAGTGGGAGCAGAAAGACCCTCAGCACCTAAGATACCCAAGGCAGCCAGCGGTGCCCCTCACTGAAAACCATGTGTCCCAGCCTGGTCTTCTAAACCCAACCTGTCATGTGTTCACCATCACATCTACTCTGACATATCAGGCCCAGGCCCCTCTGAAGATCCTGGGTCTCCTTACCACTTGCACTTCCAGCCGCCCTTGGGCACGGTGAGCAGTGGGGGGTCCAGGCAGTAGGTGTGGTAGCTAATGTCACAGTCATCACAGAGCAGCAGGCGTGAGGGGTCTGAGGCCTGGCCGCACACCTCACACACGATGCACTCCACACAACGCCAGCCTTTTAATAGCATCACCTTGGTGATCTGGTACAGAAGATGACATTTCTCAGGGCATGATGGAGAGGAGAGGGCAGACTTCTTAGGGGGGATGGGACTTATATGGGTTGGGCTGGAGGACCCCAATGCCCAGGCCAGACCTCCATTTGAGCAGATAAAGGCTATGCAGAGCACCCTCACCTCAAAAATATATAGTGACTCTATACTTAGGCTCCCAGAACCTCTCCTGGCCACTGCCTCATTATGCATGGACTGGCAACCTTTTCCTAGCCAAGTCCCCAACAAGATTATGGATAGGATTACATTGTATTTCCTCCAATTTCTCTTGAACATTTAAAAACCTGCTACTAATGCAAGTTAAGGAATGTTAGCAGTGGACAAGTTCTAAATGAATATCAAACTAAGTGAACAACAAGCTAATCATGCTTGAGTCAAAAACACTGCTTTCTCTTTGTGGACATTTGCCTATGATTTTCATTTTACATTTTATCTCCAGACTATATCATGCTTTCTACTAGTAAAGTTCTCATAGTTTCTATAATGGACTGAATCATACCAGCAATTCATGGTCTACCACCAAAAAACTATAAAGACCACTACCAATTCCAAAGTATTTCCCCCCAAGATGAGTCTGATAATCACTGGTGACTGAAGAATGACTTTCACTATCCAAGGCCACTTTAAGTAGTGTGGGGGCCTGGGATAAGAAATAAGTGACCCCATTCCCCTAACCAGGCCTCTTGGGCTCTGAACTTACCTTGCTGTTGACACAGTATGGGTGATAGCACTGCGAACACTGGGAACAGGCAAGGAGGTGGCCCTCTGCCCCCCGGCCAAAGCTGCCACATACTACACACATGTCCTGGGGAAATACACAGAAATACAATGTCCAACTAGGTAGGTCTCCTTTTCCCACTCAGTCCTGGCAACTAACTACAACTCTAATCTGAGGGAAGGAGTCAGGGAACCAAAAGCCCAACCCCTGGCCTCAGGACACGGTGAGCCATCATGGGGCCCTGTTCCTTCTTAGCTTGCTGTGTTGCCTAGCTGGTGTGGCTCGGCAGTCGAGTGTCAACCCAGGAACCAAGTAGTCACTGGTTCAATTCCCAGTCAGGGCATATACCTAGGTTGTGGGTTGGATCCCTGGAGGCAACCAATTGATCAATGTTTCTCTCTCACATCTCTCTCTCTAAAAATCAATAAACTTATTTTTTTAAAAAATAGCCTGATATGGTAAAAGTAAGAAACAAAAGAAGATGGGTAAAGATTGGTGAGGCTGAGAGAGTAACATATGTGCCAGTATTCTATCAGCTTTGTGGGATTATTCAGGTGAGAACATACATAAGCTCCCTTCAACAGGGCAGAAATCATTTCTGCCTTTTCACTGCTATATCCCTAGCTCCTAGTTCAGTGCCAACCTCAGAGGTGACACTCAAGAGAAATCTGATGGATAGACAAAAAAATGAACAATGTGATTCCAATTCACTATTTTCTGATTAGCTGGTAGAGAAGTAGGTCTTTGGTTTTCTGCATCTGGTCTCCCACCTAAACACATACACCCAATGTGAGTCTGCCAGTCACATATGATACCTGCATTAGGACAAACTTGTCTGTATTGGAGAAGAGAACCACAGTATTTTGCATGGTGTCGTCATCATCATCTTCTTCCTCCTTGCTGGGAGAGCTATCGATATCAGCAACCTTATAGGCAGAGAGTTGTGGAATGTGAGGCAGCTAAATCTGCGCGAACTAAGCTGCTTTCCTCTTTGGTACTGGGGGAAGGAGGTATGAACCCCTGGCTAAATGAAGGCCAGAAGTGAGGCTAAGAAGCAGAAGAACACCCCAGCTCCCAAACTGGGCCTCAGCCCAACAGCAGAGATTTCAGAGAAGCCTGGGGGCCAAGTGGACAGAAGGAGTAGACAGAGCAGGCAGGCAGGTGAGCGTGCGGGGGACGGACAGGAGTAAAGGATGTTTAATCTGGAAAGAGCCAGCTGACGCATGTTTGGGGGATGGGAAGCCTCTCCTTACTACCAGAGTCTCAATGGAAGAAGTGGTTGATTTTAGCCGGGCCCGTCCTCTCCCACGTCCTCCATGTGCTCCTCCACGTGGCCGGCGTCTTCCTGGGAAACTACTGCTGCGACCCTGAGTGAAGGAAGTGGATAATAACAGGGAGAAGTTGAGGACTAGTGTGTTGGGTCCACAGGTTTAGAAGGAAGAGAAGAAACTAATGAACAGAGCATAACAGGTAATAAAGGCCAGGAGTCCCAGCAGGGCAAGGGAAAAGCTGACTCTCAGACAGCAACAAGCAGGCAGCTCTTCTCCCAAGCAAAAGTGGCCAAGTGGTACAATGATAAAAATACTGGTGTTGAAGGCCCGAGTTTCTAGTTGATTCTATTACTGAGTAACCATGAAGCTGGGAAAGTCAATTCCCACTCTATGTATTCATATTCTCCTTAATAAAGTAAGAGTGGACTAAAGGAGCCCTGACAGTCTAGAATTCAGTAAGCCAGGTGGGAAGGTATCAGTGACACCGGATTGTACCTCTGACGTTATCAGCATGAAGCTGACCACATCCAGTGACTGGAGAGCCCCTTACCTGTTTTATGCGGGAACGAGCTGGGGAGCTGCGCCGCTTCCCCTTGTCCCCTTCAGCTTTGCCTCCACCGACAGCTGCCCCAGTGTCACACAATAGCGAGTCATCAGTCTCTGGCAGAGAGTCAGTACAGAGCCGAAGGGAGCCTTCATCTCGAGCTGGACTAACATCTGTAGATACCCCCAACTCCATAGACAAGGAGCCGCCCCCCTCGGGGTCAGGAGAGCCCAGCAGGGGCTCTGAGCCAGGAAAACTGGCACTGGCATCGCCCTGGCTCAGATTGGAGATCTCATTAACGATGTCGGATTTGATGAGAACAGGTGGGATAGGGGCCACTGGTGCACGTGGCTCCTCTTGCTCTTCACAGGGTGAGCCCTGCCCTGTCTGCTTGCACTCTGGGCCATAGACCTCCATAGGGGTCACAGGGGCCAGCTCCTCGGGGTCCAGGAGCACAGGGGAACCCTTAAGTTCACTAGCCAAACTGCCAGGGGTCTGTCCAGCCTCTGGCTGGGAATCAGGAGTGTCAGTCCCATCCAGAGGGGCTGTGTCTTCCCCCAGGCCAGAGAAGTCTTCCAGGGCTGGGGCAGGACTGGGTGCAGGGCAGGAAAGGTTCCCCATGGGGGAGGGGAGAGGACTAGTAGGGCTAGGCTCCAAGGCTGGGCACTCAGGGTCTGGGGCTTTCTCAACCTCCATCTCAGGCGGCTCGGCCTCATGTGACACCTCCATTGACTTCTCTACAGGACTCAGTGGGGAGGGAATGGACAGTGGCAGAGCAGGAGGAGAGCACTGTGAAGGAGGGGAGTTCTGGGGAGGTAGGGAATGCTGGAGGAGTGGAGAACACCGAGGGGGAAGGGGCTCCATCAGGATGGGAGAGGCCAGTCCCATTGGGGAGCCTGGAGATGGGGGAAGGATCATAGGGGGTACAGGCTCGGGGTCAGTGCAGTTAGCTTCCGGTGGAGGGCTAATGGGTGTCTCTAGGATGGGGGCAGCTAATGGTGACTCAGGGTCACTGTCCCCTTTGGCACCAAAGGGGTACTCTAACTCCCCCAAAGGAGAGAGGGCTGGTGGGGCTACAGCTGTGATAATGGGTGAGAGCGGAGGAGGAAGTGGATCTGGAAGGAAAGAGAAAAAGGGAGGCTCTTAGATTAGATGTGCCATAAAGAATCAAGACTGTCCCAGAGAAAGAGGGTACTAACATCCCCTTACCTGGTGGCATCAGCTGAGGTGACAAGGATGGCTCCCTAGTTGGAGACAACGGTAGCTCCTCAGGCAGAGGGGACAGAGGTGGTTCCCCAGGCTCAGACAGAGCCGGCTCTCCAAGCACGGGGGATAAGGGTGGCTCCCCAGGTGGGAGGAACAAGGGCAATTCCTCAGGTGCAGAGCATAGGCTTGGCTCCCCAAGGGGCTCTTCAGGTCGAGGGGACAGGCATGGTTCCTTAGGGTGGGAAGACAGGTGTAGCTCCTCAGGCTGGGGGGACGGGTGTGGCGCCTCAGGCCGGGAGGACAGGCGCAGCTCCTCAGGCACAGGAGATAGCTGTCGCTCCTCAGGCATGGGGGATGGGTGTGGTTCCTCAGGCTGGGGGGACAGGCGTGCTTCCTCTGGCTGCGGGGACAGATGTGGTTCTTCCGGCTGGGGGGACAGGTGCAGCTCCTCAGGCTGGCGGGGCAGAAGCAGTTCCTTGGCTGCAGCGGACAGGCATGGCTCCTCAGGCCGAGGGGACAGGTGCGGCACCTCAGGGCGAGGGGACGGGCGCAGCTCCTCAGGCCGAGGGGACAGGCGCGGCTCCTCACGCCGGGGGGACAGACACGGCTCCTCACGCCGGGGGGACAGACGCAGCTCCTCAGGCTTGGGGGACAGACACGGCTCCTTAGGCCCGGGGGACAGGTGCGGTTCCTCAGGCCGGGGGGACAGGCGCGGCTCCTCAGGCTTGGGGGACAGGCGTGGCTCCTCAGGCTTGGGGGACAGACGCGGCTCCTCAGGCCGGGGGGACAGGCGTCGCTCCTCAGTTGTGGGGGATAGGTGCGATTCCTCAAGTGGGGGGCAGAATTGCAGCTCCTCAGGCAATGGCGACAGGGGCGACTCCTCCAGTGGTAGGGACACGAGCAAGTCCTCTGGTGGCGGGGACGCAGGGGAGTCTTCAGGTGGTGGGGATGTGGGTGAATCCTCAGGTGGTGGGGATACACGTGAAGCCTCGGGTGGAGGGGATGTGGGAGACTCCTCAGGCGGTGGGGACAGGGGAGACTCCTCAGGCGGGGGGGACAGGCGCGACACCTCAGGCAGGAGGGATAGGCGTGATACCTCAGGTGGGGGGGACATGGGTGAGTCTTCAGGTGGTGGGGACATGGGTGAATCCTCAGGTGGTGGGGAAAGGCGTGAAGCCTCAGGTGGTGGGGAGAGGGGAGACTCCTCTGGTGGGGGGGACAGGGGTGATTCTTCAAATGGTGGGAACATACGCGATGCCTCAGGCGGTGGAGACATGGGTGACTCCTCAGGTGGTGGAGACAGGCGAGATGCCTCAGGTGGTGGGGAAGTGGGTAATTCCTCGGGTGGTGGGGACAGGGGAGACTCCTCAAATGGTGGGTTCAGGGGTGATGCTTCAGGTGGTGGGGACAGGGGTGTCTCAAGTGGAGGAGATGGGGGTGACTCCTCTGGTGGAGAAAAGGGTGACTCTTCCAGTGGAGAAAAAGGTGATGATTCGGGTGGGGGAGACAGAGGAGACTCCTCAGGCGGTGGAGAGAGGGGTGATTCCTCAGGCGGTGGGGACAGACGAGATGCCTCAGGCGGCGGGGATGTGGGTGATTCCTCAGGTGGTGGGGACAGGGGCGACTCCTCAGGTGGGGGCAGCAGTGGCATCTCCTCATTTAGGGGGGCCTCCAACTGTGGCTCAAGTTGGGCCCCTGCTCTCCCTGTAGATATAACATACTGTGCTCCTATCTAGCTCAACTCCACTCCACAGAAAGTAGAGTCTAAGGCAGAGCAGAAACTGTCCCTTACCACAGAACAGAAGGGGACTTTCATGGACCCTCAAACCCTACTCACCTAGTGGTTTGGCTTCACATTGCAGAGGCCCCGGTTCCTTCGGTTGCATAGAGGTCACGTGCCCACCCTTTGGCTGCCCTTGGCATGCAACGTACAGAGCATCAGGCTCACCAGTGGGGGTATCGCCAGGCTCTGGGGGTGAGAATCTGCAGAGGGTACAGGGGAGTAGGCATTGTGGCTCTCATCAGCTATCAACTCCTAGAGAGTGTACTGGGGTAAGGCATGAATGCCATGGGTTGTACTGCCCATCTTAGGGCTCCCTCTGCCAATCTCAGCATTTCCGATCCCGCAGCCCAATCTCTTTCAGTCCACACTACTTACCTGCTACAGACAGCAGAACGCTGCTCAGCAACAGAACTGATAGGCTGTCCTCCCTGGGTTTTGTGACAGCGATAACAGAGTGAGTAGTTCTCGAACCACTCAGAGTTGGGATTCAGCTCTGCTGAGCCTGCCCCACAGGACCGGCATACCCGGCACGCCTAGAGAAAGGAGAAAGCAAAACAGGCATCAGTGAGACAGCAGAGACTAGAGGGGAGCATGGGCCTTGTCACAACAGAGAAACTCTGAATGTTATTGGAGGCAGAATTAGAAGAGTAAGGCAGGATCAAGGACCCTCACCTTGCACTTCCAAGAGTGAGCAGGCAGTTCTTCCATAGGTGGTTTTAGGCAGAAGGTATGGTATCCTTTGTCACACGTCTCACAGACCAACATCTTAGAGTCATTCCCAGGTTTCCTGCAGAGACAGGGCACATAACAGGGTCCCTCCCTGCCCTTGTTTTTAACCCTAAACTGTGCTTTGCCTAAGGCTTTCCTCCTGCCTTCCCATTCTTACCTGCAGGCTTGGCACACTTTGCATTCAGGGCACTGCCAGCCAGCACGCTTGCGGGCAGTCAGAGCAGTGTCCAGGCAGGCCCCATGATAGTGATGCCCACAACTGGTACAGAAGAACAGGTCACACAATTCCCCTGGTCCCTCACATACTGCACAACGAGCCTCCTCTGCAGTCAAAAGGGACAGAGAACACAGGTCAGATATGGATTCCTTGCAGGTCTCAGAACAGTGCTGTCTACATAACAGGCATTCCATGGACCAGAATGAACAAATACACAGTTACTAAGTGTCTGCCTAATATATGCTAGGCATTGTTCTAGGCATTGCAGACATCATAGTAAATAAGACAGGCAAAGCCCCTGCACTCTCAAAGTTCACACCTATTTTAATGAGGCAGACTGACAGTATAAAATTACCATCGTTGACAGTGCTCTGCAAAGTACAAACCCCAGGCACTCTTGACCCCTCACTGCCTGATGTACAAGGAGCAGGACTTCTCACCCAGATGTGCGGCACCCTCACTGTGCTCCGGGCATAGCAGCTGCAGTGTTTTCATGGATAAGAAGGAACCGCTGGCAGTGGCACAGGGGAAGTGGTAAAGCCGTGGGCATCCAGGTGAGCGACAAGGGATGGAGGCACCGAGCCTGGTGCAGTGGGAGCAGCGCTGCCAGGGTGGAAACAAAGCCTCAGTGCCAGTCAGCTCACTCCAGAGCAATATATCAGGCACTAGCTCTGGCCCACTATGTCCACTGCCCTTCTAATTCTACCCTGACTCTCAGAAGCCCAATAACCCTGTCCACCCTGCCCTTTACCTCTGCAATCCCCTGGCCCCAGCCCCACCTGTGAGATCCCTGAGAAGATGGCCTTGTCCACACCACATAGCTCTGGGCCCCCCTTCCCCCATACACCGGCCGACCACACGGCACACCAATGGTGAGCCCAGCAGGACCCTGTATAAGTAGAAAAAGGCAAACAGAAAGGAATGAATTAACAAAAAGGTGATCGCTGGCTTTGGACCACCCAGCCCTACCTTCTTTCCTGCCCAGGTCAGTTACTTACCTCCAGGTTCTCCTAGGTGGGCAGGTGTCAGGCCCTCAGGGAAACCAATCTGGGATAGGTCCTCACTGGGCAGTGCTGCCTCATTGTGCTCTGAGTTCCCCCCAGGAGACACCACTGGACACCGGGGCCAGTCAAATGGCAACTCAAAGCGCCGTAGCTCCCGCTGCCCATGCAGACTGGGCTCCCCGCAGTTACAGAGAGCGCAACGTCGCAGTGGACCCCCACTGTGGACACACAAGCATCAGCACCATGCCAGGCCCCTGCCCACAGTCATCCCCCCAAACCCCCCGACAACCCCATGATTTAACACGCCTGTGCTTCCCAAACACTCATTTTCCTAAATATTCCTCTTGAACTACCCAGAATCTCAAATCAAATCCTTTTGCACCCTTATGTCCTCATTTCCCCAAACTATTTACCTGCAGTCCTGAGGTGGTTCCTGAGGCCTGAGACCCCCAGAAGTGGGCACAGATACCTCCACCACATGTGGGTTGGGAAGGTCTGCCTCAGTGGCACCTGACTCCTCAGAGGCTGCATGTCCATCAGCTGAATGAACAAACAGAGAAGCATACATCAGCCATCATCCACTATTTAAATACTAGTCTAGTCACCAGACCTATGAGATTATCTAAAACCGTTGGTAGATCACACTGAGGGCATTTTGACTTTTGTCCCAAAGAACAAAGTCCTTCAATTACCCATCTATTAGACAGACTTAGCTCCTGTCCTTGTGCCAGGACTAGAAATTTAAGGTTGTCTGGGATTAGCAGAAAGCTGTCAGTAAACCCAAAATTTGCCCTACTCACCTGCCGGTTCTGAATCTTTATCCTCACCAGGCGGCTTCTGGCTATCCATCCCTCTCTCCGACTGGGCAGGGCCCTCTCGGGGAGACCTGTCAAAGCCAAAAAAGATATCTGTATGCCCAGAAAGTCTCTCCACTAAACACTTTCCCCAGAATCCTAGGAGGAATGCAGCTAATGGTATCTAGACCTTACATAAATCAGAACAAAGCCATACCTACAATTCCTGCACTAATGACAAAAAAGTTCTGCCTAACCTTTATCCCACTGCCTACTTCCTCCCCAGATAAACACTGACCCTCTTCTCCAACTCTGGATTCTCAGAGGATCCCCTCCCTTTTCCCACTTCCTAACTCCTACGAGTTCCCAGGGCAATAGCATCCAACTAGAAGCACATCCAGTCTACAGCTACAGTAGCGTCCTTTGCCTCACATCTGAGTTCTGGGCTTCTGGTGGGCCCTATCCCTATCCTTTTCCCTGAGGCCTCAAGTCAGCTACCATCCTAGAGGTCTGTCAGTGCCAACCAATGGGTAAGCATAACCCAAGAAGTCTGAGTACAGCTGCAACCCCTCTCCCAGAGACAGAGTCTGGGGTCTTACAGGCTATAGAACACGTTATTGAAACTAAAGCCCAGGTATGGATAGATCTCCCCAACTTCCACGAGTTCCAACCAGGACACCCCAATCACAACATAAGAAACTCCCCAATTTCTACCCACTGCCTAACCAAATCCAGCTCAGGCCTGGCCCCTCAGCAACTGAACTCAAGATCTCACCCAGCCTGAAGTCCTCAGGTTGTTGCCCTTAGCAACGCCAACTGCCCTTCTTCCTAAGATATCCCTAGTAGTTAACAGAAGTGGGCCTTAAGAGTCACTGAGCATGTGTAGCCAGGCCTGAAGCTAGGCATGCTGGGAGTTGTAGTCTCAGGAAGCACACTGCCACTTGGAGGAGTTCTAAACAGGACAGGACACAGCCCAGCAGAGTAGCTTCCTTCCTCTTCTGTCAACCAGGGTTTCCACACGCACTATGGGGGTGTGGAGTAACGGTCCCCTCTTCTAAAATATGCCTGCCTATATCAGAGCCAAATGAAACAAACATTAAAGTTATACATAAGAAGATTGAGACCCACATCTTTGGGCATATTTTCCTAAACCTCAGAGAGAACTAAACACAGCCCAAAAAAGAAAGAAGAATAAGAAAAATTACAGAGTAAGGTAGAAAAAAGGGTTCCTACAGAAGGAAGAAAGGGATAGGTGCCAGCAGCTATTAGTGGTATCGAAGGTAAGGGCTTAAGCAGAGAAAAAAAAGTATAGTATTCCCAGGGAAGGAGGAGGTGGGGAGAATCCCTAAAACAGAACTTTAAATAAAATTTGAGCCGAAACCGGTTTGGCTCAGTGGATAGAGTGTCAGCCTGCGGACTGAAGGGTCCCGGGTTCGATTCTGGTCAGGGGCATGTACCTGGGTTGCGGGCACATCCCCAGTGGGGAGTGTGCAGGAGGCAGCTGATCGTTGTTTCTCTCTCATTGATGTTTCTAACTCTCTATCCCTCTCCCTTCCTCTCTGTAAAAAATCAATAAAATATATTTTAAAAAATTTTTTTGAGAAGTTTATCTCTCGCCTTTTCCACTCCTTTTGTTTAACCAGAGGGGTCACATACAAACCTTAGCAAGGACAAGCCCCTCTTCTCAAACCAACTACCAAATAACCTTGTCAGACACTTGGGGTTGAGTGACTGGGGCAGATGAGACAGGGGAAACCCTCAAAGGTGCCCAGGATCAATAAATCAATTACTTTAAGAACCACAATATTAGTCTTCATTCCCTGAACTCACACTCCACTTCCAGAGATTAATAAGGAGCCTCTGTGACATGTCACAGGAAAGGAAATTTTATTTTATTCCCCCCAAACTATCAGAGGCTACTAGATTAGAAAAGTGAAGTATCACTTGATGCCTGTTCCCTCCATTCCCAAACCATCTCTTTCCAAAACCTACCATACAACCACACCTGAAAGGAAAGCAAGGTGGTTATCTGGCAGGCCCAAGAAAAGCTGCTCTGGAACTTCAAGGGGCCCTTAGAAGCCACCTATGAGAAGCAGGGGCTGGATGGAGGTCAGGGCACCAGCCAGGCTCCTCTTCCTGTTCAGACATTCAAGGCTTGACCACACCCAGAAAGCTTCAAAATTTCCTAAATATGTGAATTTTACTGTATGCCCCCAAAGATCTTCCACCTGCTCTGCTCTTAAAGTTAAGTCACAAATAAAAAGCAACAGTGATAATACAGTGGGTGGGAGGAAGACTGCCTCACACAAGGCCAGAGGGACAAATTCCTCTGCCCTCCCCTGAGCACAGCCCTCTCAGCTTGAGGAGGTATGGAAACCACCTGCATCCAGCCTTGGGAGACAGAGTACCAATATCCTCCAAAGCCACAGCCTCACTCATGGAGCCACGGAAGATGAGAGATCACAAAGTGAAGAAGAGAATGTCCTCCAAGCTGCATTATATCTAGGGGTAACTCCGAGAAGCCTGAGCCCCATTTCCCTACCCCTGCAGTCTAGCACCTGCATTCCAATGCTGAGTCCCAGCTGACAGGCCCCTGAACAGATCTAAACAAATAAATACCACAGGTTCCCTGTCCCATCATTCACAGCCAGAAACCACACACACATATATACATCAAGGGTTTTTTCACTAGTTCTAAAATGAGCTAATGCCTGGCTAGGCTTCATCTGGGTAACTAGAGAGCCCCAGAAGTACAGATCTAGGGAGTAAAACTGTGCTGGCTCCCCTTAGTCCTAGGCCTAAGAAGCCCAAAACAGCAAGGAAGAAGACAGGGTGGCACACTTTCCTCTCTGCCTCTATCCCAGACCAATAGCTTTAACTCCATTTTCCCAGCCAAGGGGGAAATGGAGGCTTGGAGGGGTGAAAGGCTGAAGCAGGCTCTTGAGTGAACAACTTCTGTAGGACTCAGGACTTCCTGGTTCCCAACCTGAGAATCAAACCACACCTCTCCCCACTCTCATTTTGGGTTGACCCTCTAGGAAGAATCCAAATGGCAACACTAGTCCTGTAGACCCTCTAGACCAGCAGTTGCCAACCTTTCGGACCACCAGTGATCCGCGGACCACCGGTTGACGACTGCTGCTCAAGAGAGTCCCTGGGTAAACCTGAGGTAATCCACAGCTAACAGGGAGAGGCCCCTCCTAAGGAAGTTCACTGAGGACAGACAACAGGAGGGGTCCTCCATAGGAGGCAGGGGCAGAGAGCACGGGTGACAGCTAACCTCACTCTACCACCCCTGTGCCACCTACCACCTTGGGGTTAATATCCAGAAATCTTTCAAGGGCAAAATCCCTATTTTCTCCTTCCCAAGACCAGACTCAAAGAGATCTAGCCCATGTATGTATGTTTCAGGGGGTGGAGTGAAGGAGTAAAACACACCAGCCAAATCCCGGCTGGGCAGCATGACAGCTGCGAGAGGGGCTGTCCCAGCCCAGGGCCCAGAGGCATGAGGCTCATGCTGCACTCTTCCTACACTCACATGTATACCCCTTCTCCTCAGTACCTTCGGACAGGTTTGGAAACACTAGCTTCTGCAGAAAGAAACTCTGCAGATCATTTCTCCTCCAAAGAGATACAGTAAGGATTGGGACAGGAGCAGAGGGCCAGTTAACATTCTATGATCAAAAAGGGTTGGAGAGGTTGGGATGGGCCTGCAGGATTGGCCAAGGACTTAGGAGCAACCAGCTCACCACACCAGGTCCTGAGAAAACGGCGACAAAAGCCATTTTTTGCAGCCCACATTCACGGGGAGCAAATCTCAACTGCCTCCTCCATAATCCCCTAGAGATTATGTCCATCCTGCGAGGAGGGGAGACAAACCAGGCTAAGACAGCACTAGGCCTCGCTGCGGTCACTGTGCCAGGCAGGGGGAGTTTAAAGTTGCCCAGCAAGGCCAGACTGCCCCCTGCCCCACCTCCTTCTTGCACCAGCCACCCCCTTCATCACACTAGTCAGTTTCCACACGCTGTCCCCTGTCCACAGTAAAAGAAGGCCTGGGGAAGGACCCAGGATTCCTTGAGTCTCCCAGAGGACTGCTGAGGACCCCGGTGGGCAAGAACAACCTTAAAGTCCAACCTGGCAGTAAGTCTGACCTGGCAGTGGCACCCTCCTCACCCCACCCCCAAGTTATTCTGTTCCCAAGGCCCACAAGGAACCCCGAGGGAGCAGCAGGAGTCAATGAGAATTGGTGCTGGCATCGGGGGCCTGGGTCTTACTTGAGTAGAGCTCCCCCAACACAAAAATAAACAGGCAGAGAGGCGATCTGGCCGGGTTTCCAAAACTCCCGTGGTTCCCCGAACCCCGAGTCTTTAACGAGGCACACCCCAAGACACCAGGCCTCAGTTCTGCCCCAGCCACTGGCTCAGGTTCCCTTGACAGACCCTGCCAACAGAGCCCTCCTCAGCCCTGGCACCCCTTTCTCCAACCTAAAGGCCAGCTCCGGCCAAGACAGTCCATCTGGCGGTGCCCCGAGTCCAACCCTTTCTGGGCCTTGGCCGGACGGACTTCACTCACCTCTTCACAGGGCGATCCAGGAATCCTCATCCGAGAACATGGCCAGAGCCCGGGCCGCTCCCCGACCTCCAACCGCCAGAGCGATCACAGCCGCCCCCCGCACGGGGGGGCTGAGGGTGGCCAAGAACGGTAAATCCAGGTCGGAGTGGCCACCCTCCCCTCCAAAAAAAAAGCAAAGAGCCAAAGACGGGTTCTGCGCTTCAGGTTCCAGCAGTTTAGGTTTCCATGGACAGCCCGAGGGCGGCGAATCCCGAGCGGACACAAAGAGAGCACCGGTGGCTTTGATCTCGGGAGCCCAGGCTCCGCATCCGCGTCGTCGGGCGGCCTCTTAGTCCTCGGGCCAGCGCCCCG
>NW_006285049.1:1218099-1218501 GCF_000327345.1 Myotis davidii | reverse complement strand
AGGTGTATGGCCCAACCCCGGCTCCCGGCGCCGGGGGGTCAGGAAACTGAGCGGAAAGTGGGGAACGAGGCAGCCATTTGCAACCGGAGAGGAAAGTAGTGCAGCGCGGCGCCGCTCCGCCTCCCCCCCTCCGCCTCCTGTTCGGCCGGTAGGGTGGTTCCTGCGAAGGGGCTACTTCCTGGCCCAAGGTCTCGGCAGCGGTCGTGGAGATTCTGGAAGCCTCCGGTGCAAGGCCCGGGGGGTCCCTTTGGCCTAGGGAACCCCGCTCGAGAAGGGGAGAAAGGAGAAGATTGGCCCTATTTTGTGTTGGAGCGGAGCAGCGGAGGGATACGGCCCTCTCGGAGGAAAGGCTGTGACTCTGCAGTTCTACGCACACGCCGCGGGATCCCTCCGCCGCGCGTT
>NW_006285049.1:1217624-1217976 GCF_000327345.1 Myotis davidii | reverse complement strand
CCCCCCTCCTCTGCGCCCAGGCCCTGGCACTGCCTCCTTCAGTGCCTGGTTCGGAAAACTAGGACTTCGGCCACTTTCTAGTTCCGTTCCCTTGGAGTTCTAGGTCCCCGAAACTCCCGCTGCCCCCTTGAATTAACCAGAAGCAATCTTTCCTGGGAGGGGGATAGAAGAAGAGCCAGGAGATTGGCCGCTGCGCTGCATCTTGGGAACTGGAGTCCGCAAATGGAGAAAGTGAGGCACGGCGCCTGGCGCTGCAAAGGGTGGCTTCTTGCCACGTTCAGGGACCGAAGAAAAAGCGGAACGAGTCGTTGCTTCTGACTCTCAATACCCCTCATGAGGAAAATACTGTCAG
>NW_006285049.1:1213049-1217597 GCF_000327345.1 Myotis davidii | reverse complement strand
CCCCCCCCCCCCCATTACCACACACACCTCCCCCATCAAAACATGAATGTAGTTCCCTTTCTTTCCCGGGTGCCCCGACCCCCAGTCTTTTCGGATCTTCAGGGCCTGTGTCCCCCCCTTTTTTTTTTAGTAAACTAGAGGGGCTGTACCTTGGATCCTGGCTGGAGTACTGTTTGCAGATCCCACACACTCTGTTTGCAGACACCCCCCACCACCACCACCACCACCGTAAGTCCGGATGAGGAATGGAATGCTTTTTCTGTCTTAGCTGTACCCAAGGGATGGTCAAGAGGAGACAAATTCATTATGTACTATATACTTTATATATTCTTAGTTATGCATTACGTGGATTATGTCTGTATTACAGATCAAGAGACTGAGGATAAAATTGTCCAACAAACCACATCTAGTGGGAAGTAGAGCCATGTGTAAACAATGGCCATGTTTTTCCTAGGATTGAGGAGATTATATATATATATAATAGGGCCAATTCTGTGGGAAAGGGTTTACAGTGCTATCCAATAGAATTTTCTGCAATGATTAAAATGCCTTATAACTACACTAATATGCACTATAGGTACACTAATATAACTTGGCCACATGTAGCTATCTGAAATGTAGGTGGTACAACTGGGGAACTATTTATTTTTAATACTAAATTAAACTTAAAAAGCCATGTGTGACTTGTGGCTTTCATATTGGAGCGTGCAGGAGATATAAATCCCTACTGGCCAGAGTCATAGAAGGGATCAGGACTAAGAGTGTCCTGTGCTAGCCACACACTAACATCATGTGCCCTGCACTGACCAAGCAGGTCTATTTCAGCAAAAAATTCCAGCAGTAATCCCACAACCGTCCCAGCTATAGTCGAATAAATAAACCAAGAGACAAAAGTTGGAAAATGGAAGGCCCCTCCCTACTCTCTGCACCCAAAGGCAGGGAGGTAGACTCCACCAGAAAGACCTCCAATAACAAAATAGCTACCATTTCTTAAAGGTTTATTATGTATGAGAAACTGTGCTAAGCATTTCATATATCACCTCAGTTTAATTCTCACCTCAACCCTATGAAGGTTTGACTATACTTCATAAATGAGAACTTGAGGCTCAAAGAGATTAAGCAAGATTATACAACTAAGTGGAAGAGTAATTATTCCAACCCAGCCATTCACCACTATTCTTGACTACTATCCAGCTTTGAAGTTGACCGATACACTTCTAGAAACCCTCAGGCAAAAGTCTATACCAAACCTCATGGAAATGGCAGTAGGAAGGTAGGTACCTGTAATGAGTGTTCCAGGTGAGATGTGCAAAAGGACCTAATTTAATGTAAGGAGAGAGGGCAATGACAACACTAAAGAGATTCCTAAGCCACTAAGATTGCTCTTTGCAGTATGCTTCTTCCAGAAGCCCTTATTTCTTTTTAGATTCTGGATCAGAGATGCAAAAGCAGTTGTCAGGGCTTCTGAAAACCAGCATGACAAACAGTTATCCCCAACCATAAGTCCCACTGGCCTGGAGCCAAGCACTAGCAAGATCACAGCTAAAAATCACACCTAGCCCTAACCAGTTTGGCTCAGTGGATAGAGCATCAGCCTGCGGACTCAAGGGTCCCAGGTTCGATTCCGGTCAAGAGCATGTACCTTGGTTGCAGGCACATCCCCTGTAGGGAGTGTGCAGGAGGCAGTTGATCGATGTTTCTCTCTCATCGATGTTTCTATCCCTCTCCCTTCCTCTCTGTAAAAAAAAATCAATATATTTTTTAAAAATCATCATTCTCCCCTTTAAAAAAAAATCACACCTAGATATTGTCCATCCTCCCCAACTAAGAATACCTCAGTCTCCCTTAGTTGGCAGGAGAAGTTTATGCCCTCCTGTGAAGGATACCATTTAGGTAACTCCTTGGAGGAAATATTCGGCCAATTAAGCCCTAGGACTGGTGGGAAGTGGGGGGTAGGCTCAGAAACTATACATATGTAGGACCAAACCTTCCTAGCTGTAATATATCCATCCTCCTACTGAGGTGGTGGACCAATAAGGACAGAAGCAATAGCCTTTGGCGCCTAAAAAAGAGCACAACCCCAAAGATGTGAAAGGCATCAAAAGGTCACCAAAGGTATGAAAACAGTAAATAAAGTGTTTTAATGAAAGGCACTGTAGACATGGGATACAAGAGGATGGATATACAGCAGAGGCGTTATTTCTTACTTTACTCAATTCTCTTAGAAAGACAAAAGTTTAGTCCCTGCCTCTATACTCATTCTCGATCCTTACATCATTAGGAATGAGGGGCTTCCTTCCTCTTCCCCAAATCCTACCTTCTCTCCGAGTTCCAGCAAATGCCAAGGCCCAGGAGAGAAGCTAGGTCAGTTGTGGCAGCTGGCCACTAGAGGGTAGTGTTTCTGCAGTTAAGGTGCTCTTGGGAGCCTACAAACTTGGATGGGTGTGGCAGCCAAATGGTACCTGTAAAGGAAGTCTTAGGGTAATTAATGGTCCTGAATGAGTAAGAAGTAAGGAATAGGAACAAGGTAGGAGGAAAGAAATTAGCCCTGAATCCTCACCAAAGACCACAGTCATCAATCCTTGGAAAATGAGGTATGTGTTCTCCCATATACAGAGAAGTCAACTACAAAAAGATTTCTCAGTTTATTTGCATATATACATTGTCACCCCAGGGAGCTAGCTCCACTTCTGGAGTCCCTAACTCCCTTCACCCAGCCAACATCCAAAACCTACATAGGAGACTGGGTCCTGAATCCCCAGGACTCATATCACAACCCTGCAGGTTATAAGAATTCATTTAGCAAAAACAGAGGCCAGTGCCCATTAGACATCCTTGCCCCTTTGTAAACATTGACAACCAGGCCACCGGAGCCTGGGGAAAGTGTGCAAATGTAAGGGTACCATTACTGTGTGCCCAGAGGGCCAGGGACACAGCTGGCAACCATACCCGTGAAGTCCTGAGGACCTGCCCCCACTGTGGCCTGGCAAGTGCCAGGGGAAGAATCCAGGCAGCTACCCCATGTTTGAGGGTTCACATGAGACTGCAGCGGCGCTCTTGCCCGTAGGAATTCTCCACACGGGCAATCTCCTGGATGACTTTGGTGAAGATGCCTTGAGTCAGCTGCACAGGAGAGAGATTCAGGGCAAAAAAGTTAGTTCATTGCCCATAGTACCACCCAGCTCTGAGGTGAATACCCCACTCTCCACCATCCCCACCACCAAGCACTTCCATAAGAAAAAAATACTGCCACCATCTTCCTAATGTTCAGACCCAGCACCTGATTCTCTCGAGCAGATGACTCCATGAATGTCGCACCCCATGACTCTGCCAACTTCTTCCCTTCAATTGCCTGGACCTCCCTGGAAGCAAATTTGGGACATGAAGATGGAAGATAGCAATGTCCTCATGTTCTCTGCAAAATCTTTCTTTTTTTTAATTTAAAAAAAATAGAGAGAGAGGGAGGAGAGATAGAAACATCAATGATGAGAGAGAATCATTGATTGGCTGCCTCCTGCACGTCCCCTACTGGGGATCAAGCCCACAAACTGGGTATGTGCCCTTGACTGGAATTGAACCTGGGACCCTTCAGTCTGCAGGCCAACACTCTATCCACTGAGGCAAACCAGCTAGGGCTTTTTTTTTTTAATCCTCACCTGAGGATATTTTTTTCATTGACTTTTAAAGAGAGTGGAAGAGAGGGAGGGAGGGGGAGGGGAAGGGGGACAAAGAGAGAAAGAAACCGATGAGAGACACATGAGACATCAATTGGTTGCCTCCTGCACCTGCCCTGACTGGGCAGGGATCGTACCAAGGTACGTGCCTTTCACTGGGAATTGAACCCACAACCCTTGGGTCTGAGGGCCAATGCTCTAACAACTGAGCAATACTGGCCAGGACTGCAATATCTTTATAGAATCTAGATGTCTTCTAACCCATCCCACTTCCAAGATTTAGAAGGAGGGTTGGGGAAGGAGAAAATATAAGTAAAACAAAGAAGCCTGGAACTAAGGCTTGAAATATGAAATTATAGCTTTTGCAACAAAAGAGTTATATCTTAACCTTCAAGTTAGAAACAAAAAGAGGTGAAATGACTTGGTTCAAGTCAGTGGCAGAGCCAGGACTAGAGCCTAACTGATTTCTAGCCCAGCTCACTTTCCTTCATCTTGAGCTGCAGAGATTACCATACCTGTCTGGAGAGAGATCTGCCTTGTTCCCCACTAGCACCACCGGCAGCCTGTGAGGAAACAATAGATACTATAGGATCCCCTCCAACTGCCCATGGACCCCAACCTCCTTCACATCAGGGCTGGACAACTCCCCATCAGACCAGACAGGATCTAGTCCCAGCCTCCTCTCTAACTTAAACCAGAATTCCCTTCTGCTCTCTCCCATGCTGCGGTATCCACATTATGTCTCTATTCCCTAGGTCCACTTACCGAGTTTTCCCATGGCCTTCATGTAGCTTTTGGTACAGATTCTCAATGACGTGGAAGCTTTAAACACAAGAAATGGAACTATCAGACTGCGGGATCTCAGAGGGAAGGT
>NW_006285049.1:1208273-1213029 GCF_000327345.1 Myotis davidii | reverse complement strand
TGGGGGAGGCCGGGGGGGGGGGGCAGGTGGGCTAGACGAGTCAATGGGGGAAAAGGGGAGACATATGTAGTACTTTCAATAATAGATTTAATTTAAAAAAAAAAGAAGAAATGAACCATAACCCTCAGATCCTCAAAAGTCCCCTACTCCCAACCTTGGTCACTTACCTATGCAGAGAGGTGACAGAATACACAAGCACATAACCATGGACCCCAATGATGAATGAATAGGGCAGAATGCTGTACTCATCCTGATAAGAAAAAGAAATATCAATACCTAGATCCATAATACTCAGATGACAAAGGTTGGTGGACTGTATCCTGGTACCCTCCCCGGGGGACTCCCTATTCCAGTCACTTTTATTCAACAAGTATTTATTGAGTAGCTCCAATGAGTGCTACACACTACCAGATGCTAAAATGTTTTTCTTTTAATACTAATTTATAAATGAACCACAGAGGCTACCAGATTTCATCTCTCAGGACTGAACTACCACATTTAGATACCCTACCCCAAACTAGTACCTGCCCTGCTGTGTCCACCAGGTGTAGGTGAAACTCGTCTTTGCCAAGGGTCACTATCTTGCTGTAAGCTGTAAAGAAAAGAAAACTTGACTGTGAGGTGCTTTGAAGGGCTAGCGATGTGCACCCCGATACATTTTTAACTCTGGGGGGTGGGGGAAACATAGATGGACTAGGTCAAGAGAGCTCTCCAGGAAACTGGAGAGAAAATTTTAAGATTCTTATTGTCTACATCTGCACCATTCTGGACTCAATATCTTGCAAAATCCACACTCTGGCTCCACTCATAGAAAGGACTGCTAGAGAAGAGATTAGATTTAATGCCTAATCAAATAATATAATTAAATTATTGCTTAGCATCAGGATTATGGAGCTGGGTGGGGCACCCACGCCCTCCCTCACCACCTAACCCCCAGGGAGAAGTTCACTCACTATTATCCACTGTAGGATCATAGCCTTCCAAGAACTCGCCCTCCACAAATTGATGTGCCAAAGATGTCTTCCCTGTGGAAAGCAGTGGTAGTATTCAATCAGCTATCTACATTCACACCCTCTGCCCTTTTGGGCTGTAGCCCAGGAGTAAAGGGGACCCCAAATTAGCACCCTAGCTTGTGAATGCCCCATGCAATACTTTCCCTTAGCCTACCCTCAACCCTCTTTTCGCCCTGGGTCTCTGCACCTTGGCCACCGGATGCATTCAGTAGCCCCGCAGGAAGCCTTTCCAGTCTCCTTTCCCCACTCCACCCCTGGGAATTTCCGAGATTCCCTAGGATCAAGTCTGCCCCGCACCCGGCCACCTGCGACTTACCCAACACAGACCACGCCCTGTCATCAAATGCTGACCCCACCTCTACCCCCAAGACTAATGCCGGAGACCACCCCGGTATTCCTATAGCCAAGTCCATATTAACCCTTACATATTCCGCTTCCTGCAGCCCTCCACACACTATCACCACCCCAGGCTTTCCTCCGATATCCTTTCAATCCTCGCTCTACATCTCCATTCTTAAGAATGCCACCATTCCTCCCTAGTCGCGTTCCCGCGGCAGCGCGCCTCCTCTGGCCACAAAGCAGCGGTGCGTCCATGCTCTCCCCAGGGCGGAGACTCACCTACAGAGCGGTACCCGAGGATGACCACCTTCCTATAGCGGACTAGCGGCATGGCAGAGGTCGGCCCCGAAGGGCTTGCAGAACTGCGGGCTGGGGAAGCCCTAAGAAGCGGAGGTCACAGTGTAGGCAGATGCAGCAACTGGCACCGAAAAGCTCTCTCGAAGGTGCAAGGGGCAAGCTAGAGAGAAACCAAAACAAGCGCCGCGCCCGGAGCTCGCCACGTGATCACAACACAGCAAGACTAAAGCGAGGGAGAGGCGCGCCGGAGAACTACTGTGCCGCGTCGCGCCGGGCTCCGCCCCCCAGGCCGCTCGCCATTGGTCTATTAGAAAAGATTAGGGTGGGGCCACCAGCGGGAGGAAAGGGTGGGCCTCACGTGTAGCGGGAGAACCAGAGCTGCGCGTGCGCAGACTAGAGCCGGTTCATTCATAAAGAAACAGAAAGGAGCCCAGGGTCCTAGAGGTGTTTGCGTATTTGCGACTTAGCAAAAGTGGCTGCGAAGAATCATGGATAAAAAACATCCATTGTGGCTGGCCTGGAATTTCTGATCAAAAGATTCTAGGCCTTCCTTTTGCAAGGTATCTGGGGTCCTTGAATAGGGAAAAAAGGCCAAAGTTCTAATATTCTTCCTCTAGTCTGTCCTCTGCACCGGCCTCCAGAACAGGAGTCCTGGCTGTGTTCCCTCTCTACTCAGGGACCTTCCAATGCTCCCACTGCCCTCAGAGTAAAGTGTGAAATTCCCCATCTTCACATTTAAGACCCTTGTGATCTGGCTCCTGGCACCGTCTCCAGTTCCAAATTCATCCATTGCTCCATGCAAACTGTCACAAATCCGTTTAGTAAATTAACAAGAAAGTGAGGCAGAGCTCCAGCCAGTTTGACTCAGTGGATAGAGCGTCAGCCTACAGACTGAAGGGTCCCAGGTTCCATCCCAGTCAAGGGCACATGCCCCGGTTGGGCTCGGCCCCCAGTTGGAGGCAGCCAATCAATGATTCTCTCTCATCATTGATGTTTCTATCTCTCCCTTTCCCTTCTTCTCTGAAATCAATAAAAATATATAAAAATAAAATAAAATGTTATATATTTAAAAAAATACCTAGTTGGTAAGAGACAAACATAAACAAGGAAACATTAGGTAGTATTAAGTGCTGTAAAAGGTAGTGTAATAAGAAATGACCGCCCTTTCCCTGCCGCCGCGGAGTTGCGCGGAGGCAGAGGCTTGGGTGCGTTCCTGATTTGGCTCCACCCATAACCCACCGCCACGCCCGGCCGTGGAAGGCATTGCTGCTGGAGGTGTCATGGACGTTAATACTGCTTTGCAAGGGGTGCTGAAGACCGCCCTCATCCACGATGGCCTCGCGCGTGGAATTCGCGAAGCTGCCAAAGCCTTAGACAAGCGCCAAGCCCATCTTTGTGTACTTGCATCCAACTGTGATGAGCCTATGTACGTCAAGTTGGTGGAGGCTCTTTGTGCTGAACACCAAAGCAACCTAATTAAGGTTGACGACAACAAGAAACTAGGGGCATGGGTAGGCCTCTGTAAAATCGACAGAGAGGGAAAACCCCGTAAAGTGGTTGGTTGCAGTTGCGTGGTGGTTAAGGACTATGGCAGAGTCTCAGGCAAAGGATGTCATTGAGGAATACTTCAAATGCAAGAAATGAACAAATAAACTTGGCTTTTGTTTATCAAAAAAAGAAAAAAAGAAATGACCATTTTAGACCAGTGATACTTTGTAAAATATATTTTAAATTCAACACTGGGGATTGAGCCCACTACCTGGGATTGTACCCTGACCCGGGGACTTGAACCATGACCTCCTGGTTCATAGGTCGATGCTCAACTACTGTCATGCCAGCCCAGCAGGCTGGTGATAACTTCTGCTCAAAGGAAGCCTTGTTTAAACTCAGGTCTGAATGACAATAAGGAGCTTGCTAGCGCAAGATTTCCACAGAAGAGTCCATCACTGTTCTGCCTGCACTAAAATGGTGATAATTTTTTTCTTTTTTAAAAATATGTTTTTACTGGATCTCTCTCCAGGGAGCATGCCCATGCCTTTTCCTTCCCTCTCTATTTCCCTTTCTCTTCCCCTCCCCCTGACTCCCTCTCCCTAGGCACCATTAGCTTCCTCACTCCCAAGCTCCAAGGGCCCTTCCTTTACACCTAGAACTTGTTCCCTAAGCCCATTTCTTCTAGGAATTACTTTTTCTATCTCTGTAATTTACCCAATAAATGTTCTCTTACAGTTTGGGTCTTGCTCTGAATTCTTTCCTAGCCAGAACCCAAGTACCAAGGTTACTGAACCCAGCTTTGGTCTGACTCCAACTGTCTGGCACATGGTGCCGTTCCCACTGCCTACAACATACTTGGTGCTGCGTCACTCGGATTGTTTCATCACTGGCTCTGTGAAGCGCGTTTATGGGAACTCCAGGTGTGACCCAAAGGAATCAGCACAAAAGATCGGAGCACCAATGTCACCTCCTTGGAGAGGCCTTGCCCGACCACCCAATTCAATAGCAGTTGCATCTCTCAGTCCAAGAGATGCATGGATGAAAATTCTGCTACATGAGGTGTCTGAGATTTTACTGCTTAAGTTTCCTTCTAGAATTTTTATGGCTTCACGACTTACATTTAAGTCTTTTATCCATTTTGAGTTTATTCTTCTGTATGGTGTAAGTTGGTGGTCTACTTTCATTTTCTACCTAACACCTCACACCTGTCAGAATGGCTATCATCAATAAATCAACAGACAAGTGCTGGTGAAGATATGGAGAAAAGGAAACACTAGTTCACTGCTGGTGGGAATTCAGACTGGTGCAGCCACTTTGATGAGAGAATCATCAATCAACTGCCTCCTGTACACCCCCTACTGGGGATCGAGCCCACAACCGGGGCATGTACCCTGACCGGTATTGAACTGTGACCTCCTGGTTCACAGGTTGATGCTCAGCCACTGAGCCATGCTGGCTGGGTGCAGTTCCATTTTTAATTTTTTGAGGAAACTACATATGGTATTGAACCATGACCTCCTCCTGGTTCATGGGTCAATGCTTAACCACTGAGCCATACCAGCAGGGAATACATTTTTTTTTCAATTCTAGGAGAGAGAGGAGAAGGGGAGGAAAGG
>NW_006285049.1:1201923-1208222 GCF_000327345.1 Myotis davidii | reverse complement strand
GATGGGGAGGGGAAGGGACGGGAGGACAGGGGAGGGGAAAGGAGGGAAGGGGAGGGGAAGGGAAGGGAAGGGAGAGAAGACCAGCTAACCTAAAGCAGATGAAGCCTAAGAGGATGGCAGGGACCAGGCCATATAAAGGAGTTTGGACTAATTCTAGTACCTAGAAAGCTGTTGATGATGTTTAAGTTGGGGCAAGACATAATCTGAATTTTGTTTCTAAAAATCTCCCTCACTGTGGAGAATGCTTTGGGGTTTGAGAGGGATAGGAGCAAGTGGAGAAGCAAGGAGATCAGCTACAGACTGTCACTTGTAGTCCAGGTGAAAGGCAAGGGTGGCTTGCCTAGAGTGGTAGAAATGAGTGAGGAATTTCAGATATGTTCTGAGGCTGAGGTCAAGATGGCTTGCTAAAGAATTGGATACAGGAGGTGAGGAAAAGAAAACACTTATATTTACAGAGAGTTTTACATTGTGCCAGATTCATTTCATTGTTATCTCATTTAATATTCAGAAAAGCCCTACGGTTGATAATTGGTATTATTAATTCATTCATCAACAAATACTGATCAAACAACCATCATGTCCCAGACACCCTTCTAGGTGCTGTGAAAAGAGCAGGGAACAACACAGACAAGGTCTTTGCTCACACGAAGCAAGTTCTTTTGGGAGAAGACCAACAATCTACAAGTAAACAATAAGTAAGTTATAACAAAAAAAGTTATAGCTGTGGCTGGTATGGCTCAGTAGTTTGGGAATCATCCTGGTGTGATTCCTGGTCAGGGCATATGCCTGCGTTTTAAGCTTGATCCCCAGTAGGGGGCATGTAGGAGGCAACCAGTGGGTGTTCCACTCTCATATCGATGTTTCGCTCACTCTCACTCTCCCTTCCCCTCTCTCTAAAAATCAATAAAAAATATTTTTTTAAAAGTTATAACTACAATGAGAAAAAAACACAAGACATTAATGGGCTAGCAAGTAACTTGGGGTGTGCTATTCTTTTTTTATGTGATATCCTAGAACTTTTGAGAAGGTGACATTTGTACCTGAGACTTGAATGATTGGTAGCTATTATCTTACAGATGTGGAAACAGACTTAGCCATACAGGTAGCACACAGAAGTTATTTCTTCTGAAAAACCCTGGTGAAGTGGGTATTTAGGAGCTGAATTATACTGGAGGACAGGCTTTGCAAAGCTATGGAACCATCTAATGCTTTAAAAAGTCCAGATCTATGAAAGCTGTTTCAAAGAGCCATTTCTTAATCTGGCCTCAGAAAGGGACCCAAATACCTTTTCTACTGGGTAAAAGAAGGTCCTTGCAAATCAGCAATTTTAGGTTGGATAATTGGTCCTGAATGATGTTGGTAGTGATTCCAGATTGAGTCTTAAGCACTCTAAGGTAGAAGAACTGGATTCAATTAAATTCCATAAAAATGGCCGAAACCGGTTTGGCTCAGTGGATAGAGCGTCAGCCTGCGGACTGAAAGGTCCCAGGTTCGATTCCGGTCAAGGGCATGTACCTTGGTTGTGGGCACATCCCCAGTGGGGAGTGTGCAGGAAGCAGCTGGTCGATGTTTCTCTCTCATCGATGTTTCTAACTCTCTATCTCTCTCTCCTTTCCTCTCTGTAAAAACTCAATAAAATATATTTTAAAAAAATAAATTCCATAAAAATGTATTCATCTCCACCCTGACTAGTGTGGCTAGTCAGTTAGTGCGTCAGCCTGCATACCAGAGGGTCTCAGGTTCAATTCCTGTCAAGGGCGTGTACCTGGGTTGCAGGTTTGATCCCCGTATATAAAGATCACCAATATAGGATCAAGTAAAGGAAGCAAATTATCCTAACATCAGGTTAATGGGCTTGGAACAAAAGTTCTAGTGACAGCATCATGTATTGCTATGTCTCAAACAACTGAGACAAAATAAGATGAAATGCCCCCAGAAAACTATTTTAAATATCTCTATGAAAAGTGACAACATTTTTACTATTTTTACATCAAAATTATGGGTTCCATTGCATAGGTCTTCAGGTCTTCTTGGTTTTCCACAGCTTTGGTGGAGAAACAGTTACGGGTTCACCTCCCTGTCGATGTATCAGTTACCAATTGTTGCATAACGAAGTATATAAAAACTTAGTGGTTTAAAACAACAACAATGTGTTATTTCTCATGATTTTGTGGGTTGAATTAGCAATTCTGTTTTCTCCTGAACTCACTCATATGGCTACTAGAGGCCACAGACCCTGTTGGGTGGGCCTCTCCTTCCACTACCGCTACAGTTACAGCTCCGTCTTGGTTCCTGTAACCCTACCTCCCCTTGCTCCTTCAGAGTTAGGAGCTATGACCTCTAGCAGCTTCCCACTGATGCCGGACTCAGAATGCTTTTCCATTCTTGCAGATACTCCTTCACCCTGGCCACACCTTTACGAACAGGCCTTTCGTTATATTCTCCTCAATTCCCCATTCGGGTGTGCAAACTGTTTCCTCCAAGGACTTTGAAATGATACATTTCTGAATGTTATAATGGGGAAAATTATCAAATAAAAGATTAGAAGACAAAATTATATTTCCCATGTCACAGTAAAGTATCTAGAAGCATAGAGGGAGAAAACATTCTTCCAAAAAGAAAAGTTGCCCTGACCGGTTTGGCTCAGTGGATAGAGCGTCGGCCTGCGGACTCAACGTTCCCGGGTTTGATTCCGGTCAAGGGCATGTACCTTGGTTGCGGGCACATCCTCAGTGGGGAGTGTGCAGGAGGCAGCTGATCGATGTTTCTCTCTCATCCTCTCTCATCGATGTTTCTAACTCTCTGTTCCTCTCCCTTCCTCTCTGTAAAAAATCAATAAAATATATTTAAAAAAAGAAAAAAGAAAGAAAAGTAAATACAGGAAAAGAAAGTTGATTGATTCTGTCTGAAAGGATCAGAGATTCCACAACGTAATTGACAATTGAACTGGGCCTTAAATCTTGAGAAGCCCCTAAGGGAAAAGGCAAAATGCTTAGGGAAGAGTGAAAACAGTGTGTCTGGAGATGCCAAGAGGACCCTGTACCTGGGACGCTGTGTGTGGGGGCGGTGTGGGAATTAAAGCTGGAAATTAGGCTGGGGACAGACCAGAGGGGAAGGCAGGGGAAGGCTTTTAATGCCAGCTTTAAGAATTTTACCTTTATCAGTTACCTCAGAGTTCTCCAAATATACCACCAGTGGTATATAATGTAACTTAGGTAATACACAAACTTTTTTTAAAAAAATGTACTTTTTAAAAAACAACATGTTTTTATTGATTTTTAGAGAGAGAGGAAGGGAGAGGGAGGGAGAGATAGAAACATCAATGAGAGAGAAACATCATTGAGCGACTGCTTACTGCACTCCCCCCACTGGGGATCAAGCCCACAACCTGGGCATGTGCCCTGACCAGGAATCAAACTGATGACCTTGATTCATGAGTCGATGCTCAACCACTAAGCCACACCGGCCGGGCATTATGTACTTTTAATGTGTGATAGGAAAAACAATAGCTATAATGCCAAAACGATGAGCTCGTAAATATTCTTATTTTTTTATTTATTTATTTTTAAATATATTTTATTGATTTTTTACAGAGAGGAAGGGAGAGGGATAGTTAGAAACATCAATGAGAGAGAAACATCGATCAGCTGCCCCCTGCACTCGCCTCACTCGGGATGTGCCCGCAACCAAGGTACATGCCCTTGACTGGAATCGAACCTGGGACCCTTGAGTCCACGGGCTGACGCTCTATCCGCTGAGCCAAACCGGTCAGGGCTCATAAATATTCTTACTTAGAAGAGGTTCAAGTTGGTAGTAAGAAACATCAGCTAAAGAAAAATATTAAATAATTTTATGGGTGGAAAGGGACCATGGACATAATCATGGAAAAAAGTTTGGGAAGCACTGCAATAAGCAATGAACTTTTGCTGTTTCCTTGGTGGAGGGTTTGGGGGGAGGACAGTACCATGAGGAGAGCTGTGCTTTGTAAGGATCACACTGGTAGCCTGGTGGATAAGGAGGTACAGAGAGAGGCTGGGGCTGGAGGCAGCAAGCCCTATAGGAAGCCAATACCCATGAGGAGAAAGATGAGGGCCTGGACCAGGGTAATAGCAGAGAGGATGGCGAGGACTCGTACAAAGGGTATTCCAGACAAAAGTTATGAAATTGATGACCTGGTTAAAGGGGATAAAGTGAGGGAAGATGGCAAGATCATTTACAGAATTAGAGGACATGGGAAGAAGAACAGGAATTTTTTAGTGGGGGCATGGGGAAAGAATTGAATTAATGCATTTATTTTTGACACGTGGACTTTGGGCACGTCTCAGATGTTCACATGGCAATGGGCCAATTAAGGATATGTGTTTCTAGGCACAGCACAGAAACATAGCCAGGATACACATACAGGCATCTTCTTGCATATTCAATATGTCTGCTTCTCCCCTTACTCCTACACTTACTCTTGACTTCTGTTAGCATGTAATATGATAAACACCAACCCATTTTAGGAAAATGGGAAGTAGTTAGCTCCTCCTCAGGGGACCTTGCTCAATCCAGGAACCACAACCGACAATTTACAAAATAATTGAATCATAATTATTACAGCTGGAGGATCTTGGTGGTCATCTGTATTGTTATTCTCAAAGTTGAAGACGCATCAGAGTCACCTGGAGGACTTGTTAATGCAAAGATTGCTGGGCTCTACACTAAAGTTGTTTTTATATATATATATATTTCTTTATTGATTTCAGAGAAGAAGGGAGGAGAGAGAGATAGAAACATCAATGATGAGAGAGAATCATTGATAGGCTGCCTCCTGCACACCCCCTACTGGGGATTGAGCTTGCAACCTAGGCATGTGCCTGTGGCCAGAATGGAACCTGGGACCCTTCAGTCCGCAGGCTGACGCTCTATCCACTGAGCCAAGCTAGCTAGGCTACACTGAAGTTTTTGATTCAGTATGTCTGAGCAGGATCTAAGAATTTGCATTTTAAACAGGTTTCCAGTTGATACTGAGGTTGCTGGTCTGGGGACTACACTTTGAGAATCACTGATGTTAGCTCAACTTCTCCAGAATACAGTCTGGGAAACTGCAGCCTAGAAAAGTTATTGTTATTATTTTAATCCTCACCTGAGGATATGTTTTCTTGTTAATTTTAGAGAGAGGGAGGGAGAGAGAGAAATATAAATGTGAGAAATATTGATCAGTTGCCTCCTGTAGGTGCCCCAAATGGGGATCAAACTCACAACCTGGGTACATGCCCTGACCAGAAATCAAACCCACCACCTTTTGGTGTACAGGACAACACTCCAACCAAGTGAGCTATACCAGCCTGGATGGAAAAGTTATTTTCTAAAAAAAATTTTTTTATTTATTGATTGATTTTTAGAAAGAGAGAGAAACATTAATGTGTTATTCCACTTATTTATGCATTCATTGTATGTGCCCTGACCAGGGGTCAAACCTGAAACCTTGGCATCTTGGGATGACACTCCAACCAACTGAGCCACTCGGCCAGAGCCAACCTGGAAAAGATAAGTGCATCACAGCAGCTAAACATAGTGGGAAGAACATGGACTCTGCAGTTAACCAGACCTGGGTTCAAATTCTGAATTAATTACTATGTGATCTCAGGAAGGCTACTTAACTCCTCTGAGCCTCAGTTTCTCTTCTGTGAAGTGGTTAGACCAACGAGGTAAATGTTTGTCATTCTTTCTGGCCGCCAGCAGAAAGATGGAGTTCCAGGTGGACAGCGGCAACAGTGGCTTCCAGAGTCCAGTTTCAGGGCATTGGTCTGCAAATTGCAGTGTTTAGTGTATATATATGTGTATGTGTATATATTTTTATTAATTTATTGATTTGAGAGACGGGAAAGGGGAGAGAGAGTGAGGTACATGCCCGTTACCGGAATCGAACCTGGGACCCTACAGTCCGCAGGCCGACGCTCTATCCACTGAGCCAAACCGGTTTCGGCTCATTGGTTGATTCTTATATGTGTCTGCCCGGGAATCGAACCCACAACCTTAGTGTTTGAGACGATGCTCTAACCAGCTGAGCTACTCGGCCAGGGCCTGCCATATCTAGTGTTTAGTAGCAGTTGCCAACTTGGTTCTGTGATTTGAGGAACTGTTTCTGATTGCATAGCCTTGGAATCCAGGCCCCTGATCCACCTCGTGGCCCACTTAAATCCTTCTGGAACCAATTACTTATTTTGTTTTGTTTTTTAAATATATTTTTATTGGTTTCAGAGAGAAAGGTAGCAGAGAGATAGAGAGCTAAAAACATCAATCAGCTTTCCCAG
>NW_006285049.1:1200883-1201885 GCF_000327345.1 Myotis davidii | reverse complement strand
TTTTTTCCCTCCCCCGCCTCCCAGGCGCAGCCTGTGTGCTGCAGCATTACTCTCTGGATTGCACACCTGCTGTCTCCCACCAGCCTGTGGCCACTCCTGGGAAGCCCAACTTCCTTCTTGGGGTGGAGGTGGGGGTGGGGCGAGCTTGGTGTTGAAAGGGTATCATTTCTTTCTTTCTTTTTTTAATATATTTTATTGATTTTTTACAGAGAGGAAGGGAGAGGGATAGAGAGTTAGAGAAACATCGATGAGAGAAACATCGATCAGCTGCCCCCTGCACACTCCCCACTGGGGATGTGCCCGCAACCCAGGTACATGCCCTTGACCGGAATCGAACCCGGGACCCCTCAGTCCACAGGCCGACACTCTATCCACTGAGCAAAACCGGTTTCGGCGATCATCATAATAATTAAAAGTGAATTCACAGTTTGGCCAGAGGAAGGCAGATGGTCTGACTCCCTCCCTGGACACCACTGAAAACAATGGTCCTGGGAAGAGCACTCAGTGTAGCCAGCTTGGGAACTGGGCTGGTTTATAACACCTCCAAATGCTCATGTGCTAGAGAAGTCTTGCCATAATTCATGAGCGCCTGATCTGGGTCCCACCATGCCGACCCCTGTGAAAGGGTCATTTGACTGCCAAAGCAGTCGCGACCCCAGGTTGAGAACCGCTGTCCTAGTTCATAGGTCAACGCTCAACCACTGAGCCACGCCTGCCGAGCCAAGTACTTATTTTGTACAACTGTTGTCAAAGGTAAGTGTGATATCCCTATCACTCTATTAAGAAACAGTTGGTGCTCATTAAATTGAAGCCATCATAATAATCATCCAAGTACTTATTTTGTACAACTGTTGTCAAAGGTGAGTGTGATATCCCTATCACTCTATTTTTTTTATTTTTATTTTTTTTTCCTATCACTCTATTAAGAAACAGTTGGTGCTCATTAAATTAAAGCCATCATAATAATCATCATAATAATTAAAAGTGAATTCAGTTTGGCCA
>NW_006285049.1:1191817-1200630 GCF_000327345.1 Myotis davidii | reverse complement strand
CGAACCACATGCGGCTCTTTGGCCCCTTGAGTGTGGCTCTTCCTAAGCCTTAGGAGGACCCTAATTAAGTTAATAACAATGTACCTACCTATACAGTTTAAGTTTAAAAAATTCGGCTCTCAAAAGAAATTTCAATCATTGCACTGTTGATATTTGGCTCTGTTGACTAATGAGTTTGCCGACCACTGGGCCCTAGGGCATTTCCTTTTCCAGAGAGGTACCAGATTGTTGCCTAATGAACACAAATTCCGGATAAAAGGAAAGGAGTCTCTCTGTGGGGTATTTCAGCCAGGTCATATGGAGGCCTGAAGAACCATCCCTGGCCTTCCAGTGACCACTTTGGGCACCTCTCTCCCCAAGATAATGCTGGATACACAATTCTGATTGGCTGAGTTGCCCATTTGCCACATTCCACTTGGGGTTAATAGGTTGATATTGACTAATCAATTACTCTCCCATGTTAGATATGTTATTATCAAGTAGATAAAGCTGAAAGAAATCTTTTTTTCCTTGTTACTCTTTACTTCCTCCTTCCTGCAATCACCACTACGTCTTTTCAAGCCTACAAATATAAATATTTCCTGAAACTGTCCTTTTTCCCCCCCATAATCCTCACCCAGGATATGTCTTTATAAATTGAGTTTTAAAGAGAGAGAGGAAGGCCCTAGCTGGTTTGGCTCAATGGATAGAGCATTGGCCCGCAGACTGAAGGGTCCCGTGTTCAATTCTGGTCAAGGGCATGTACCTTGGTTCCAGGTTTGATCCCTAATATAGGGCATGCAGGAGGCAGCTGATCAATGTTTCTCTCTCATTGATGTTTCTAACTCTATCTCTCTCCCTTCCTCTCTCTCTAAAAATCAATAAACACATTTAAATAAATTAATAAATAAATAAATACATAAATAAATAGAGGAAGGGAGAGAAAGAGGAGGAAAAAAAATCCATGTGAGAGAGAAACATTGATTGGCTGCCTCCAGCATGTGCCCCAACAGGGGTTGGAACCTGCCACCTAGGTAATCAAGCTCACAACCTTTTGGTATGTGGGACCATGATCCAACCAACTGAGCCACCCAGCCAGGGCCTGGAATGCCCTTTCTTTCTATCTCCACCACCACCTCTTTCTATCAGCAATATCATCTCTTATCTGCACTACTGCATTATCTTTTTGCCTGCTCTCTTCCTTGGACCCACTGACTCCCTTTTGATCCACTCTCCACTCAGCATTTAAAGAGATCTATTTTCTTTATTTGTTTGTTTGTTTGTTTTTAATCTTTATGGTTGAAAGTATTACATATGTCCTCTTTTTTTCTCCCACTGACCTCTTATAGCCTGCCCCCACACCTGACCTCCATCACCCTATTGACTGTCCAAGCATTATGAATATATACATACAAGTTCTTTGATTGATCTCTTCCCACCCCTCACCCACCTGCCTTCTAAAGGGATCATTTTAAAAATAATTCTTTATTGTTGAAAGTATTACACTGACCCCCCTTTTAGCCCCATTGACACCCCCCTTTCCCCCCCCCTTTACCACCCCACTGTGTGTGTCCATGGGCCATGCATATATGCATACGAGGTCCTTGGTTGATTACCTGCCACCCACCCACTCTCCCTCGCCTTCCTTGAGATGTTACTTAGATTCCACATATGAAGTATGTGTGAGATCATGTAATACTTGTCTTTCTCTGACTGACTTATTTCACTTAGCATGATACTCTCCAGGTCTAAAGGGATCTTTTTAAAACCTGAAATTGATCAGCTACTCCTCCAAGCTAAAACCTAATTAATTTAATCCATTTAAATGACTGCCTGTTTCTCTAGAAATATATTTTAAAATCCTTAGGATAGTACAGTGCCTATTAGTACTTGCTAAGGCTTAGTAAATATTTCTTGAAGAGAGGGCATCAAGTTTCTGGACCTGGGAGGAACTGCCTTGTACCTTTGTGTATTAATTCTGTCTTGCCGGTCCAAATCTCAGAGCACCTCCTTATTTCCAACCTCTTAGAAGCACCTCTTTGTAGCCTCTGGCATTTCTTACAAAGTGATTTCCTCAAGGTCACACAGCTGGTGCAGAAGCACCAAACAGAATATATAGCCCTATTGTTCTTAACTGTCAATCACAGTTAAGTGAGAAGCAATCACAGTTTAAATGTGACAACCACTAGTGTGATGCTTGATCCTCCCCTAACACTCCCACCCAGATTCTAGGTCTTGGGATAGAGAGTCTTTCAAAGATAAAAGAAATCTACCTCCTCATCCCCCACCCCTCACCCCGCAAAGAAGTCCCTTCATCTTTAGACAATTCTAATGGTTATCAAAAATCAGACATTTCAAAGAAGAATCTACCCTAGCCAGTTTATCAAAGGATAGAGAGGACGAGAGAAAGGAGGCTGTGTGTGTGTGTGTGTGAGAAACCCACAACGTCCTTGTGGTGGGCCTGAGGTGATTTGAGCCAACTGCCTCCAAGAGAAAAGGAAGGTGGGTGACTTTGGCTTCAGCTTCATTCAGGGAGAGAGTCATAGTATATAGTCGCAAATATTCTACGAGATACCATAGACTAGCCAGGGACTAGAACAAGAAAGGGACGTGTGTGGAGGAAATGAGATTAATCTCAGCTCAAATGTTGGGTGGAATCCCAGCTGCTGCAGCTGCTGAGGGCTTAACCAGCTGTTCCCTGGGCAGCTGCAATATTCAGTCCAGACCTGCCTCTCAGGGTGGCAGCTCTGTCTCAGCTTAGGGCCATCAGCTCCAATCTAAGCCAAGACTCTGCTGAAAGAATCGCTGGAAAGCAAGAGAGAAGAGCAAAAAAAGAAAAAGAGTCCTCAATTCCAAGGACTTTTGTTTGGACACCATGCAGTATGAAATCAGACAACTGTGTTCTTAAGTTATGTGGTCCCAAAGAGAAAAGTTGAGAGACAGTTTGGGTTTCAGAGAGAAGCAGAGCCAGGGCTAGAGGTATCACCTTCAATTCTGTTCCTATCCTCTCCTGTCCTGCTTAAATATCCCTACACTGTTCCCCACCATCTGCTCCCATAACACGTTCTGGGTGGGGATGGGCCTTTCCTCCTTGTAATCAGAACTGGCAACATTCACATGCTCAGATAAGGATCAACTTACTGGGGGATAAAGACAACCCAAAAGGGCTGCCCACTTGCCAATCTCCTTTTTCACATGCAAGTTTGATTTTTTTTTCCTCCTCACCTGCTTCAAATCCTACAAATGCTTTTCATCTTCAGGACAAAATTGAAAATCCTTGAAGTGCATCACATATCCCTCTCGCTATACTAAACTTGACAATGCTCCTCAGATTCATTTTACCCTTGCTCCCCAACTCCAGGCCTTTGCACCCACTGTTCCTTCTGCTTGAACAACTCTTACACATATTTCAGGTCTCAGTTTAACTGTCACTTCTCATCTCTTTCATCACACTCAGCAGCCTCACACTCAGCAACCTCCTAACCACCTATGCCTGTCGCACCAGGTGAACTGTAAGAGCTGTGCTTGACTTTACTGTCTTATCCCTATGGCACAGCACAGCGTTTGGCATATTAGAGGAACTCAGTAAGACCTTATTAAAGATAGCCCCCCTCTCATGGGAGAGGTTCATTTGTATACATATATGTATACCAAGTCATATTTAGAGACAATAATAGGGAAAGGAGGGTTTGAATGTGCTAATTAGCCACAAAATCCTCCACAGGGAAATACCCTGACCAGCTATAGCTTTCTTCCCATAGACAACTTCCTCAGTCTCCCAGTCAGAGAAGAAAGCAGGGACCACAAAGGCACAGTCAGGAGTAAACATGTCAAGGAGGGTCTGGGTCACAAACACTCATTATTCCAGTAGAGTTGATTATTTTCACTAAGTAAAGACCCTGTCTTAGCACTGGCCCCTCCTTACTTCAAACATTTCTGAAAGCTTGTATTATTAGTCTGCTAGGGCTGCCATACAAAATACCATAAACTGGGTGGCTTAGACATCAAACATTTATTTTCTCACAGTTTTGGAGGCTAGGAAAGTCCAAGATCAAGGTTCCAGCCAATTTGGTTCTGGTGAGAGCTCTCTTCCGGGTCTGCAGACAGCCGCCTTCTCACTATTGTCCTGGCATTGCCTTTCCTGTGTGCATGTGAAGAGAAAGCAAGCTCTTCCTTTAAGGACATTAATCCAGTCAGACCAGGACCCCACTGTTATAACCTCATTTGACCTTAATTACTTTCTTAGAGGCCCCATTACCAAATAGACATTAGCCACATAGACAAACAGCCACATAGATATTAGAGTTTCAACATAATTTGGGGAGGACACATACGTGAAGTCCATGACAAAGCTCAGGTCCCCTCTTTTTTTAATCCAAAAAGAGCTGAGCGTCTTCTTATGTTTTCTGTGTTGGTGTACCAGCCTGCATGTATTCCTGCCAGAAACCTGTACCCTATGCATATATTTCCTTACCTGGTAGCTGGGTAGATTTAGTTAGGGAAGCTAGCTATCCAGGCAGGAGGAAGAAGAGCCAATGAAAATGAGAGAGAAGTAACTGTGAGAAAGCTAGGACGTATTAGTGACTCAAGAAGAAAATGAGGAAGAGTCAAAAACAATTTAAGACCCACAGGATGTGGCCCCATCCATCAAGGCAGTCTTATTTCTTATTATTCCAGTTCCACCAGTTATTGCCCACAGTCACTTAGCAAGTGACTTACACCTTTCTTTGCCCCGGTTTCCTCATCTGTAATACACTCTCATAGCATTATTGTGAGGATTACATAAGACTGCATATAAAGTGCCAGAACAGGGCTTGGCAAGTCATAAATGATCAGGAAACATTAGCTACATACAGTTATATTTCCCCATCTCCTGCTCTAATCAGTTTGCTCCTCTTCATCCCAGATTCCAAGTCCTTGCTCACATTGTTACTTCTGCCTGCAATGCCCTTTCTGGTTTCCTCCACCTACACATATTTCAACATCCTATTTCTCCACAAGGCCTCCTCTGTACTACTATGACATTTAGGGCCAGTTCAACTCACCCTGACAAACTAACAATGCTGCTGTGGTAGTTAACCATCGTATACCTTTAGGTGTGCTCCCACAGGGGGAAGAAGCTGTTTCTTAATCTTTTGTGTGTTTTCCAGTGTTTTATACAGTGCTACACTGCAGGTGTTCAAGAAATCCTGCCTAAAAAAAGAAAAGGGGATGGGGGGAGGGGAGGGGAGGGGAGAGAAGGTCTGAATTCTGAGCAATGAAAAGGTCACCTAACCTTGAAACAAGAATACTTTTAATTATATTTTGGTTCTAAAATAAACCCAAATGTGTCACAGCGCCTTCTGAAGAAAGGAGTGTTATGAACTCAAATAATTATAGGAGCAGCAACCCCATGAAGAAAGTTTGGGAACCATTGATAATGCTTCTAGAGGAGTGGTAAGGAGAGAAGCAGACAGGCATCAGAAGCAGCAAAGGGAGTGAGATATGGATGAGAACACAGAAAACATTTACTGAGTGCCTACTCCACGCGGGGCACTTACACTGATCTTGTCAACTGTCTTGTCAGGGAGGCATCCTTGTCTCCAGGTTGGCCTGGCTCCCCAGCCATGCCCTTTCCCCAATCCTCGTTACCTGTTCTGTTTATGAAAGAGGTATTGCAATTGGCGCTGTGGTAGGGCCAAGTGAATATGCCCTCCGGGCCAGCTTCCTGGAGATGCTACACTTTGCTGCTTCCAGGTAGATGATGGATTTTTTTTTTCCTGGAAGCTCCAGAGGACAGGGATAAATAGGAATGGAAGGTGTGTGTGTGTGTGTGTGTGTGTGTGTGTGTAAAAAAAACTTAAAGAAAGGAAAGAGGATAGAAAGAAGAAAGAGGAGAGAGAGAGAGAGAGAGAGAGAGGAGCCTCAGGCCTGGGCTGACAGGATGTAGTTTAAGGGAAACCTTGTCCTGGGATAGCCTCCTGCCCAACTTCTTCAGGTGCTAGGAATCAGCACCATTATGGTTTCATGGCTTACGAGCTTGTTACAAGGGGCCCATCATTGAAAGACTACTCAGTGTATCACATTAGTCACTACCTGAAGTGACGTGACTGGAGGGCATCAGGATCTGATAGAGGGCAACAAGGGCAGGTTTGAAAACAAAGTAGGAAAGCTTGAAGTGCATTTCTGAGGTGGCACTAGGCACCTGGTGTAGATTGAGGGAAGGTGGGTCGAAGGGCACTAAAGATTCACAGCTGCACCCTAGCTGGTTTGGCTCAGTGGATGGAGCGTCGGTCTGTGGACTCAAGGGTCCCAGGGTTCGGTTCCGGTCAAGGACATATGCCCAGGTTGCAGGCTCGATCCCCAGTAGGGGGCGTGCAGGAGGCAGCCAATCAATGATTCCCTCTCATCATTGATGTTTCTATCTCTCCCTTCCTCTCTGAAATCAATAAAAATATATTTAATTAAAAAAAGATTCACAGCTGCTCCCAAATGTTGCCTTTGTCCAGGATCACCTGCAAACCTAAGTGTGCTTTCACCTCTAGACATTGACTCAAGGGTCACAAGGGTGAAGGAGATGAAGGGGCAACTTGGATAAGCATGGACATCTGGACTACTACAGACTAAACTATGCCTCCAGCTTCCAGGACCCAGAGCTAAATCAGGCAGGAGAGGTGCATTAACGCCAGTTTGGAAGGGCATTCTCAAAGACAGGCAGGCAGGCTCCTCGCTAGCCCCTAACACCGTGGCTCAGCCCCAGCAGCTTAACAAAGCCCCAGGCCTCACATATCATTTCTCACCTCCTGCAAAAAGGCTCCTTTGCACAGGTCCAATCCACCCATTCCCTTGGGACCGTGGTAATTTCCGACTACGCGGGAGTTCAGCTCTCTTAACGCTGGCGTTGGTTCAAGGGTGAACTGTATACCGGTTTAGTTCTTTCCTTTAGTCTAGAAGGGAACTGATTCTGAAGACCACCAGAGGGCGGTGTATAGCAGGGACCTGGCTTCTGGGAGGACACCGCTGCTACAGGGAAGGGCGGGCTTCCGGAGATACCACCCACCCCTTACCATCCCCAAGGCCTTAGACACTCCCCTTCCAGTGCAGTCCAACTCCCTCGGAGCTTCAGTTGCTAACTTAGGGGCACCTGCCTGCATGAATTCTAGGTGTCTGCTGTGTTGGAAGCTATAGGTTCCAGAAACACTCAGGCCAAGGAAACAGAGCCAGCAATAATGGGAGGGGAGAGAGAGAGAAACAGCGGCGGGAACCAGTAGAAACAACCAGGACAGGAGAGCAGGAAGGGCGCTTGGGTTGTAATACCCATATGTCCTTGTGTGGAGCGCCGATTTCCCCCCATACGTCAGGGCTGAAGTGGGTCTCCGCCTTCATCCTCGCAGCCCTTCTGAAGGAATAGGTTCCAGCCTTCTGTCTGGATGCTTGTCTTGACTAAGTGTGTGTGTTGGGGGGCGGGGGGGACTATCAGTTATGACTTAGCTAGGAATTCCCACGGGTCACCAGTTGGTCTAATGACATCTCAGAAAAAAAACTTAGGTTCTTGCCAAAACCGGTTTGGCTCAGTGGATAGAGCATCGGCCTGCAGACTGAAGGGTCCCAGGTTCAATTCCGGTCAAGGGCATGTGCCTGGGTTGTGGGCGCATCCCCAGTGGGAGGTGTGCAGGAGGCAGCTGATCGATGTTTCTCTCATCATCAATGTTTCTGACTCTCTATCTCTCTCCCTTCCTCTCTGTAAAAAATCAATAAAATATATTTAAAAAAAAAAAACTTAGGTTCCATCCAGACCCCATACCCGGGTAGGAGATGGCTAGGCTGAGGCATGGCCTTGAGAGAGGGACCAGGACTAGAGGTTAACAATAGGGGAGCAGAATTCTTTGAGTATCAGTACCCACAATGGCCTCATCCCCACCAGAGCCCCTATAAACAGAGAAAGAACTTGCTGAGGCCTTCTCACTCTTTGGACAATTCTGGCCGCTGCAACAGCCGGTAGGCACCATACCGACAGAATGCTGTCCTCTCTGGGTGGGAGAAGGAACAAGCAGCCTAGAAAAGGGCAGGACTTTTTTGGTCTCTTGATAATCGATGAGGAGACCCCACCCCCACCCCCCAGAAGGAAGCAGGACTGGAAGACCTACTGGGGAAGGAGGAAGGAGTTGGATGAAAGGTATTGAATCTGGATGTCTCCTCCTTCTCCCCCCTCTGGAGGTGAATCACCCTCGAAGTAGAGATATTTTCCAATAATCTCCCGGAAACTTTCCCTTTATTAGCCCGCCTGTAGGAAAATGTCAGACGACAGATTGACTGGCTGTGTAAGACAGTGTTAACGCCGTGCCTGTGCCCCAGCCCCTCACCTTGCCAGGCTGGGCAAGCAGATCATTATATTATGATTTATAAATAGAAAATAAAATTATCGGGTGGGACTGGGGCACTGGGGAAGAAGAGGCGAAATAGACTTGGTCAAGGAGTACCCACTTTCAATCCCACCTACCTAGGACCTGGGAGCACCTCTTCCCTAGGAGGTTGCCCCTAAACTAGGCAGTCCCGAATCGCCTCCATTTTTCTCCCTTTTCCTCCCTCCCTCCCGCCCAATCAACATCATTCGCTGCCCACATCCCTAGATCTCAGCCCCCAGGCCCTGGTTCCGGCGGGTGCCTCGAGGTTACTAAGTCCAGAACGCTCAGCCCAGCAGCTCCTCCGCCAACCAGTAGAGGAACCTGGAGTACCAGTGCATGCCCGTCGGCTGGACCGCCCCTCCGGGAAGCAGCGCCCCCAGCGCGTGCAGCAGGCGCAAAGGAGCAAAGGCGCGGTGTGCCCACTGGTGACTCTCCAGCACCGCGTAGCAC
>NW_006285049.1:1184912-1191781 GCF_000327345.1 Myotis davidii | reverse complement strand
GCGGGGGGGCCTCTCGGTCTCCACAGCCACAAAAGAGGCGCGGCGCTGCAAGTCCCGGTCCAGGAAGAGCAGCACCGGCGTGGGCACCACCCGCCCCGCGGAGTCTGCCGCCAGCACCCAGTCTCCGCGATGCAGTTCCCGCAGCCCCTTCCGCTCGCCACTCCGCAGGCGCACGGTGGCATTTCCCGGAAAGCAGCCGCCCGCCCTGACCGCCAGGGAGTTATCTGCAGGGAACAAGCGTAGAGAGGATTAGATGAAGTCCAGTGGTTCCAGAATGTTAGCCCAGATTCTTAAAGACGTGGTCAAGCCCAGCGCAGACCTCAGCAGTCCCGGGACAACTGCAATTTCCCAGGGACCTGGCCTCAACCTGGGCAGAAACGGAAGGGTGGTTTATAACACTAACAGCCACCTTGGTCTCCCCTAGACTCAGTTTCCCTTTGGGCGGGCCTCACCACCCCCCCCACACACACACACACACTGTACCGGCTTTGACCGACACGTGGACGTGGTTGCGGGACTCGTAGTACACCCAGTCGAAGCCGGCTTCCACGGCCAGGCGCGCCAGCAACCCATACTTGTTGCGGTCGCGGTCAGACGTGGTGATGTCCAAGGCACGGCCTTCGTAGTGGAGCGAGTCCTGAGCGTGGTGGCCGTCCTCATCCCAGCCCTCCGTCACCCGTAGGCGCACTCCCGGCCACATGTTCATCACAGCAATGGCCAGCGCGTTCACTCGCTCCTTACATCGCTGTCGGGAATGAAGGAGTCAGTCTCCCCGTGACCACTACCACCACCTTGGGGGCAAAAGCGACTTGAATGGGAGGGTAGATGCTTCTGCCTCCAGTCCCCACCCCATTCCCTCTCCGCTGTTGAGTGCCCTGGGCAAGTGAGGACCTGCATAGGTGTAGTCGCCTATCGGCACGCCCTTTTCAAAGCATCGTTGGACAATTGTGGGGTCACGTCTGAGTCTGAGACAGGAGGCACCTCTATCTAGCTCGTTCCCTATTTTTAATGTTGGCTCCTCACCCCAACTCATTCTGGGAGAAAGCAAGGTTTAGAGGGCGGGTGGCAGCTCGGTCAGGGAGGGGTGGAACAGCCTGACTCCCCGAGAGGAGCTCCTGTGTGCTGGCCCCCACCGCAAGCCCCGGCTGCCCTCCCTCCGCCTGATTCATCTTTTGTTTCGTTGCCTTCCCTGGCACCGGGCATCGCTTCCTTCCTTCCTTCCTCCTCCTCCTCCTTTCGGCCCCTAGCATTAACCCCTTCCTAGTGCGACTGCCCCCCACAGAGGTGCCCTAGCGGAGCCGTGCGGGATCAAGGCTGCTGGAAAAAGGGTTGGGGTGGCGGGGGCTGCACGAAGTACAATGGCCATTCTCCGGGATGACTTAACCAAGCGAGAATCCCGGGCTGAGGCCGGGGACCCGCCGGGAGAAGCGGACTCAGCAGCTCCATCCACAAAGGCGCTTTTCAGCCACCCCGGCTCAGGGAGAGGAAAGGGCAGAAAGCCGCGCCCCCTATCCCTGCTCCGCCGGTCAGTCCCCTCCCCCAGCGCGGCCCGACCTCCGGGTTCCAGCTTAGGCTCTGCCAGCGCTGAAAGCTGCCATCTCTCCACCTCTGGTCCAGATGCAGCCCAGTGAGGCGTGGGAGTAGCACCTGAGAATAGCCGGAGCCGCCCTCGTGTGGATCTGGGGGGCCCCCTGCAGGGTGGGAGTGGAGAGGAGGAAAAGCAGCAGCGGCTGGAAGCCTGCGCCCGGGGGAGTGAGACCGCGGTTATCTTGGCCGCTCCATTCTGGGAGCCGGAGACCTTGGCGCGCACCATGGCACGGACCCGGCGGGAGGAGGCGCAGAGAGGACAGCTTCCTTTTCTTCTCTCCGACCTCTCACCTTGGACTTGGCTTTCTCCTAACTGCCAGAGGGACACTTTCCCCCTGCCCTTCTTGCTGAGTCTTCTACACCTCCGCAGGGTTGGAGAGGAGGGGAGGGGAAAGACAGGAAAAGTGGTAACTCCTTCCAACTTTTTGTCGTTTTGTCCCTTAAGGAGGCCCGAGGCCTTGACCTGCGGGGGCAGCAGCCCAGTGCAGAACCAACTCAATGGAGGCCTTTTGCAGCCAGGGTGTGGGAGATAAGCAGGACCCAAAGGGTTCCCAAGCCTGTCAGAGCCCCTCCCCGGTCTGTCCCTTATTCTGCCCACTCTGCTGCAGGTGGCAGCCAGAGGAAGCATTCCATGACCAAGAAGGAAAGGAGCGACCCTTCCCAATCTCTGGGTGAAAGAAGGGATTCTTTCTCCCCTAGACAGGTTTTCCTAACAAAGTAACCTGGAAAACTATTGCAATTAATCAGAGGAAATCCGTACCCCTCCCTCTCCCCCCACCTCCCCACTCCATACACAATTAGGTGGTGTAATGGAAAGTGTATAGGACTTAGAATCAGGAGTCCTGAATTCTAGTCCCAGCCATGTCACTAATTAGTTTTAAGACTTTGATTAAATCACTTTTCCTCCTGGGGCCTAGCTCTCACTGTAAAATGGGAGGTGGGGTGATGGTGGAAGAATGTGACCTCCAAATTTCCTCCCGTTCCAACATTTGAGATCATTGGCCAGAGGTGGGCCTTCTCTCCCAAAGCATTACTCACCTCACCCTAGGTTGGTTAAGTTCTGATCTGCCCCAGATGCTCAATACATGGTAGTTGAGTTTATATTATTTTGTAAATTCCAACAAAAGCCCCTGAAATAAACTGGGCTTGAGGGACACGGAAACCCTGTGATTCTCAGGTGGGTCCCTCTGTTCTTCTGATTGAGTACTGCTTTTCACAAGACAGTCGTTTAGACTCTGGAATGACCTTGCCCCAGTTCTAAGATGCCTCCCCCATGCCAAAGACAGTTCCCACCCGGCCCCTCCTTCAGGTAGATGGCCCGGTGACCTGACTCTTGGCCACCCTTTCTCAGCCTCCTTCAGTCTTCTTGGCTCACAGAGATTTTCCAAAATCAGGTCAGAAGCCAGGCTAAGGGCATAGCTTTCTGTCTACTGCCTAGCCAGCTCCTGGCCCCCAGCTCACCCCAGCCCTTCCTGCCTGGCTCGGTAGCTGACCCCCGGTCCACGCCTCAGCCATTTCCCGTCTCGCCTGCCGCCATCCCCCTTTCCCCGCCCTCGCCTTCGAAGTCTCTCCCAGCTTCACTCTCACTAGTCCCTCCTTCCTCTCCCCATCCAAGTCTCTCCCAGTTTGGATCTCTCCTGATCACTCCCTCCAGCCAGCAGCAGTTTTATTTTGGGGAGGAGTGGGGTGAAGGAAGGTCTTTGAGATTAAGGTTTCTAGAGATGAAGCCCAGTTCACCCACCGGGGCTGCAATAGGAAAGTAGAGAAGTTGGCAGGGCCCTGGCGCAGGTGAGGAGAGGCCCACCTTACCTCGGTCATCAGGCGGTCTGCGCCACTGTTCTCCTCATCTTTGAAGATGATGTCAGGATTGTAGTTGGGCACCAGGTCCCGGAAGCGCTCGGAGCCCCTGGCAACCCTACCTTCGGCTGGCCCACTGGCGCCCAGGGTCCGTTCGGGCACGCTGGGCACAAATTGCTTGTAGAGCAGCGGCACAAGCTGCTTGCGCACGTAGCGGCGCCGGCCAACCGGCCCCCGGCCCGGGCCGCAGCTCTGGGCTGGCAGCGTCAGAAGTGCCAAGCAGCACAGGAGCACCAGACTGGCCAGCAGCGCCATGGATGCAGCGGACTCGGGCCAAAAGGGAACGTTCTTATCCTTACCAGCTCGCCTGGCAGTTGGGCATTCCCCGGCACCAGAGAGCGCAGCAGGCAGAACTGCCCCCAGAGTGCCCTAGAGCTCTTGCGGCTCCACGCACCTGGCTGCCGCTACTCTGCCTACATCCCCGCGGGGGTTCTGTAACCTGCTACAGGCGGGCCATCATAGCAGGGAAGTGGGGTCGTGGGTGACTGCCAGCTCAGCCTGGTTCTGTCGCCAGGCTCCGGCGCTGCCACAATGCCCGGGCTCCGCCTTAAGTGGCCCCTGGCCCCGCCCCCCGCCCAGGACCGGCCCGCCCCCTACCACCAGGGCGGGGGCTCTAGCCGGTCACCACGGGTCCAGTTTGAGACTGAGGTGTGTCCCATCCTGGAAACCAGGTAGTTACTTGCCTAGGAAACCCTAACAGCTTTGGCTGTCGGGTGGAGCATCCTTCTACCTCCCAGTCTGCGCTTGGTACCAAACCATCCTCCTCTGATATTTGAACTGGATCTTTGCTCTACTAAAGCCTACCCTGGCAGGCCATGTCCTCTACTACTATCCAGAAATATTGGTTCCAGTTCCTGCCCAAAGTCAACCATGCTCTTTGGGCATACAACCAGAGCCGCCCTTGCCTCTCCGTGGTCTTCCCCAAACCTCTGCCATTTCCATCTCTTCTGCTGGGAGTTTTCCCTAGAGTCAGCAACAGAGCTTCAAGTTATAGTCTACTTTAGGACTTCAAAATTTGGCCCCTCTTTTGTCCTTGCTAGACACCCAACTTTTTTTTAAATGAATAACTTGTCAATTGGAAGTTGCTGGAGGGCAGTGGCTACTTTAACTCTCTAACTGGTTTCCTTTCACCTTTCATCTAGCCACCTCTAGCTTCTTCCTCTCTGGAGCCCCCTGCGGCTCTGCTTCCAGTCACTCAGATTTATCCCAGAGGCTTTGAGCCTGCTACACGTCACCCACCAATCTACTCTCCTTTAGAAATCACTTTCTCTAAGAAGCCTTTTCTGATGCCTTGACACTGACCACCTCTATTTCCTGGAAAACCAGTAATTAACTGCCATTTATTGTGGTTCAGTGTTAGAATTATCTGTCACCCTTACTAGAAAAAGCAATTAAGCACAAACTTATTTATCATGTAACCCCATGGTTAAGTGCCTGGCCTATAGTAGAGTGCTCAGCAAATATTCATGGCATGGAAACTATACTGTTTTTTGTGGGTTTGTTTGTTTGTTTGTTTTTGTATTCCATGTTCACTCCTCATGCAGCTCCATAGCTAGCTCTTATAGGCACCTTTGTGTACATTAAAAAAAAAAGCACCCCTTCCTCAATACACCTGCCATTTGCAAGAAAATAGTCATAACTATACATTAAGACTATGAGGTGAGTGGTGCCCCTAAATGTTGTTCAATGCAACATATACATAACATACATAACCCCGAGCAGAAACTTTGTCCCTAGCCCCAACATGGCAGGGGGCTTGCATAGGACTTACAGCACTGATAGCCTCTGGAAAGATGGAGTTAGGTTCTTCTCTGAGGTAGATCACAGACCTTTGTTAGCTAGCCACTTCTTTTATTCCACATCCAACAGTCAAATCAGGGAGGACAGGGCTGTGTGTGTGTGTGTGTGTGTGTGTGTGTGTGTATACAAGGGGATCTTATCCTATTCCTACACCCATGCCTACCTACCCCCAATAACCAAGGCACATAAACAAGGTCATGAGTATAAGGAGAGTCAGGAGACCAGCCAGCTTTAGGCTAAGGGAGAGGAGCTCCCAAGTGCCTAATTGTGTGGCCTAACACCAGACCCAAGTCCTCAAAGAACACTAAGAATGCAGACGGAGGGGAAGAGAAAGGATGGTGGACAGAACCCTTCTGTTTCTCTCAGTTGAAAGACTCAGGACTTGGGGGGAGAGCAAGGCTATTCAAATAAACACAGAGAGAGCCTTTTAAAAAAAACCAAAGCAAACCCTGGGATCAACTTTATTGCTGATGGTTGTGGCCTTTTCTTTCCCACATCCTCACCTCCCTGGTGGTCCAAAGTCCCTCCAGGATAACACAGTGCTTAGGTTCTTCTGGACCAGAGGCAAAGGGAGACAATCTGCCCCCCACATCTGCCCCTGCTCGGTCCCTCCCCTGTCCCCACCCAACCCTATTGCACATCAAATCATGTAAACATGGCTACAGGCATGGCCTGGAATAGCAGTGAGGCAGATTGATGTGTTAACGGATTTGGGACCAGGAGCCAGACCCAAGTCACCCAGTCCTACCCCATGCTAAGGCCCACAGTTAAATCTGGAAAAACAAGGGGGCCTGGTCCCAAACTCTGGCTCAGATTATGCAACAGTGCAGATGGCTCAGCTCCCCTCTGCCACCCACCCCTCTCAGATTCCAGGTCTTAAGGATCACCCACTCCTGGTGTCGCTTCAGGACTGGGTAGCAGATGGCAGTGTCCAGTTTTTTCCCTCTCACCCCCAACTAGAGGTCACTGGTGTTGGGTCTTCCTAGATGCCCTGGGGAAACCAGAGACAGGCAATGGCAGTCTGTCCAGTCCTGGAAAAGAGGGAAGGCGGACAGTCAAAAGTAGGACATATGTCCAGACCTCTGGGATAAGACAACCAAACCACAAAATGGATGGATGAAGCATGTTACAAGTAAAGCAGAAAGCCTGCCATCTCCCTTGCTGGAAAGACCACTGTTCCAGAGGGCTCCACCCCACCAGCCTGTGACTCCCACTCCTTCTCACCAAAAGCCCGGATCAGCTCTGCCCGAACAGCTGCGGTGAAGGTCTTCACCAGACAGAGAGTGGTGAGGCCCGCAAAGATTGCATTGTAGAGGAACACGATGTAAAAATTGCCCAGCCAGTTGAAGCGTCCAAAATCACCCAGCAGGTCAAAGCGAGTGAGTCCTGAAATACAAAGACCAGGATAGAAGGTGGGCATCCCAGCCCCTCCCTGGCTCAGAGCCCAGCTTTCTGCTGCCTCCTGGTGGCCACATCTTAACACTGCAACTGATAAGTTGGCCTATTATTTGAGTGGGGGGGGATTTTTAAAAAAATAATTCTTTATTGTTGATAGTATTACATATGTCCCGCCTTTCCCCCCCATTGACCCCTTCCAGCCCACCCCCATCCCCGCCATCCCCGCC
>NW_006285049.1:1183718-1184790 GCF_000327345.1 Myotis davidii | reverse complement strand
TTTTTTATCCACTCATCTACTGATGGGCACTTGTGCTGTTGTAAATTGTGCTGCTATGAACAGAGGGGTGCACACATTCTTTCTGATTGGTGCTTCAGGTTTCTTAGGATATATTCCTAGAAGTGGGATCACTGGGTCAAATGGCAGATCCATATTTAATTAACTATTAAATATTTTGTGAATACTCCATACTGTTTTCTATAATGGTTGCACCAATCTACTAGGAGTAGTGTACTAACAGTATAATAGGGTATAATAGGGTTCCCTTTTCTCCACATCCTCACGCACTTGTCATTTGTTGGTTTGTTGATGGTAGCCATTCTGACGGTGTGAGATGGTACCTCATTGTCATTTTGATTTGCATCTCTCAGATGATTGTGACTTTGAGCATTTTTTCATGTCTCTTGGCCATCTGTATGTCCTCTTTGGAGAAATGTCTATTTAGGGCCTTTGCTCATTATTTAATTGGATTGTCTTCCTTTTGTTAAGTTGTATGAGTTCCTTATATATTTTGGATATTAATCCTGGCCTCTCCTACTATTAATTATTCCTACATCCCAAGCTCTGTCTCAGAGGAGTTCAGGGCTGTGAAGAAAGTGCCAGCAGCTAGGCTTGCTTCAACTTCCCTGCCAGAGTTTGGCATGTTCTTCAGTGGGGTCCCCTCTGGCTCCAGGTATTCCAAGGAGCTACCTGGGCCCACCAGTTGTTCCTGGGTTAGGAACTTATAAGCTAGTCACTAGTATTTTTTTAGTAGGTAGAGCTGTGTGGAGGCTAAGAGCTCTGACTCTGATCAGACTGCTATGGTTCATATCCAAACTCCACCTCAACTAATTGTGTGATTTGGGACAAATTCCTTAAACATCTGTGCCTCAATTTACTCAACTATAAAGTAGAGGAAATAATGGGACTGTAAGAATTAAATAATTCCCATAAAGCACTCACTATATGTACCAGGAGTATTTTAACTCTTGCTGAGCCTTTAATAATATAATATCAAATAAGATTTCTGGGGCCCTCCTCCACTTAACTCCAACCGAAAGGAACTAACTGATGGACCTACAAGCCTAGTGTA
>NW_006285049.1:1161566-1183638 GCF_000327345.1 Myotis davidii | reverse complement strand
AACCAAATAGAACTAATTTATTTTTTTGATTTTTGATTTTGAGAGTACATTTATTAAAGCTGGGGACAGTCAGGGGTTGGGGGGAGGTAGAAAAGGGTATGGGGGAGTAAATGGTGATGGAAGGAGATTTGACTTGGGGTTGTGAACACACAATACAATATACAGATATGTTATAGAATTATACACCTGAAACCTATATAATTGATTAACTAATGTCACCCTAATAAATTCAATAAATAAGGTAAAATAAAACATCTATACTAATAAAAGGGTAATATGCTAATTAGGATGGACGTCTTCTGGACATCCATTGGACAAAGCCACAGGGGCTGCGAGGCCCGGGGCTCAGGCAGCCATGAGCTCAGGCAGCCGTGGGTTCAGGCAGGTGCAAGGCCCGGGGCTCACAGCAGCCGTAGGCTCAGGCAGCCATGAACCCTGGCGACTGCAAGGCCCGGGGCTCAGGCAGCCGCCACAGCTGGCAGTGGCAACAGCAGTGGGGTAATGGGGGTGGCGCCCTCCCCTGATCAGCCTAGTCACCTCCTTCAGAGGGAGGCCAGACTACGGCTTAGGCCCCGCTCCCCAAAGGGGGAGCGGGGCCTAAGCCATCAGTAGGACATCCCCTGAGGGTTCCCAGACTGTGAGAGGGGGCAGGCCGGGCTGAAGGACCCCTGCTCCAGTGCATGAATTTTCGTGCACCAGGCCTCTAGTCATTGTCCTATACAATGGCTAATATGCAAATGGTTTTCACTTCCTCATGCCATAACAACTGATCAGTAGGAGGTTGTATCCCAGCCCAGCCCTAGCTTGGGACGTGCAATTAGGCTGGCAGGAAGGCAGTGAGGGGTGACCAGGTTAGTGGGGGGTAGCAGCTGGGGGCAACCAGGCTGGCAGGAGGGTAGTTGGGGGCAATTAGGATAACAGGAGGGCAGTGAGGGGCAACTAGGCCGGTGGGGGGGTAGCGGTTGACCAGGGTAGCGGGGGGTGCAGTTAGGGGCAACCAGGCCAGCAGAGGGGGGCAGTTGGGGACAACCAGGCGGGGCAACTATGCCGTGGGGGGGGGCAGTTGGGGGCGACCAGGCTGGCAGGGGAGGGCAGTTAGGGGTGATCAGGCTGGCACACAGAGGCAGTGAGGGGCAATCAGGCCGGTGGCGGGGGGGCAGTTAGGGGCGATGAGGCAAGCAGACAGGTGAGCGATTAGGAGCCAGCAGTCCTGGGGATTGGGCCTAAATCGGCAGTCGGACATCCCCTGAGGGGTCCCGGATTGCAGAGGGTGCAGGCTGGGCTGAGGGGACTTCTTCCCCTGCCACCCCCACACACGCACGAATTTCATGTGCCAGGCCTCTAGTATAATATATGTTATAAAAAAGCTGGGGATAGTGAAACAAAAGGAGACTTAAAATAGAAGAGACAAGATCACAGTAACAGGAGGGAGCCTAGGCTGGGCTGCCTAGACTTGGGAAAGGAAGTCAAAGTAACAGAAATGAGTCATGCTGGGCTGCATGGACTCAGGAAAAGGAAGTTACAGAGGCCAAAGGAGAGTTCTTGGAGACAGATTCAGGGGGTTAGCCTGGGATAAGCTGCTGCTGCCCACTGCTCTCCTGGTTGCAAGTATCCTGGGGACTCTTGGAGCTTAGGAGAAAGAAAGCAAAAGTACACACCTGAGAAAAGAGAGCACAGGCATGCTCAAGAGAGTGTGTCCAAATAGAACTAATTTAAATCATGTATGATATATGGAAAATGATGTGGTGTGTGTGTGTGTGGGGGGGGTACCTATAACTCTCATAATACCCTGGAGTGAACTAGTTACATTTTAAAAATTTTCTACCAGGTAATTCTAGATCATAGTTCTAAAGATAGGAGAAGGACTGAGTGTATTATTTGATGCCCTGGTGTGTGCAAAAAGCGCTGGACTGGGATTAAGGAGGCAAGGGTTCTAGCCTGACTTGGCCTTGCCTCAAACTAGCTATAAAATTGGGCAAATTAGCTTCTCTGTATTTCATCTTTAAAATAAAAAATATTTAGCCCTGACCGGGAGCTCAGTTAGTTAGAGTGTTGTCCCAATATGCCAAGATTGTGGTTCAATCCCAGTCAGGAAACATACAAGAATAAACCAATGAATGCACAAATAAGTGGAACAACAAATTGATGTTTCTCTCTCTCTCTAAAATCAACAATAAAATGAGAATGTTTATTAGATGATCCAGCCCAAAGGAAGATTTAGGGGAAAAGTGGTACTTTTCAATCAAAAAGACAGAAGTAAATGGGGAAGGCTATGTGATGTAATGGAAAAGTATGAGCTTTGAAGCAACACTACTCTGATCTCAGCACAAGCATTTCACAGAACCTGTTTCTCGATCTGTATCATGGGCATAATACTTTCTCATAAGTTTGTTGTGGGATTTAGGGAGAACATGTATATAAAATGTCTGCTTAGCACTAGTAGGTACTAAAAAGAAGCCAATTCCCTTATCTCCTTTTGTTACTTACCTAGGGTTCGAGAGAAGACAGGAAGTGCTGAGCTTAGGACCAGGAGACAGACACAGTTCCCGATTATCTGGGGAGGAGTAAGGAAAGGGGAGGTGAGGTAGCAGAGCTGCCAGTATCTAGTCCCCATGCATGCCTCCAGGATACCTCCTCTATTCCAACCCAATTACCTGTGTCATGGCTGTGTCATGCCATCTGGGCCGCAGGCCCCGGAAGAGTGGAGAACTGTAGAATCCCACGATCGAGGACACCATCAGATAACTGCCACTGGGGTTAGGGAAGAACTGGCCAGCTCCCAAGGATTAATGCCTCATCTCAAAGGGAATAAGCCCCTTTCCCCCAGACCTCCTTTCAAAATCAAGTCTTTATTTCTGAACCTCAGGTTGGTGAAGACTTACTTGCCCCCTTCCCATCAGTCCTACTACAAGTCTGCCCAGAGCCCCAAAGGAGACATTCAGAAGATACAAAAGGATACAAGATGAGTACAACCTGAATGACAGCACCAAAGGAGCCCAGCTTGGAGAAGGAGACCTGGCCCAGGGAGGCATCCTGAGAAATAAAGTAGTATCACAGTGGAGCACTCTCCACAATCAGCACCACCCAGCACCCAGCCTTCCCTCTGGCCTCAGTTTCTGCCCCCTCACTCCAGCTTTTCTTAGGTCCTCCCCAAAAGATATGGTGGGAGGGCAGCCCAGTACCTGCATGCCCCGGGGCATGGCAGCCTCATCGATGAGCAGCTCCAGGATGTGGATGGCCACAATGAGCACGGATAGGCCCTGTGTGAGGCAAGGTTACAGATTCCCATCCATGCCCCAGCCCACAACAGTATCCAGAGTTACATGTTAAGAGCAGACACTCTGCCCTGGCCGGGTAGCTCAGTTGATTAGAGTGTCATCCCGATATGCTAAGGTTGTGGGTTTGATCCCCGGTCACGGCACATACAAGAATAAACCAATAAATGCATAAATAAGAACAACAAATTGATGTTTCTCTTTCTCTCTCCCCTCCCTTCCCCTCCTCTCTCCCAAATCAATCAACAAAACAAATTTTATTAAAAAAAAAAAAACACAAAAAAAAACCCCACCTAGCAGCCTTAGCTGGTTTGGCTCAGTGGATATAGCGTTGGCCTGTGGACTCAAGGGTCTTGGGTTTGATTCTGGTCAAGGGCACATGCCCGGGGTTGCAGGCTCGATCCCCAGTAGGGGGCATGGAGGAGGCAGCTGATCAATGATTCTCTCTCATCACTGATGTTTCTATCTCTCTCTCCCTTTCCCTTCTTCTCTGAAATTAATAAAAATATGCTTAAAAATAAAAAAGCAGATAATCTGCTCCAACATTTTCAGTTTCCAAGCACTGTATGGGACCTCCTCGAGGCTGGTGCTAGCAACAGAGCACTTTGAGGGTATTATAAGATACACCCTCTCCAGGTGGAAGAATTGCAAAAAAGCTAAGTAGAAAAATGGATTCGTCCTCCAGATTGATAAGACTTATTCCCAATTGTCTTGTTGTGGCAAGTTGGGGGATAGACTGAATTTCAACCCTTATTTTCACCCACAGCAAGCCTGGGTAACTACTCAGTGGCCCTCTGTGGCCTTGGGTAAACTCCTTAACTTCCCTGTTTCTTCATTTACAAAATTGGGATTGCTGTGCTCAGCACAGGGCAGGACACAAAGTAGACACTCAGTAAGAGGTAACTACTACGATCGAAGATAATCAGGTCCCTGCATCTCCTCCCTCTTCCCTAAGAAGGCCTCAATTATTCAAGGGCCTTCTACTCCCCACCCTCTTCAAGGCTGGCATACCCACCGTCAATAACAGCAAGCACAGCATGGCCAGGGGATAACCCAGGTTCCGCTGCCAGGCTGAAGCCTTCCACCGCTTCTCTGTGCAGGGATGGGAAGCGGTTAGCACGGCTTGGAACAAGAGGCTATTCTTAAGGAAAGCCAGGTATTCCCATCCCTACTAACTCACATACCCAGTAGGACCCTCTGTGTCTGCAGAGCCAGCACCTGTCTGTGCAGCAGCTCCATGTCCAAGGGCAACCAGCAGGAGGTGGGATCTGAGGGCAGAGAAGATGGTGCTGCCCTTGCCCAATGCATGCCTATCATCCCACCTGGGAAGAATTGCAACTCACTGCAAATCCTGCGGGTCAAAGCTGCTTCCTCAAAGGCTGAGCAGTACAGCTGCTCCTCCAGGTCTTCCAGCACCTGGGAGCAGGCGAAAAGGGAGGGACTAATAATAGTCAGGGGCTCCCAGATCCCAAGGGCCCCAGGAGCACCCTGTTCATCCCAGGGCTTTATCATCCCATTCCTTCCCCTACCCCTTATTCACTACCCTGTGGTCAGCAACTTATCCAACCCTCCTGACTGCCTTGTGTTCTGCTTTGTATGTCTGGTAACCAGCTCCAGATGATGGGGGTGGAAGATATAGGAGCCAACAAAGGCTGTGGCCCTCCGCAAGGTGTGCAGCACACAATCATAGGGTTGTTTTATTTTCTGGCTCCAACTTGGCAGGAAGCTCACCCCACAGGATCAAAAGGCAAGGAGTACTACATACCCGCGGCTTGACCAGCAGCTTCCCAGTAACCGAGAACATGCGGGCGAGACCTAGCGGAGTACACACTGTGGAGACAGAAGCCAGTCACCTGATAGACCCTTCTCTCCATCATTCCCCCTCACCACCCCTCCATTCCCTCTCCTTCCACCCTTGTGGTTCCGATCCAAGGACCTTACCCATTATCTCCCAGACCCTGAACACTCACCCAGGAGCAGCAGGACCCCAAGGAAGGAAATGCAGGAGTAGAGGTAGGGGAGGTAGTACTCCCAGAAGTCTAAGGGTAAAAAAAGCAGTACAGTCAGCTCAACTCTTTCCTGCTTACTGGGACGACAGGCCTCAGAGACAATACAAAACCTAGAGGGGTTAGGCAAGTAATGCAAATCAGGAAAGCTGGCCTGTGTCACAGAAGAGGGAGTGGCAGGGACTATAGCAAACGAGATCCTCAGCCCTACCTAAAGGGCACAACTGTTATTCGGCCCCAGTCACCAAGGACTAGTGTGGCCAGATCCTCAACCTTGTCAAGCAAAGCCAGAGATCTGGATATTAATGTGAAACCTCCCAACATATATATATATATATATATGGCAACTGACTCATATATGTTTTTTAAATCATTGCATGGGCCCAATGGGACATTCCTGCAGGTTGGTTTTGGCCTGAAGTCCATCATTTCGAAACTTCAGTCTAACGGTTTATTTATTTATTATTTTTAAAAATATATATTTTTATTGAATTCAAAAAGGGAGAGGAAGAGAGAGATAGAAACATCAATGATGAGAGAAAATCACTGACTGGCTGCCTCTTGCACACCCCCTGTTGGAGATTGAGCCTGCAACCCCGGGCATGTGCCCCCAATTGGAATCAAACCTGGGACCCCTTCAGTCCGCAGGTCAATGCTCTATCCACTGAGCCAAACCAGTTAGGGTCAGTCTAACGGTTTAGATGATCTCAATCTTCTCCACCTCAGAGGGATACAGCTGATCCAGGAAGGGGAACAGCTGCCAACTGATGAGCCACTTAGCCTGGAGGGTGGGAAGGAAGCTGGTCCTCTCACCATAGAGTGACTCCCTGCTGGTCTTGTTGTTGTCCACAATGGCTGACGCCACCCACACCATGCCCAGCACCAGCAGAGTAAGGAGCATCAACATTACCACTGTCTCGTAGACTCGGCCCAGGACACCCTATGGAAGAAGGCAATAAGGTGTGGGTGGAGAGAACTGCCAACAACGTCGGGGCAGTGTGGGGAAGGAAGGCAACATTGGGAATGGCAGCCTGGCTAGGGGAACCAGAGGACTGGATTCAGGGGAAAGGGGAAAGCATTTCCCTCTTATTCTGCTAAACCACTCTGTCCTCCTACCCACAACCAGAATATCCATTCCGTTCTCGATATTTTTCCTTTGTAACCTCCCTCCTCGGGTCCTTTCCCCGTCCTTGTTTTGCCCGGGGAGGCTGACTCCTGAGGTCTGCATCACACAAACCCTTTGCCCTCGGTTTTCCTGTTCGGCTTGCCCAATGGAAAGGACCAACAGCTCCTCTGCTGGGTGATTGCACCTCCCCAGCTTCAACTGGGTTCCAAAAGCTATTTTTTCTCTCTGCTCCCACAAGCCTATGGTGGTAATGCCTTCCTGATGTTACTAGTGCCTCAAACTCCTTGTTGACCTCCTCAACTCTGACTATACCTCTATAAATAGTTTCTTCATTAAAATCTCTTTAGTTGAAACATCTGAGTGGCATTCTGTTTCCGCTTGGACTGATTGATTCATCACTCACTTACCTTTCTGGAGCCAGCAAAGCCCTCCGACTCAGTGAAGAAGTATGCAAAAGGCATGAGGAAGATGAGGGACAGGTTGGAGAAGAGAAAAACGAGGTTCCAGAGGCCTAGAGCAAAACGAGGAAAGGCAGAGGTGGTCAGAAAAGGGTGGCCCAACCCACCGGGGACTGATCATGTGATCGGGAAGCTGGGGATGGGGTGATTATGCCTAATGGGTACAAGGCGCTCTGTATCTGCCTGACACTTTCTGCTCCCTTTCGCCATCCCAAGCTGTAAACCAGGAGTCACGCACCATGGATGAGGGAGCCATTGAGCCACTGGATGTAGTAGTTCCGAGGCAGTGAGAGCAACACCTCGTTGCTGATGATGGAGAAGGGCAGGAGCAGTACGGCACCCAGGGCAACCGCCAGGGTAAAGGTGCAGAGCTCGAGCCTGGGTAGAGAAGAGATAGAGTCCTTGCTTAGCTCAGACACTTCCCCGGGTTTAAGAAGCCCCATTCGTCCCTGCAGGCACCTGTAGTTTCTCCTGGAACCAACTAGCAGTGACAGACCAGGGAAGGAGCCATCAGCTGGGGCTCCACTCACTGCCCCACAGCCCTAGTCCTTACCTTCAGGGAAGCCTTGGCACATGGGATGGGTACATCTCAGGCATTTATGGGAGCCTGGTCATCTGCCATGTCACCTGCCCAGACGTCCTCAGGAATGTGATCTTCCCACACATGCCCGTAGGGTGCACCAGGCATAATGCCAACCTAAGAGGCCTGGCTTCTCTAATCAGAGATGTGGATTTCTGAGCTTGCCTCTTCAGCCCGCGTAAGAGCAGGGTCACCCCATGTGGCTATGCCCTGAATGAAGCTCTAGGACAAAGGGGGAAAAGGGAGCTAAAACCCAACTTCATAGCTAAGGCCTGTGTGCGGGGCTGCATCAGTTGAAAAGAAGGGACACTTTTATTTATTTGGTCCATCAAGGTGGGGATGGTTGCCTTCTTATAATCTGTTGACCCAGAGGAGTCATCACTATATCTTTCTCTATACTTGCTAGTGAATAACAGCAGTCTGGAATAAGGTCCATCCTTAGATTCAAGCACACCTCCCCTTCAGGGGTTCTATCTTCCCATCCCCTGCTGTTTTCATTAATCTGCATCCTACCCTACTCCCTTCCCAATGGATGCTGGGAGGTGAAGCCAAGCTGAAGTCATTTCTGGTGACTCAAGCCCCAGCTGACAGTTCCGGCTTTGAGGATGCCAGCAGCTCCTGGCCTAACCAGGGAGACAGGAAGAGCAGCTTTTCCAAGCATCCCCAGGGTAGGGTAAAGCTGGAAGAAGCCAGGAGTAGGATGGAAGCAGAAACTCTCTCTTTACGTGGAAGCAGAAACTCTCTCTTTACTTTGTGACACCCCACTCTCTCTGCCAGCTCCAGGGCCTCACTGGATTTCAGCTTCTAAAGGTAACTGGTGCCAGGTGCTCAGGCAGCAACACTTACGCAATCTTGTTGACAGTGGCATCTTCATCATCCACTACAAAAGACAGAGGCATGGGGAAGAAGCAGAAGATCAGTGGGCAGCTCTGGGAACCATCTGTGTTGCAACGTGCCTTCCTTCCCTGTCCCTGCCCCCTGAAAGAAGGGCCTGCGCCCAGAGAGGCAGAGCTGGACAGGAGGCTCTGGGAGAGCTCATGCTATAACCCCACAACCTGTTCTCTGGCCAAGGTAGCAGTGGCCCCAGGTGGAGAGAGAACACGCTAGAAACTCCCTCACTTCCCTCCTTCCCCATCACAGGTTCCTCTTTTGTAAGCTCAAAATATGATAAACAACTGGTCTGTGAGGTTGGTTACATCAGTGGCTGGGTGCAGCAGAGAAATGCAAGCAGTGGCGGGGGTTGGGGGGAGGGGGGAGATTCACAGAGAACGTTCCCAAGAGAATTACACTGAGGAGTAGCTGCCTTCTTGGGTGGGGGCTCATGGAGGGGAAGAAAGGCTAGGGCCAGGACAGGATGATCTGAACAGGCTGAGGCAAGTGTGTGGATGCCCCTCCCACCTCCCTGTCACACAGTGCCTACAGGAAGGAAAGCTCCAATCTGAGCACAGATTGGAAAGAGAAAGGCCACCATCACCAGGTCCTGGGGTCCCAGCGGTCACGGAGGTCTCTGGTCCTGGGTGTGGGAGCACTAGGAGAGGAGGTGACAGTGCTTGTGCCCATGATAACATTCACCTTGCAGTTGACCACTTTAGGTTTACAGAGGGCTTTTATATTAACTATCTCTGGTCCACATAATAACAATGGACTGGGTAGAGACTGCTAGGCCCATTTTGGAAAGGATGAAACTGAGGGCCAGAAAAGTTATAGGACTTGCCCAGCAGCTTTATTGGTTGTGGACACTTCTATCTAGACTTTCCACTATACCACACTGTCCCTGCCGGTGGAGGTAGGAGGTAGAAGAGGCAAAGGCGCCACAACAGCCACCTCTCCTTTCCCAGCAGGCGCCATAGACCCATTCTCCTGAGGCTGGCTCCATGGCAACGGGAACACTGGCAGAGGACGAGCAGAAGGGAGGGAAGTCACAGGTACCTGTAGTGAACTCAGCAGGCTTCTTGAAGTGGGTCAGGGTGATGTGGCAGAGGATGTAGAGTGTCGCAAACAGAAGTGTTGAGATCTGTGGCAGAGCATGAGCTGGGATGAGAAATTCTAAGAACATTCCATAGCCCCATGGGGTCCCTTCCCCAAAACAAGGTTGCATACTTTCTCCCTGTTACTTCCTTCTAGTCAAGGCCTCAGGAGCCTTTAAGAAGCAGCAGACAGCCCTGGCTGGTTTGGCTCAGTGGATAGAGGGTTGGTCTGCGGTCTAAAAGGGCCTGGGTTCGGTTCTAGTCAAGGGCATGTGCCTGGGTTGCAGGCTCAATCCCCCGTAGGGGGCGTGCAAGAGGCAGCCGATCAGTGATTCTCTCTCATCCTTGATGTTTCTATCTCCCCGTTTCCCTTCCTCTCTGATATCAATAAAAATATTTTTTTAAAAAAATATAAGTGGAACAAATTGCTGTCTGTCTCTCTTAAAAAATCAATCGGGAGCCCTGAAAGATCAGGTATGCTCTGGGCCAAATCAGAGCCTCATTTAATCTCTGCCCCTAAGAATAAGACTTAGTTGGGGCCCAATACCTACAAAGTTTCTAGAGTCAGCATCAGCCTCTTTTTATTTTTATTTTTTATTTATTTTAAATTTTTTCGTGGGGTGGGGGAGAGTCCCACAGCACAGACTCCCAGGTGGGGAGGGAGAAAGAGTCAACATCAGCCTCTTTAAAGGCAGTCAATCCCTGCTCCCTACCTCAAGTGACTTCCCAACTCTAGGGCCAGGCATCTCAAGGCCTGTCCTCTGGGCGACTGGACCTCCAACTGATAGTTAAGGCAGGGCTTAGCCAAGTTACTCTGCACATGCATGCATCCCTCCCTACCCCAAGTTAGCTGCTATTGCTCAGGGGAAGAGCTACTGCTCAGTTTGGCTCCATAAACGGGGAGTCTTGAGAAGAGACATTATTGTATTTCAAGTAGTCCAAGAAGGCAGGATCAGTCTTGTGGGTTCTCCAGTCCCCAGGAGGAGCTGACACCACAGGAAATCTGCATACAGCTGTCCATACAAAGAGGGGCAAAGTCATAGAGACCCCAGGAGAGCCAGAGGTCTAGGACAAAGTTGTAGCTTTTGACATTAGGAAAGCAGAGTTGAATGAGCCACTCAGATTGGAACTGCAGAATTTTTACAGCCCAGTGCTCCACCCTGGACTTGTGTAATAGGAAGGTGGGAGGGCTCAAAAGGTCATGCTGGAGTTACACGCAGTTCCAGCGGAGGCTAGGTCATTCTCTAGAGCAGAACTGGTGCCAGGTGGAGGAGCTTACCAGAAGCCTTTAGGCTGCCCTTGCCCAGCACTGATTCCTCAGCTAATGGGGTTAAAGGATGGGGGAGACATCCAAGAGGCTGCTTCTCTGTCCAAGGTCGCATCCCTCCCGGTTCTCTAAGAATGTGGGCCTCTAGCCATACACTGTCTCAAGGCCCGGACGAGCCTCAACGTATGCCAAACCCCACCATGTGGGGCTATCCACTAAGGGACACATAAGGAAGGATTCCTGAAAGCATATCTGGCGTTCTACACACGGACTAATATACTTCCTACCTTTCAGTACTCATAAATAAGGACAGACTCGGTGAAGTAGTTAGTGGCTCCCTTTATCCCTCCTCCAATCTGAGGCTGCCCAGGGCAGACCAGAGCCCAGCCTGAGAAAAAAATGAATGATGGGCCCACTCACTAACATTTCTATTCTTTCAAACCTTTCTCGTTTCCTTTCCATGTAGTATATGGAAGAGAGGGCTACCCTGGGGAGCTCAGAGGAAGACGACTCAGGAGAAAGGAGAGAGATGAGCGTTCAAAGCAGGCCTGCGGAAGATCTGACTTCCTTGGCGCCTCGGAGCGTCCCCCCACCCCGCCCAGAAGTGAGGAGTCCATTGCGGTGGTAGGTTCAGCTGATGCGAAGGATGGAGGGAGGAAGGCAACCGGGTGCTCTCTAGAGCACTGAGGGGAACCACTCCCAGGGGAAATCCCTAAATGTTTGGATAGCTAGCTAGGAACCTCCACTTGCAGGGTTCCTAACAAACACCAATAAGGGGGCGGCGGGGGGAGATGGAGGCTTAGTTGTTCTCCATCTCTACCCAGTAGAATCCACACCAGCAAGAGTCCCTTCTTCCAAGGTGGGAGTCCCACCAAAGTCCCCCTTCAACAAACACCAGTTGGGAAGTAAATGCAAACAAGCCCTCCCCTAATCAAATCCATCCCTCTCGGTCTAAGACGGGCAGACTCGCCAAACTCCCAGACACAAGGGGACCCACGCCCAGAACGTGGGGAGGTGGGCGGAAACCGATGGGCTTTGTTTATCTCGCAACTACCCAGAGGACCCGACTTACTACTGGTTCACCAGCTGGGGCACCGGTCCTTCTGTCGGGCCGGGGCCTTTCGTTGCTCGCCCTGGTGCGCACGGGGTCTGAGGGCGCTCTGAGCCCAGGTGGTTGTACTCCGACCCCAACCTCTCCCTCTCCCGGGACACCCTTTGGCCCTAACCTTCCTACCCGGGTCCCACACTCACAATACATTCGCGGACCCTCTCGTGGAATAGCTGCTCTCGCACGGATAGCACTTCGTAGTCAGCTGCTTCCATACTCTGCTCAGCATGACTGGGGCGGGGGTGTCTCCGGGCCCGGGGAGGACCGGCGGGGATAAAGCCGCCGCCGCCAAGCACCCGGACCCAGCCGAGGAGCCTTTCCTCGCAGCCTGCGACGGAAACTCGGGGGAGGTAATCTGAGGTCCAGATTCAGACGTCCGGACGCCCCGCCCTTAAAGGGGCAGGCACCAGCGCGCCTTGTTTTAAAGGGCCCCTGTCCCCACTCTGTTCCCTCCCCTTTAAGGTCGGGCCTCAGTCAAGTTTCAACGTCAACACCCGCCTTTAGGCTCGTTAAGAGGAAGCGTCAGTCCTCCTTCTACTTTACCGGAGGCCGAGTGACGACACAAGGGATGGGCGGGTTCCTTTCATAAAGCGAAACTCATTGGCTCCTAGAGCTGCCGCTCATAGGTAGAGAAACGATGATAGGCTTTCCCCGTGAAAGGAGGCGGTATCTTTGAAGCCAATCTGTGCACAATCTAAAACTAACCGACTCCTCACCTCCGGCTGTTGAGGAGAGAGAATTTTAGTAACGACTGAAAGTTTAGTTGGGCCGTGGCTACATGAACCTTTTGGAACTAGGCAGCCAGGGAGGATGTGAGAGTTCCATGGGGGTTCTGAAAGGTTACCGCTTCCCAGGAACCCAAGGTCCACAGCACCATTTTCTGAAAGTGTGTATATGTTGGAGGGGGGCCCCCTTCGCGGCCAGTTTTCACTCAGTCACTTTGGGGATGGCCAAGTGTGTGCTAGAGCAAATACTTTAAAAAAAAAAACCTGAATAGTGAACTCCAGAAATATTCTCCTGAAACGTTGGGAGGTAATGTCCATAGGGGACCATTGTTGAGTGGTGCAGAATCAAACATTAGCCGACCTAGGTACCACTGACTTTACAGACTTTATCTCATTTTAATATCACAACCTTTAGGAGGAATGTGTTGTGATTAGCATTTTAGAAATTAGAAAAAGGTGAGAGCTTGTCACGTGCCCAAGGTCACATAATTAAGGCATGCAAGTGACCTTCCTGAGATCTCCGCGGAAGTATGTGTGCAAAGCCTCACCTTCCTGAAGTTAAAGCCTTCCTCCGAATCGGAGGAAGCAGTGCAGAAAAGCAAAAGAAGGGCTGAGTTTTGCAAAGCCTCCCATTGAAGAGTAAGAGCCCAATTCTAAAAGGCCTTAGACTGCATCCAGTTACTGTCTGGTGCCAGAATTACCAAGTGAATTCTATACCCTTGTAACCATGTGGCAAGTTATTTCTACCTCTTTTCTGTTTCCCCAGTGATTTGCAATAGAACCTTGGGAGCTGATTTTTCTCTTAGCAACCAAGCCTGAAGTAAACAGAACTTCAACCAGGAGAGAGAGTAGACACAGTTACAAAGAGGAGAAGATAGCTAGCCGGGTCCTTGGGTCTGCTGCAAGGAAAGGAGAAGATAGACAGGTGGCTTGGGTCTATTGAGTGTGTTGTGGGAACAAACATGAATGGGTCAAGGCCCTGCCTGGAGGGACGTACAGCTTGTCAGGGAGAAGTGGCCCTGGAGCATAACAGGTCTCAGATCTTAATTTTAAGCATATGTGATTTAGTGATCTTATTAAAACACAGATCAGATCTTGTCTCAGCTCAAAACCTCTCAAAAGTGACCCATTTGCACTTAAAAATTCACCTGCTTTAAAGTAAGCCTGCAAGGCTTTCAGAGGATATATTAAACATGCTGTGTTTTGTTGGGCTCACTGTTTTTTTGTTTGTTTGTTTTAACAAATTTGAACAAACATTTAAAAATCAGAAGATGACTCCTTAAAAGTTCAGATAGCTGTTCTATCTCTCTCCTTTTAATCCTCACCAGAGAATATTTTTCATTGATTTATTTTATGTTATTTTTAGAGAGAATGGAAAGGAAGGGGAGAGACAGAAACATTGATGTGAGAGACACACCCAACCAGGGCTGGGGATTGAGCTTGCAACCAAGAAATGTGCCCTTGATCGAACTGATGCTCTATCCACTGAGCCAAACCAGCTAGGGCTGCCATCTGTCTCAAATAGAAGATCTGGCAGAGCTGGGCAGCCAGGACCTACGGCTCTGTAGATGAAGGAGGATCTACCAGTCTTCCACAGCTCCTATTACTTGGGTAAGCACCTCACCAGTTTTTCCATTTACGTTGTCAGCCCAACTGTTTTGTGACTTGTGAGCTATCCCCTCTCTACTGCTTCAACTTGGCACCATCTTCATTCTGGCCTTTGGTCAGTTTCTGGTCGACCCTGCCAACTTTCCTTTCTCAGGACACTGCACTTGCTGTTTCCTCTGCCTGAAACTTCTCCCCTTCTCCTTCCCAATTCACTTTTAGCTGGTTCCTGTTTTCTTTAGGTTTGAGCTTAAATGTTATCTGCTCAGAGGACTCTCCCCCACCCCCCACTACTTTATCTAAAGCAAGTATTGTTTTACTTACCTCCGTTTATGTCTTTACTCCTTTCCTCTCCACTTAGAGGACTAGAACCCTGCATTTGGCTTCGAATTCATTCCTTTCCATTCAACCCCATTTCGTAACCCAGTGCAGTTCTCACAGTAAACACTCAGTGTTTGTAGATTTGGGATCTAAGAGGTTAGTTATCCATTTTTTGTAGGGAAGGAGCCACCCTGACTGTCGAGTAAATTTCAACATCTGCAAGCAGCACAGAGAAGGGAATAATCCAGAATGAGCCTTCACTAAATGCTAAATGTTAACAGATACTTTACATAGATTAGTTTATTGAATGGCACAAGGATCCTACTAAGTAGACTTTTTAATTTTATTTTTTTAAGGTTTCAAGTTAACATTTATTGCACACTCACTGTAGGTAACTGCCAAGTCCTCAAAATGTAAAATTTAGCAACACAATTTTACCTTCAGAGATATGTCAACTATATAAAAACAATTTTGTGAAAATGTGTAGGAGATAATAATTTGAGTGAGAAAAATATGACACTGGAGGTTTGGGGATAGATATTGCAACATAAGCAATGGGTTCAGAGGTGCAAAAATATGGTAGTAGACTTTTTTTTTTTTAATATATTTTATTGACCTTCCACAGAGAGGAAGGGAGAGGGATAGAGAGCTAGAAACATCAATGAGAGAGAAACATCGATCAGCTGCCTCCTGCACATCCCCCACCGGGGATGCGCCCGCAACCCAGGCACATGCCCCTGACCGGAATCGAACCCGGGACCCCCCAGTCCGCAGGCCGACGCTCCATCCACTGAGCCAAACCGGCTTCGGCGACTTTTTTTATGTATAGATGAGGAATCTGTTCAAAGAGATTAAGTAACTTGTACAAGGAGCTACAATAAGTGGTGGATGTGGGACTTGAACTGGCTTATCTGACTTGGAAACTTCCCTTTTTCCCACTATATCTCCCCAATTTTTGTGTTCCTCTCCTTACTAAACTGCTTAGATACTCAGTGCAATAGAAAGGAAAAGTTGAAGAGTCCTGGCACCCTCCATCTGCATATAAAAGGTTCACCGTTCTACTTCTTCCTGGGAGGTCACCTTTGAGCTTTCAAATGTTGACTTATTGCTGAATAGCACCTTGAGAGGAGCAGACAGAAGGCCCAGAGGCACCAACTCCCAGAGGTGAGAGGGGACTTGGAAAAGTTACCCCTTTTTAAAAAATATGTATTTTTTAAATTGATTTTAGAGAGGGAGGGAGAGAAATAAACATTAGTGATGAGAGAGAATCATAGTTCAGCTTCCTCCCCCCACTGGGGATTGAGCTCACAACCTGGGCCTTGCCCTAACTGGGAATCAAACCGTGATCTGGTTCATAGGTCGCTGCTCAACCACTGAGTAATGCCGGCCAGATGAAAAGTTACCTTTTTTTTAAAAAATATATATTTTATTGATTTTTTACAGAGAGGAAGGGAGAGAGACAGAGAGCCAGAAACATCGATGAGCAAGAAACATGGATCAGCCGCCTCTTGCACACCCCCCACTGGGGATGTGCCCGCAACCAAGGTACATGCCCTTGACCAGAATCGAACCCGGGACCCTTTGGTCCGCAGGCCGACGCTCCATCCACTGAGCCAAACCAGTCAGGGCTACCCTTTTTTTAATACAAAGATTTCAGAAACTTTCCATTCAGATTATGGGTTATTTTCATTTTCTCTTTGCTTACCTACATGTCCCAATTTCCCCACAGAAAACGTAAGTACAGAAAAATTCCTGTTCATTCAAATAAGACTAGTAGCTTTAGGGTAGTTTTATTCCCAGGACTTTCTGGGTTTTCAGAAAGAACTCATTCAACTCTAAGGTGAAAATACTGTAAACTGTGCTATGAATTGAATGTTTATGTGCCCCACCCCTACCCCACTGCATATGTTAAAACCCTAACCCCAAATGTGATGATTATATGAGGTGGGGCCTTTGGGAGGTAATTAGATTTAGATGAGGTCATGAGGTATAGCCCCCAATATGAGATTACTGTTCATATAAGAAGAGAAAGAAACTAGGGCTTACTCTCTCTCAGCTATATGCGGACACAGCAAGAAGGTGGTGGGCCATCTGCAAGCCAGGAAGAAGGCTCTCACCAGAATCCACCAGCACTTTGATTTTAGATTTCCCAGCCTCCAGAACTATGAGAAATATATGTTTGTTGTTTAAGCCATCTAGTCATCTAGTCTATAGTGTTTTGTTATAGCAGCACAAACTAAGGCTGTACACCTTTTTCCTTCCCTCTCATGGAAATTGGACTTGTTTCTAGAAATAAGCCAGCAACTTTGGAATTGCCCTCTTGTCTAGGATTCTACGAAAACCAGAGGTTCCCCTTAGGCACTCCATCCCTGGATCTGAGAACTTTTTGTTGTTATTGTTGTTGGCAGGAGTGGGGGTAAGGGTTTAAAAATAGCTTTGAGAAATTCTGCTCCTTTGTTCCTACAGATCTCTGATCTCTCAAAAAATATTTGAGAGAACAGTCATAATGAAAGATTGGCTTGAGATAGCAAGAAAATTTGGAAATCCTAGACTCTGGGAATGGAGAGGGATCATAGAAGTCTTCAGTTCTCCCTTCTTGCCTTTCACAACATGGATGCCATTGTGGGTCCTAGCTAATTATTAGAAAGTGAGCTGCAATGTTCTTCCCCATCATTTGCTGTGCCCTTTGAGGTTTTGAGAAATGAGTCTGCTGCCATTTCTGGACAGGAGCTCTTCACTGGATTTCTCCTTTCTAATCTAAACAACCTCATTTTTGCCAAACTAGCATGGCTCAGTGGTTGAGCATCAACCTATGAATGAGGAGGTCACAGTTCCATTCCAGTTCAGGGCATAGGCCCCGGTTGTGGGCTCAATCCCCAGTGTGGGGTGTGCAGGAGCAGCCAATCATTGGTTTTTATCATTGATGTTTCTATCTCTCCCTCTCCCTTCTTCTCTGAAATAAATAAAAATATATTTTAAAGCCGAACCGGTTTGGCTCAGTGGATAGAGCGTCGGCCTGCGAACTCAAGGGTCCCAGGTTCGATTCCAGTCAAGGGCATGTACCTTGGTTGCGGGCACATCCCCAGTGCGGGGCGTGCAGAAGGCAGCCGATCGATGTTTCTGACTCTCTGTCCCTCTCCCTTCTTCTCTGTAAAAAATCAATAAAATATATAATATATATTTTAAATAAATAAATAAACAACCTCATTTTTTCTGAGTTGCTGTACCCAGGACCCCTTACTTACATACTCCACTCATTCTTTGAAAGAAACTCTCTTATCTGTCCATATCCTTCTTAAGGTGCACAGAACTGGATAACAGTTTGCATAGTAGGGTGGTCAGTGAAGAGGATGGTGGAACACTTACCTACCTAGCTTTGCACACTGCTGTATAGAAGGAATGTCTAAGGTGACATCAGCCTGTTCTGGCAGCTGGTCACACCTGTCTCATGGCAACCAGTCATTTGGTCAATATGAGGCAGCAGAAGTTTCTACATGTTAGTGTCATAAGATACTATAGTTGGGTCAGGGAGAAGCTGAGAGATTTCTTCTTCTTTTTTAAAAAAAATATGTTTTTGTTGATTTTTAGAGAGATAGGAAGAGAGAGGGAGAGAAAGAGAGAAACATCGATGTGAGAGAGCAACATCAAGGGATCAAGCACACAACTTGGGCATGTGTCCTGATTAGGAATCGAACCAGTGACCTTTTGGTGCACAGAACGATGCTCAACCATCTGAGCCACACCGGCCAGGGCAAGATATTTCTTCTTGCCGAAACCGGTTTGGCTCAGCGGATAGAGCGTCGGTCTGCAGACTGAAAGGTCCCAGGTTCGATTCCGGTCAAGGGCATGTACCTGGGTTGCGGGCACATCCCCAGTGGGAGATGTGCAGGAGGCAGCTGATCGATGTTTCTCTCTCATCGATGTTTCTAACTCTCTATCTCTCTCCCTTCCTCTCTGTAAAAAATCAATAAAATATATATTTTTAAAAAAGATATTTCTTCTTATTTAAAAAGAATCTCTAGAACAGAGGAGCAATTTTATCTTCTACCTCCATTTGATGTCACCGGCTACCCTGTAGTGTCTTCCTGAGGCATCTTAGACCTTTGGACTGGGAAAGTAGGGGAAGAGGGAGGAAGGCAGTGGAGGGGCAGTCTTTGCTAGCTTTCAGAATTAAAAGTTTGAATTTATGCTCTTGCCCAAAATTAATTCTTGGAATATGTATTAACTGTTAATCACATACTAATTAAGCACCAGGCCAGGTACTGGTGATACAATGGTAAGCATAACAGACATGGAGCTTATAAAATCTGGTTGGGGAAATATATTAACTAAATAATCACATAAATAAATATATAATTCTAAAATACAACAAATACTTTAAGAGAAAAGTAGAAGATTCTATAAAAAGATATACTAGAAAATCTGATCTAGTTTGACCTAATTTTCAAATCCTTGATGAGGTGACACTTGGGTTTTCATCATGAAAGGAAGAGTATGAGTTAAGTGGGCAAAGGGGGTGGGATCAGTTATGGATGGAAAAAGTACTTCATATAGGCAGAGGGAATAGTGTTGGAAGACCCTAGGTAGGATTGAGGTGATGAGGTTGATTTTTTTTTTCTTAACCCTTCCCCCCTTTCTCCTCCCCGCCCCTCAACCCTCCCCGGCTTTCCCGCTGTCGTTTAACAGTCTGTTCGAGGCTGCTCTGGCTCTGCATCAATTTTTGTTGATAAGTTTATAATGGTCTTTATTATCTATGAGTGAGTGAGATCATGTGGTGTTTTTCCTTCATTGACTGGCTTATTTCACTTAGCATAATGCTCTCCAGTTCCATCCATGCCGTTGCAAATGGTAAGAGTTCCTTCTTTTTTACAGCAGCATAGTATTCCATCGTGTAGATGTATCACAGTTTTCTAATCCATTCATCTAGTGATGGGCACTTAGGCTGTTTCCAGATCTTAGCTAGGGTGAATTGTGCTGCTATGAACATATGGATGCATATATCCTTTCTGATTGGTGTTTCTGGTTTCTTGTTATATATTCCTAGAAGTGGGATCACAGGGTCAAATGGGAGTTCCATTTTTAGTTTTTAGATGAGGTTGATTTTATCAGTTGGACACAGTAACATATAGCAGGCTGTCAGTTAGGAGATGGGTTGGTCAGTTGAGGGATGGGTAAGATAGGGAATTTATTCCATTTTATGTACCAGATAGCTGGGAGGAAAAACCTGGCCCTCACAACACAAGGATATCAGTACATACATGATTATATCCACATCATCAGGTGGTTATTGACTTTGAATCAATATTAAGCTCAGATTAATCCGGCAGCACACTCCTTCATTACCCCTTGTTGACTCCAAGTCCATGTTTTTATACCTATCCCACACTGGGATGCACCCTAGAGGCAGGAGCTGAGGTTAAGAGCTCCTTGGCTGTGGGGTTTGCTGTGGCTGCCTGATTCGCAATGACCTTGCACGAGTTCCAGCTGGCTCTAGGAATGGACAGAACAAAAAGTGACAAGCATGTGAATGCGAGGGATGCCAGGTTAGTCACTTCCTGTTGTATATCTTTTAGGTTCAGCACCCAGGTGACAGCCAGGACAGAGTTCACAAATCTGAGTTCAGCACTTCTGGGCAGAGAACTCCTTGTCAGTGGTGCCATCTGCAGGGCATTAAGGAATTTGCCAGGAATTTGATGGGATTGGGAGGGGGAAATGGCATCTCTTTCCTCTCTCCCTCAAGCCTCTTAATCTGAATGTGTCCCTAAATCACAATCCTGGTCCTTTATAGGGCTGAAAGACCCTTATTGCCTCGGATCTTGTGGCAGGCAATATTTAAGGCACCTGGTCCTACAAGGCAGATCACTGGGCTGTAGTATCACTTCCCTTCTGCCTCCCAATTAAATCTGCCGTCTGCACCTGGCTGGTGTGGTTAAGTGGCTGCATGTTGACCCATGAACTAGGAGGTCGAATTTCTATTCACGGTCAGGGTGCTGGGTTATAGGCTCTATCCCAGGTTGGGGGGCAACTGATTGATTATTCTCTCTCATCATTGATGTTAGGACTTGTGTACGAATTTGTGCACCAGTGATTCGTGCACCAGTGGGGTCCCTCTGCCTGGCCTGCAGGATCAGGCCAAAACCGGCTCTCCAACATCCCCCAAGTGGTCCCGAATTGCAAGAGGGCGCAGGCCAGGCCAAGGAACCCCACTAATGCATGATCAGGACCAGGAAGGGACACGGGAGGTTGGCCAGCCAGGGAGAGACTGAGGGAGGGCTCCATTATGTGCTTGATCCCCAGTGGGGGCCATACAGGAGGCAGCCGATTGATGTTTCTCTCTCATCAATGCTTCTATTTCTCTATCCCTCTCTCTTCCTCTGAAATCACTAAAAACATATTTTTAAAAAATTAAAATCTGTCATCTGCAAATAAGTGATGCTAAGCTCTGGCCAGGTAGCTAAGCTGGTTGGAACATCTCCCTATATACCAGGGTTTTGGGTTCAATCCTGTTCAGGGCACATAAAGGAATCAACCAGTGAATGCATAAATAAACGGAACAGCACTAGCCGGTTTGGCTCAGTGGATAGAGCACCGGCCTGTGGACTCAAGGGTCCCCGGTTTGATTCCAGACTAGGGCACATGCCCAGGTTGTGGTCTCGATCCCCAGTAGGGGACGTGCCGGAGTCAGTCAATCAATGCTTCTCTCATCATTTATATTTCTATCTCCCCCTCTCCCTTCCTCTCTGATATCAATAAAAATATATATTTTTAAAAAGTGGAAAAAGCCCTGACCGGTTTGGCTCAGTGGATAGAGCATCGGCCTGTGGTGTCCCAGGTTTGATTCTGGTCGAGGGCATGTACCTTGGTTGCGGGCACATCCCCAGTGGGGAGTGTGCGGGAGGCAGCTGATCGATGTTTCTTTCATCAGTGTTTCTAACTCTCTATCCCTCTCCCTTCCTCTCTGTAAAAAAATCAATAAAATATTTTTTTAAAAAAAAGTGGAAAAAATTGCTGTCTCTCTTAAAAATCAATCAATCAATAAAAATTTTTAAAAAATAAGGCCAAGAATGCTGGGTTGGGAAGGTATTTTAGCATTCTGGTATTAAAAAGAAAAAAAAAGTGATAGGGCCCCAGCTAGCTGGCTCAGTTGGTTGGAATGTCGTCCCATACATCAAAAAGGTTTGATTCCTGGTCAGGCACATACCTAGGTTGCAGTTCAATCCCTGGTTGAGTGCGAACAGGAGGCAACTGACATATTTTTAAAAAATTAAAATCTGTCATCTGCAAATAAGTGATGCTAAGCTCTGGCCAGGTAGCTAAGCTGGTTGGAACATCTCCCTATATACCAGGGTTTTGGGTTCAATCCTGTTCAGGGCACATAAAGGAATCAACCAGTGAATGCATAAATAAACGGAACAGCACTAGCCGGTTTGGCTCAGTGGATAGAGCACCGGCCTGTGGACTCAAGGGTCCCCGGTTTGATTCCAGACTAGGGCACATGCCCAGGTTGTGGTCTCGATCCCCAGTAGGGGACGTGCCGGAGTCAGTCAATCAATGCTTCTCTCATCATTTATATTTCTATCTCCCCCTCTCCCTTCCTCTCTGATATCAATAAAAATATATATTTTTAAAAAGTG
>NW_006285049.1:1160099-1161508 GCF_000327345.1 Myotis davidii | reverse complement strand
GTGTCCCAGGTTTGATTCTGGTCGAGGGCATGTACCTTGGTTGCGGGCACATCCCCAGTGGGGAGTGTGCGGGAGGCAGCTGATCGATGTTTCTTTCATCAGTGTTTCTAACTCTCTATCCCTCTCCCTTCCTCTCTGTAAAAAAATCAATAAAATATTTTTTTAAAAAAAAGTGGAAAAAATTGCTGTCTCTCTTAAAAATCAATCAATCAATAAAAATTTTTAAAAAATAAGGCCAAGAATGCTGGGTTGGGAAGGTATTTTAGCATTCTGGTATTAAAAAGAAAAAAAAAGTGATAGGGCCCCAGCTAGCTGGCTCAGTTGGTTGGAATGTCGTCCCATACATCAAAAAGGTTTGATTCCTGGTCAGGCACATACCTAGGTTGCAGTTCAATCCCTGGTTGAGTGCGAACAGGAGGCAACTGATCGATGTTTGTTTGTTTTTTCTCTCTCTCCCTTCCTTCCTCTAAAATCAATAAGAACATATCCTCAGGTGAAAATTAAAAAAAACAGGTGGGTGGGTAGTAAATTGAAGGTGTTGATGTTAAGGTTAATTCTCATTATTATTATCCTTGCCATCTCTAAGTAAGCCCTCATTAGGCTTTTACTTCTATTTCTTTCTTTTCTGAGTAAATCGCTCTTTCTTTCTTGGCATCTTGGCTTGGGATGCCCTGCTCATCTCTCAAGCTTGGACATACATCTCTAAGCTTACAAGTCCAAGACTTGATTGCCCTATTTACCACTCCCTACGGAGAAGGGCAGGGTGGAAATCTATAGTGCAAAAGGGAAAATAAGGCCAGAAGATTGAGAACCTGCCTAGTGACAGAACAAGAGGTCAAGTGTCTCTCTCTGTTCCCTAGGCCTCTCCACCCCGAGACTCACCTCAGGAGGTGCTTACAGACCTGGGCCTGTCCTCTTCTGGGTACAGTGACTTCAGTTTAGGTATTCACCATGGTCCAGTGTATGACATACCGTCGGAGGCTATCCTACAATACAGCCTCTAACAAAACTAGACTGTCTCAAACCCTGGTAATAGAATTGTATAACTTTATACCAAGAAGGTTGGGAAAGCACCAAAATCTGCATGTGGTGTGTGCCCAGGCCAACTTTGCGGAGCTTGTGCTGTGAGACCTAAAGTTCTAATGAGGTTGTCTAAAACGAAAAAACACATCAGCAGGGCCTATGGTGGATCCAGGTGTGCTAAATGTGTCTGTGACAGGATCAAGCGTGCTTTCCTTATTGAGGGGCAGAAAATCCTTGTGAAAGTGTTGAAGGCACAAGCACAGAGTCAGAAAGCTAAATAAATTTAAAAATGAAGCCTTTAGAGTAATAAAAACAAAAGTCTCATTCTGTTTAGAGAGAGAGAGAGAGAGAGAGAGAGAGAGAGAGAGAGAGAGACCTGGGCCTGG
>NW_006285049.1:1137722-1141143 GCF_000327345.1 Myotis davidii | reverse complement strand
ATCCCTCTCCCTTCCTCTCTGTAAAAAAATCAATAAAATATTTTTTTAAAAAAAAGTGGAAAAAATTGCTGTCTCTCTTAAAAATCAATCAATCAATAAAAATTTTTAAAAAATAAGGCCAAGAATGCTGGGTTGGGAAGGTATTTTAGCATTCTGGTATTAAAAAGAAAAAAAAAGTGATAGGGCCCCAGCTAGCTGGCTCAGTTGGTTGGAATGTCGTCCCATACATCAAAAAAGTTCTAATGAGGTTGTCTAAAACGAAAAAACACATCAGCAGGGCCTATGGTGGATCCAGGTGTGCTAAATGTGTCTGTGACAGGATCAAGCGTGCTTTCCTTATTGAGGGGCAGAAAATCCTTGTGAAAGTGTTGAAGGCACAAGCACAGAGTCAGAAAGCTAAATAAATTTAAAAATGAAGCCTTTAGAGTAATAAAAACAAAAGTCTCATTCTGTTTAGAGAGAGAGAGAGAGAGAGAGAGAGAGAGAGAGAGAGAGACCTGGGCCTGGCTTGCCCACTGTGGCTCAGTGGTTGAGCGTCAACCTATGAACCAGGAGGTTGCTGTTTGATTCCTGTTCAGGGCACATGCCTGGGTAGGGGGCTCTATCCCTAGTGGGGGCATGCAGGAGGCAGTGGATCAGGGATTCTTTCTCATTATTGATGTTTCTCTCTCTCTCCCCCCCTTCCCTCCCTCTCTCTAAAATCAAAGAAAATAACAAAGTAAGAAGAATCTGGCCTAAGAGGGAAATAATCATTATTTTTGCCTCCCTTGGAGCATTCTGTGGGCCATAAGCATTACTAGGCACTGTGCTTGCTGTTGGAGCAAAGATGTAAGATAATAAGACCCCAATGCTCCCCTAAAAGAATGCTTGGTAGCATTTCCCGGGTGCCTTAGCATGTCATTTAGCCATCCCTGCCATGTCACACACTTGGTATTTGATGCCACTGAAAGTTTTGATTACTGCTAGTCAACTATTAGTCTTTTTTTTTAAATAACTACTTTAAAAAAATTATTGATTTTAGAGAGAGAGAGAGAGAGAGAGAGAGAGAGAGAAACATGGATTTGTTGTTCCACTTATGTATGGATTCATTGGTTGATTCTTGTATGTGCCCTGACTGGGGATTGAACCTGAAACCATGGTGTATTGGAGCAATGCTCCAACCGAGCTTCCCAGTCAGGGCTAGACATCGTCTTGATATATAAGATGATTGGGTACAGAGGGGACAGAGGTAAATACTGAATTTTAGCAGCAAGTTAGAACAATAACCAAATAATTAAGGTATAAAGGGGATAGGATAGTTCAGGGGTGTGGATAGGTGTCTCTTCTAAAGGACAGCTTAAAAGACAATAAAAAAATACTGAAATTCGAGTTTGAATGGTAGAAAATGGGAAGACATTATGGTTTCTAAATTGCCCTATCTTGGATTGCTCATTCTGGAGGAAGCCTACTGCCATATTGTGGACACTAAGGAGCCCCATGGAGAGGTCAACGTGAAGAACGAAGGCCACCAGCCAACAACCAGCACTAACTTGCCAGGCATGTGAGTGAACCACTTTGGAACTGAATCCTCCAGCCTGTTAAGCGTCAGATGACTTCAACCTTGTGAAGACAGACCATCGAGCCAAGCTGCTCATGAATTACTGACCCTCTGAAACTGCATGAGGTAATACACGTTGTTTTGAGCCACAAATTTTTGAGCAATTTGCTATGCAGTAACAGATAATAAATCACAAACACCTATGGACCTACAACCCAAGCTTGTCATCTTAACATTTGCCTTACTACAGTTTTTCTTCTTTTCATTTTCTCTTTTTGTTGTTGTTAATCCTCACCTGAGAATATTTTTCCACTGATTTTCAGAGAGAGTAGAAGGGAGATGGAGAGACAGAGAGAGAAATGTGGATGTGAGAGACATTGATTGATTGCTTCTGGAATGAGTTCCGATCAACCAGATCCAGGGACGACCCTGCAACCAACCGAAGTTCATGCCCTTAATCAGAATTGAACCTGGGACTCTTCAGTCTGCCGATGCTCTATCCACTGAGCCAAACTGGCTAGGGTCAGATAGTTTATTTTCTTAAAAAAGCAATGGCCCCCCACCCCAAAATAAAATATTAGTTGAAACACTGGCTTCTTAATCCTGTTCCTGCCTTGTGCCTCAGAACTCTGAAAAAGCATCATTTCCCCTTTTACATTGAGTATTGCTTACCTCTGCATTGGTTTGCTGCTGCTTCCTAGGCTCTACTTAAGCTACCTTTCCCTCTTGTTTTGCAGAAAGAACTGGAACATTTCAAAGGATCTTCAGACATTTCAAGATGGTCTTCCCACTAAATTAACTCAAACCATAATTCCCATTTGGTTATTAACCCAGCTTAAAGCCCTGGCATTTGTCTGCCCCTGGGGCCTGTGGTGGCTCCACTTGTGTTGCTATGCTACCCATCAGAGCTTTCTTAAATGTCTATGCTAAACCAGTTTCCTTCAGAAGGTAGGAACAACTATTTTGTATATACAAAGTGGGACAAAAGTAGGATTACAGTTTGAGTACACAAAAATTTACTTTTTAAAAAATATTTCTATTGATTTTATAGAGGGAGAAACATCAATGATGAGAATCATTCATTAGCTGCCTCCTGCATGCCCCCTACTGGAGATCAAGCCTGCAGCTTGGGCATGTACCCTGACCAGGAATCTGACTTCCTGGTTCAAGGATTGATGCTCAACTGCTGAGCCACACCAACAGGGCACAAAAAACTTGTTATATTATTTCCCATACAAACTGTAAACCTACTTTTACCCTACCTTGTACATATTTATGGGCTACGAAAAAACTTGGGAAATTTTTGGTCTTTCCTACTTTTAAACCAGTTAAGATGGCAACATCTTCAGCATTAATTGTTCCTATGCTTTCTGAATTTGAAATGTACATTTTCTTCCAGGTTAAATCCTCTATTTGCTTATCTCTAGATTCCTTTTGATGTAGCCAAATTATATACTTGATAATGTATGCTCTTAACAATTAGAAATGTTGCCACTTCAACCCCTGTAGTAAAGCAGTGCTCTCCCACAAATGCACCTAACTTTTTAACAAGTCACTATTTGCAGGAGATTCAAATAGATTTAGACATGCGTTGGGAGATATTGTAAGCTTGGTTCCAGATTGCAGTAAAGCATCACAATATTTGCAGTCTTTTTACTGGAGGTCCTTTTGTTCAATTTATTTAAAAAAAAAGTGCTGCCAAAACCGGTTTGGCTCAGTGGATAGAGCGTTGGCCTGCGGACTGAAAGGTCCCAGGTTCGATTCCGGTAAAGGGCATGTACCTGGGTTGCGGACACATCCCCAGAAGGGGATGTGCAGGAGGCAGCTGATCAATGTTTCTCTCTCATCGATGTTTCTAACTCTCTATCTCTCTCTCCCTTCCTC
>NW_006285049.1:1134865-1137675 GCF_000327345.1 Myotis davidii | reverse complement strand
AGGAATGCCCGTACTTGTTATTGCTAACTCATTAGTCATTACCCAATAATTTCAAGAAACAGAATGACTTTCAGTACATTAGAACCAAGCTCTGCTTTTCCAGACCAGTGTGCTCGTTTCTCTTCATAGAGGTAGCTAGACAGTTCAGTATTACCACCTTATTGCTGTCTCTATCCTACAAGTATAGAAAAAGCAACTTAGGAAAAAGGACAGAAGTCAAACTTTCTTTCTCCATGCCTTTACTTTTAAACATGAAGGGAAAATCGTACAGGTATACATGAAAAAAAGGCAGACATGATCACAAGTAAAAGCGAAGAAAATCTAACCAGAAAGCTTTAATGCCTGTCAGCTGTTGGACCTGGAAGTTCTGAGTATGACATGTTGCAGGGCTGAAAGGAATCAGTATTCCTCTCCTTCTTCCTCACCCTCTCCTTCAACAGAATCCACACCAACTTCCTCATAATCCTTCTCAAGGGCAGCCATGTCCTCACTGGCCTCATAAAACTCTCTTTCCTCCATGCCCTCACCTACTTACCAGTGGACAAAGGCACACTTGGCAATCATCAAGTCAAACCTGTGGTCCAGGTGAGCCCAGGCCTCAGCAATAGCTATGGTGTTGCTCAGCATGCACACAGATTGCTGTACTTTGGTCAGGTCTCCACCAGGTACCACAGTGGGAGGCTGGTAATTAATGCCAACTTTGAAGCCAGTGGGGCACCAGTCCACAAACTGGATAGTACACCTGGTCTTGATGGTGGCAATGGCAGCATTGACATCTTTGGGGACCACGTCACCATGGTACAACAGACAACAAGCCATGTATTTACCATGGCAAGGGTCACATTTCACCATCTAGTTGCCTGGCTCAAAGCACTCATTGGTGATTTCTGCTACAGAAAGTGGGTGGTGAGGATGGAGTTGTAGGGCTCAACTACAGCTGTGGAGACCTGGGGGGCCGGGTAAATGGAGAACTCCAGCTTGGACTTCTTGCCATAATCGACGGAGAGACGTTCCATCAGCAGGGAGGTGAACCCAGAACCAGTTCCCCCACCAAAGCTGTGGAAAACCAAGAAGCCCTGAAGGCCTGTGCACTGGTCAGCCTGTTAGAAAAGAATAGAGGAAACATCGTTATTGCTTTTTGTGATGTATTTTCACTTTTCATACATTCCAAGGATATAAATCTTACTTTGACAAGAAACACTTTTAAAAAATGTCTTCCTTAGGCTTATTAATTTCTTTATTCTTGAGAAGAAACATACCAATTTCCGAATTCGGTCCAGGACCAGGTCAATGATCTCCTTGCCAATGGTATAGTGTCCACGGGCATAGTTATTGGCAGCATCTTCCTTGCCTGTGATCAGCTGCTCAGGGTGGAAGAGCTGGCGGTAGGTACCAGTGCGAACTTCATCTGCAAAAAGGAAACAAAGCAGCCGCCCATCACTAACCTGCACAGCCTGCTCAACCCCAAGGCCTCAACAGAGCCCCCAGGACACACCTCTTGTCCCAGACCCTGAGATCAACTCACCAATGACTGTGGGTTCCAGGTCTACAAACACTGCCCTGGGCACATGCTTGCCAGCGCCCGTCTCACTGAAGAAGGTGTTGAAGGAGTCATCTCCCCCGCCAATGGTCTTGTCACTTGGCATCTGGCCATCGGGCTGGATGCCGTGTTCCAGGCAGTAGAGCTCCCAGCAGGCATTGCCGATCTGGACACCGGCCTGGCCAACATGGATGGAGATGCACTCACGCTGTTGAAAAGAGAAAAAAAGAAAAACCATGATGAAACTAATCCAAGATTGACTGTGAAGCAGAACAATACACCTATGGAATCTTAGTCTTACTAGTTGCCTGGGTTAACAATGTTTTCACTGATTTTTTAGAGTGAGGAAGAAGGATAGAGATGGAAACATTGATGAGAGAGGAACATCATTGATTGGCTGCCTCCCGCACACCCTCTACCAGGGATTGAGCCTGCAACTCAGGCATGTACCCTGACTGGCTCAGTCAACCACTGAGCCACACCAGCCAGGCAGCTAATTGCCTCTTTAAAACAAATTAAAATATAAAACTTTTTTTCTAGGGGACAACCACTGTATGTTTCGCTCTACATTGCTTTTACTGAATTTCCTTTCCCCCTGTAAACCAAGGAGAGACCTTAGTCAGGGCTTTCTCCTGTGAAGGACCAAGACAGAGAGGAGGCCGTTTGTCCAGCACTCAGGCTCCAGAATACCATTTTAGACCAGGCCGCCCGATTTCCGGGCAGCTCCCAGGACAGGAAGCACGTGGCCAGGGCGGTGAAGAGGAAATGTCTGGCCCGGGGGCTGGCTCTGTGGCGCAGGATGAATGAGCACTTTTAGGTGTGCGCGCCCACGGGGGCCGGCGGGGCCGCGCAGCTGCAGAGGCACAGACAACCAGCCACGTCTGCAGAAGGGCAGCCCCGGCCAACCATCCTCCGCGCCCCGCAGGCGTTGGGCTCCACCCCACACCCCCACATCTGTCAGGGCATACAGGATTATCCGCGCCGCCTATCTATCTGGACCAAGATCGGATTTAAGTTGCTTCAAAATCCCCCCCCCACCACCTGTTCCCGCAAGCATTCCTGACATAGCTGAGGCCACGGAGGGGCAGATGGCCTCTAGGGAGGTCATCTTCCTAATACACTAGCATGGTGCAGCACATAGACAAGGAGCCTTCCTCTACATTCATCTTATTGCTTTCATTAACACACACACCACACATATAAATCTAGGGTAACAGGAGACACCCTCCAGCCAGACCCGCAGCGCCGCAGCGCGCACGCGCAGGCTGCA
>NW_006285049.1:1122484-1134848 GCF_000327345.1 Myotis davidii | reverse complement strand
CCTTTGTGTCAGGCTCCTTCCCGCCTCCGCTTTTCGCGCCGAGGAGGAAGTGAGGGCGGGGGGAGCCCGCGCGCCAGGCTAAGGCGGGGGACGGAAAGGGGGATGGGAACGCGCGGGAAAAGACTGTATGAAGGGTGTGGGGCGCCGCGCCCTGCGGTGAGGGGCTAAGTAAGAACCCTAACCGGGGTGCAAGGAGCCGGCGCGCCATCATCCCCTCCCAGAGTCCAAGAAAAAAAGGCGGGGGGCTCCACTGATGGACCCCAGCTTTTCTCCACAAACCGGAGCCGATCTATTCCCACCCTTGGCTCTTATCTCATTTTTTTTTGCCCTCCAGATGAACAGCGCGGGTCTCAGCCCTCTCTAGTTAGAGGCCCTCCGCTACCCAAGCTTGTTTTTCCCCGTTTTCCCCACCGAGGGAAAACGCATGCGGCCCACTCACCATGGCTGCGGGTTTGCAAGCGCAGGAATCAGGAGTAGACACGGGTCCCGGTTACTGTTCCCGACAAGCTAAGAGTCGAGGTAAGTAACGCACTGAGGCGGGGGAGGCGCCGGAGTCGCTTAAGTAGGGTTTCGGGGAGGGTTTTTTTTCCGGGGCGGAGGGCGGGCAGGGCGGGCAGGGCGGGTTCCGAAGCAAACCCTCCTGGGAATGCGGGAGGAAGCTCGCCTTCATGTGGACCAACGCCGAGGCTTCAGTCTGTGCAGTTTCAGAGAGGAAACGCTGTGAAATGCAGAAGCTTCTGGTCTGGTAGCTCAGCTGATGATGTCAGTGTTGCCATAATTTGTCAGTGGGTTTTGCCTTTTCCTGGTCTCGGCTCCTTTAAAGGCAGTGAGTGCGTCCTGTACTTCCCTGATAATGTGGATGAGGTGCGCGAGCTTTAGAAAACAGAAGAGTTCCCTTTGGTTTACTGTGATGACTTGCTCTTTAAACTAGCGGTACCAAACGTTGGAAACAAAACAGTCATTCAAAGAGCAGTACCTAAAGCACTTCACATCCAAACTGTTTTTAAAAGGGCCCCGTTTTTGGACCTCAACCAGCGACTTTATGGAGTAGCCCTAGGCCCTAGGGGCTTTTACAAAGGGAGATTTAAAGACACTTGAATGGCTGAATTGAAGACAAACTTGGGGAGAGACGAAATAGACACGGAAGGATATTAGAAAGTAAGGATTCCTTATGCTAGTTCCGTAAAACTCTATATAACAAGTGCGTAGTGTTGTGTCAAAATAGATTAGTTGGTTATAGTTTAGTGCTAGGAGGCCCAGATTATAGTGAGTAAACACTCCCCCTCCCCCCTTTAAGGAGAAACTTCCAAGACCACTGTTAACCTTGGAAATGCATAAGGAGGTTAGTTAGGGTTATAGTGTGGCTTTTAAATGGTTCTAGCAGAAACCTATTATTACTACACTACTCAAAATATCCTCCCAGTGATGATGTATTAGTCACAAAAAAGGTAAACATAAGACGGTAGAAATTCATAGTTCACATTCAGTTTTTACCTGATTCAGATTTGGTCAAGCCTTCACCCTTCCTATCAGACAAATAACACATTTACCTGTGTGTGCAGTTTGTAACAATATCTAGATATTTTCCACTCATATTCATATGAACCTGGAATGCAAACAAGGAAATATCTCATAAATATTTTTTGGAAGTCCTGTTAAAAGGTTTTTGACTCAAAACCCAAATTTTCATACATTATCCAAACTGGGTTATAGGGGACAGGAATATGTTTGAATATTGTCTCAGTTATTATTGACATACAACATCCTATTAGTTTCAGGTTGTTTTACTTATACTTGGTTTTGAAAATGTATTTGTCCCACTTCTTCTTAAAAGGAGCTGGAAAATACAGGCATATGTTTTATTGTGCTTCACAGACACTGCATTTTTGTTTACAAATTGAAGGCAAGGCTCTCTACCAGCAAAAAGATTACGACCAGCTTTATTGCAGTGGTCTGGAACTGAACTTACAACATCTCTGAGGAATGCTTGTCATTAGCTTGCCTTGTGTGAATGTTAAGAAATAACCTAGCTGAATTCCATTTTGCTGTCTGCTCTGGATGAAAGCCATTTGAAAAGAGGAGCCTCCCTCCTCCTAGCTCTCTGCAGAATCTTAGAGCTTTCACTGCAGGGATTTGCTCCTGTGGGTCTATGAGTCTCCCCAGACGCCTTCCTAAAACTATTAGCTTTGCTAGCCTTGTTTTCTGTGAATTCCCCTGTTGTGAATAAGGAAGTATTTGGGCTTTCTTTCTTTCTTTCTTTCTTTCTTTCTTTCTTTCTTTCTTTCTTTCTTTCTTTCTTTCTTTCGGTTCCTGAGGATACCTTAGGTTTTAGAAAATAAGAGAGCCAAAGGAACCTTTCACTATAACCTCGTTTGGTATCTTTATGCCAGAAAGATATTGAGTAATGCTAAGTTAATTAATTTTGCTACCTCTTTAGTATTTGATAGGAAAGGCTGACATTTTTTTCCCCCTTTTTTTACCCATACTAACTTATATGGGTCTATTTGTTTATATTATTCAGGGATGTATACCCTTCATCTATATTTAACAACTAAATCGTAGTTGTTAAATTGCTGGAATATAAACATAGTATCATTTATTGTCTTAACATTTTAACTGATTTTATAGGTCTTTCTTTTGTTGGACTGTTTTAGGACCTATAACTATTTGCTTTGAGTCTTTGATGTAGTTGAAGACGTGTTGCTATTTGAGCCACTCCCATCTTTGCTACTTAATATCATGGCCACTTGCTACTGTTCTAAGGAGTCTGTAACATTTGTTGATAGTTCCATATTGTGGTTTAGATCCAAAAGTCCACAAAATATTTTGTTCATTTAAATAGTTCTACAGGAAAGACATATATAACAAAAAGCAACAACTTACGAAGCATCCATGATTTTCAAACATTTGGCCTTTTATTTTTATTATAGTGTTATAAATTTATATATGCTATTTTGTGGTCTGTTTTTCCACAGATGTGTATAGGAGAAAGAAAATGGGCTTTAATCTCAAATAGTACTAGATTCAATTCTAATGTCAGTTAATAGTGGTATGACTTCTGGGGCACATACTAGTACTTCGGTTGTAGGCTCTATCCCTGGCCTTGGTTGGGGTGCGTGTGGGGGGCAACCAATCAATGTGTCTCTCTCACATCGATGTTTTTCACTCTTTCTCTCCTCCCTTCCATTCTCTCTAAAAAAAAGTGAAAGAAAAATAAAATGTAATATGTTTAAAAAAACATTCTTTTTAATCATTTAAATTTAAAATTTATTTATGTCTATCTAGTCTCATTGCCTTAATTATTATCTATATACTGGTGACTACCAAATTTATGTCTCCCACCCAGACTTTTCCTCTTTTCCCTGAAGCATATATCTAGCCACCTACTTAACATATATCATGTCTAAAACAGAATTCTTGAATTCTACCCCCTCTCTACACTCACATGCACACAGCCTGCTCCTTTCCTCACCTAGCGTTCTCCATCTGAGTAAATGTTATCTCCATTCATCCAGTTGCTTAGGCCAAAGACCTCTGAGTTTCTTTTGACTCCTCTTTTTAAAAATATTTTTTTAATTTTTTTTAATTTATTTCAGATAGGAAGGGAGAGGGAGAGAAATAGAAACATCAATGATGAAAGAATCATTGATCAGCTGCCTCCTGCATGCCCCCAATTGGGGATTGAGAGCCTGCAACCCAGCCATGTGCCCTTATTGGGAATCAAACCATGACCCCCTAATTCATAGGTCGATGCTCAACAACTGATCCACACTTGACTCCTCTTTTTCTTTCTTAATCCTCACCGAAGGATATTTTTCCATTGATTTTTAGAGAGAGTGGAAGAGAGAGGGAAAGACAGAAATATTGATGTGAGAGAAACACATCAATTGGTTGTCTCCTGCTCGACCCGGACCAGGGCACAGACAGGGGAGGAGCCTGAAACAGAGGTACATACCCTTGACCAGAATCGAACCCAGGACCCTTTAGTCCACAGGCTGATGCTCTATCCACTGAGCCAAACCGGCTAGGGCTTGACTCCTCTTTTAAAAAAATGTTTATCATCTAATGTATCAGCAAATCCTGTCAGCTCTATCTATGAAATATATCCTGAATTGTCTGTCATCTCTCTCCCAGACACAAAAATAGTCTAGTTACTGCTCTCTCTATTTCTATTCTTGCAGTCTTCTTCTTCTTCTTTTTTTAATGAATCTTTAAAAATACAACTTTAATCATGCCTACTCTGGAGACTTCTTTTCATTCTTAGAATAATATCTAAATTCTTACAATGTTCAAAAAGGCTCTTCTAATGGCCTGGCTCCTAGTTTCATCTTATATCATTTTACCCCTCACTCATTCCACTTCAGGGGCACTGACCTTTTTACCTTACCACTAACAGAGTGATCATGCTACCTTGTCTCAAGGCTCTCCACTTGTTCCCTTTGCCTAGTTTGCTCTTCTTCCCCTAGATATCCACTCTCTCATTTCCTTAGGTTTTCTTTCAATATTATTACCTCAAAGAGGCTTTGACCTTTCTTTCTAAAATAGCACCCTCCATCCTTTCTCTTTCCCCCTTAACTCCCCCCATCTTATCACATTTATTATTTATTTGCTTATTTCCTATCTCCTCTCTAGAATTTAAGTTCTAAAAGGGGAGGATCTTGTCTGTTTTGTTCACTGCTTTAGCCCTAGTAGGTGGTGAATAAGTATGTGTCAAATATGAATTGAATGTATAAATGTATATCCTCAAATGCCTACCATAGGGGTGTTATATATTTGGTATTGAAAAGATATTAAGTGGATATAGTATCACTGATGCACTTTATTGTTTCCTTTTATATGGGAAGAATACATTTTTCATAATGTAGGGACTGGTTCCCTTTCATTCTGTTGAACTTTGAGATAGCAACCCAGGTTCTCAATCTTTTAGCATCTCAGATTACTCTCTTGGGTCTTCATTCTTTAATTTCTAACAGTAAGGAGAATGCCTCTACAGAAAGCCTTCTCAATGAGAAATTTAAAGGTCAAATAACAAGTTGCTTTTTAGATTTTTAGAGTTTAGAATCACTTTGTAGTTATTGTTTTTTTCCCTTCTAAATTAATTCAGTTGCCCTTGGGCCACTTTTGTTGCCTATAATAAACACTTTGGTTCCACAGAAAGTATTATAAAATGATTCATCATTAGCACAATCCAGGTTCAAGAACTAATTTTAAAAAAACGTATTAATACATTGCCTTATTCAATGTCTCATGTCTACTGTCAAATGGTACTTATTTCTGCCTGATAAAGAAAAAAGGGAATTAAAAAAACATGAACAAACAGTAAAAATATCAACTAATCTTAGTAACTCAGAAAGATTAGCAGTTATGTTGGGTTGGTAGTAAAGAATGCTGATTTTACCTCTGGGCTTTGGGGTGAAATCTTCTGTAAATGTCAATGAAATCCATCTGATCTAGTGTGCCATTTAAGGTTGTTGTTTTTTTTATTTTATTGATTTTTACAGAGAGGAAGGGAAAGGGATAGTTAGAAACATCAATGAGAGAGAAACATCGATCAGCTGCCTCCTGCACACCCTCTACTGGGGATGTGCTCACAACCAGGGTACATGTCCTTGACCAGAATCAAACCTGAGACCTTTCAGTCTGCAGGCTGATGCTCTATCCACTGAGCCAAACCAGTTAGGGAACCTCTGGTGTTTTTGAAGAGAGGACAAGCTATTAAAAATGGATGAGAAGCTAGTAATTTTGAAGTACTCATTTGAGTTAAATTGCCATTAATAAAATTTTAAAACAATATATTTTATATATGATGGAAGAGAATAAATGTTTAGTTCTGTATAGATTTTTTAAATGGGGAAATTATCTAAGAAAGGTTTTTTTAAAAAACTGTAATGAAGTCTTTAGCCCTGGCCAGGTAGTTTAAGTTGTTTAGGGCGTCATTCCAATACACCAAGATTGTGGGTTCGATATCCAGTCAGGGCACATACATGTAAGAAGCAACCAATGAATGCATAAAAATGTGGAACAACAAATCTCTCTCTCTCTCTCTAACCAATAAGTAAAAATTTAAAAGAATTAATGAAATCTATATCTCTCTGACTATATTAGCTACAATATCCCTAAAAAGTATAAATTGGGAGATAAAAAATATGTACAGCTGGAGTTATGTAAGTTGTAAAGAATGTTGGCATATGTTCAACCAACCAACTTGTAATTCTGTAGGGGAAGCAGATAGATAATCTGTTTCTTCTATATACCAGCCTTAGGAAGAAAATTGTGTTGCATTTAAATTTCCCATCTGGCAAAACTTCAGGTTCAGAATATTAAATAAGGATTCTTTAAAAGTTAACTCTTCCCTTTGTAACAAATTAGAAACATACCTTACCCCATTTAACACATCTACAGAAGGCATGTTAATGCTGTTTTCTTTTGCAACAGCATAAGATGTTCTACTTAAAAATACACCTAAGATGGGAAAATCCCTGCATTTTATCACAGATGTAAAAAATCCCATTCCAGGGGAATAAATAACAAGTACATTGGATCCCTGGTGAGTATAGAGAATATGTTGTATAGCACAATAGTGTTTCTTTGGAGAACTTAAGACTAAGCAAAAATAAGACACCCAACCTACCACCATAGGATAGAGATTTGGTGGTCCTAGTATGAGAACATATGGGGGTGGGGCAGAGAATTAAAATTGAGGACTCACCAAGGATCAAAAAGTTTTTGAGTTTCCACATGACAAATCTTCAAAATCTTGAAAAAGAACTGAGAGATCTGAGTTATAATTACTACCTTTTCCCTAACAATCCTATATAATAAAGAGGTAATATGCAAATTGACCACCACACCCTCGCACAAGATGGCTGCCTCCATGTGGTCAAAAGATGGCTGCCACAAGATGGCCTGCAGGGGAGGGCAGTTGGGGGCAACCAGGCTGGCAGGGGAGGGCAGTTAGGGGTGAACAAGTGGGCAGGGGAGGGCAATTGGGGGTGATCAGACCGGCAGGGGAGGGCAGTTGGGGCGATTGGGCTGGCAGGGGAGTGGTTAGGGGGTGATCAGGCTGGCAGGCAGAAGCGGTTAGGGGCAATCAGGCAGGCAGGCAGGTGAGCGGTTGGGAGCCAGCAGTCCTGGATTGTGAGAGGGATGTTTAACTAAACCGGCAGTCAGACATCCCCCGAGGGGTCCCAGATTGGAAAGGATGCAGGCTGGGCTGAGGGACACCCCCCCCCCAGGGCATGAATTTCATGCACTGGGCCTCTAGTTAGTAATAATTGCACCAGTCCACAGGAGGCAGCTGGTCGATGATTCTCTCATAATTATCATTGATGTTTCTCTCTCCCTCTTCCTTCCTCTCTGAAATCAATAAAAATATATTAAAAATGCAAAAAGAAAAAATGGACAAAGAACCTAAATGTACACTTCTCCAAAGAGGATATATGAATGGCCAATAAGCACATGGAAAGGTCCTCAACATCCTTAGTCATCAGGGAAATGCAAATCAAAACCCCAATAAGATATCACTTCATACCCATTAGGGTGGCTACTATAAAAAAGACATAACAACAACTCTTAGTGAGAATGTAGAAAAAATGGAATTCTCATACACTACTAGTAGGAATGGAAATGGTGCAACCACTTTGAAAATCAACGTGGCAATTCCACAAAATATTAAGCATAGAGCTAGCTATCCTATAACCCAGGTATATATCCAAGAGAAATGAAAACATAGTCACACATTGTGTGCGTGTGTGTGTGTGTGTGTGTGTAAATATTTTTTTCTTCTACCCTTCTAGGTTCATGGGGGGAGGGCCTCTGTAACAAAAGACAGGTTAACAAGAGAAAAACAAATAGACATTTATGAACATGTAGATATCATATATATAGTGACTCAAAAGTTTAGTTAAAACTTGGGCTTATATAGCATTTTATCAAAGGGACAAATTTTTTAGAGAAATGACAAGGTAAAGGAAAGGCCCTTGATTATCTAGGGGAGGCAGATTGTAGGATGGCAAATATATGGGGGACTAAGGGAAGATAACATCTAGTCAGTCAGGTTTGCTATGTGAAGTCCTCTGGTATTGTGTCTGGGCTGATAAAGGTTTAGAGTTGTTAGTGATTAACTTATGTACAAATTTATATCCTGCTGTTAGGCAAATAGGGGGAGGGAAGAGAATTTTTTTATTTTATCTGCTTCTTCTCAATTATCTTCAGTTCAAAAGAATCCAAAGAGGCATGTTTTGGGGTGGCAAATTCTTTTATCCTTCACAGCATTATTTATAGTAGCTGAAAAGTGGAAACAACTCCCAAAGTCCATCAAATGTTGAATGGATAAAGAAAATGTTGTATGTTCATATAATGGAATATTATTTGGCAATAAAAAAGAAATGAAGTACTGATATATGCTACAGCATAGATGAAACTTGAAAACATTATGTTAAATGAAAGAAGCTGCGACTCTTAATAGGAGGAGAATCAAGATGGCGGTGTAGGTAAACATTGGTACTTGCTGCCTCCCACAACCACATCAAAATTATAACCAAAATACAGAAAAACCATAATTCAGAAATGCCTGAAATCTGGCTGAAAGTAAGTCATACAACTAGAGAAGTAAAGAAGAAAGCACATTGAGACTGCTAGGAGGGGTGGAGGCACAGAACGGGCTTGTCCAATACCCAGTGTGGCTTTTTTTCATTTAGGAGAAGTATTTCAGCTACAGAGGCCTCCTGTGAGGAGCAAGGGGTCTCAGCTGCATACCAGCCCACCAGCACAGGGTTCCAGAACTGGGAAGAGAAGTCCCCGTAATTTTGGGCTATAAAAACCAGCGGGGATTGTGGCTAAGTGACATGGAGGCTCCTGGAGCCCCAGGCAGTCCTCTTAAAGGGCTGGTGTGTGAACTTACACAGTGACACTTCCTCTGAGCTCCAGTGCCGAGAGGCTGCTTTGGGGGATCCAGGGACATACAGGGAGAAACTGGATTGTCTGACATCGGGGCAGGAAATCAGAGGCAGCTTTCTCCCAGATGGGGGAGGGAGTGGGGGAGAGGAGAGTGTGCTCCCAGAGGTCATTGTTCCTGTGCTGGGACCTCCTCTGTTGCAGAGCTGACTGGCAGCCATATTTGAGTTTCCATCAGTGTGGCCTCACTGTTCGCTCCACGCTGGTGATTGATTCCCTGAGACCCCACCCAATCCAATTTGCAGCCCCACCCAAGCTGTTTGCAGCAGCTTTTCCATATGAATGGCTTGTCCCATCAGACTTCAGACTTTTCTACAATCTCTTAAACACGCAGCTGCTGGTGTCAGCATGCCCAAAACCTATCAATACGAGGCCCAAGACCCAGCACTAGCACCAGCCTGCCTTGTTTCACAGCTGGGCCTCACCTGAGTACTTCCAAGCCCAATACAAGTAGCAGCCATCTGCAGATTGCTCTGTAGCTCCTGCTGGGTTGCCACAGGCAGTCGCTGACTTTGCACTTCCCAGGAGGCCCCAGAGCCAGTGCACCTGGTGGATAGCTTCAGACCATACCAGATTACAACTCTACACATCCACAAGTGACACACTCAAGGGGCAGACTCAGTGAGCACCAAAGCCCTACTGAAGCAAGTTGTGCTTCATAGGGGTATATCCTGCACAGCAGCTCTTCCACTGTAGTCACAGCTAGTCCTCATAGCCAATTGGTCTGGAGGTAACTTCCTCCCAGTGACATCAACAGTAATCAAGGCTCAACTACAAGACTGTGAACACAGCCTACACAGGGGTGCACCTAGAGGGCCCAGTTTAGGTGACTGGGGAGGCTGAGCCACCCGGCTCTACAAGACACCTACTACACAAGGCCACTCTACCAATTTCAGGAAACAAAGCAGCTCTACCTAATACATAGAAACAAACACAAGGAAGCAGCCAAAGTGTGGAGACAAAGAAACATCTCACAAATGAAAGAAATGGAAGCAAGCAAACTACTGGATACAGAGTTCAAAAACAATGGTTATAAGGTTGCTCAAATATCTTAATGAGAGCTTCAAGGCAATTAGTGAGAACATCAACTACCTGAATAAGGACCAGTCAAAAATTAAGCATACACTAACTGAAATAAAGAAGAATTAACAGAGTGTCAACAGTAGAGTAGAGGATTCCAAGAGTCAAATCAACAATTTGGAATATGAGGGAGCAAAAGCAGAAGAGAAAAGCAGTTAGTTACCTACAAGGGAGTACCCATAAACTGTCAGCTGATTTCTCAACAGAAACTTTGCAGGCCAGAAGGGAGTAGCAAGAAATATTCAAAGTGATGAGTAGCAAGGATCTACAACCAAGATTACTCTACCCAGTAAAGCTAGCATTTAGAATTGAAGGTCAGATAGCTTCACAGACAAGAAAAAGCTAAAGAAGTTTGCACCACCAAACCAATATTACATGAAATCTTGAATGGTATCCTATATAATAAAAGACTAATATGCAAATCAACCGAACAGCGGGACGACCAGTCGCTATGATGCACACTGACCACCAGAGGGCAGACGCTCAACGCAGGAGCTGCCCCCTGGTGGTCAGTGCACTCCCACAGGGGGAGCACCGCCCAGCCAGAAGCCGGGCTCATGGCTGGCGCTCAGCCAGAAGCTGGGCTCACAGCTGATGAGCACATGGCAGGACTAATGGTGTCTGACAACTGGCTTAGCAGTCAGTCAGACTTCCTCTGAGGGCTCCTGGACTGCAAGAGGATGCAGGCCGGGCTGAGGCACTCCCACCCCTCCCAAATGCACGAATTTTGTGCACTGGGCCTCTGGTTCTTTAAGAAAAGGAAGAAGAAAAAGAAGAAGGAGGAGGAGAAGAAGAAATATGAACAATAAAATGGCAATACATACATACATACCATACCTATCAACAATTAAATCTAAAATCAAAATATATGAAAAAGAAATCTAATGAACAAAATAAACTGGTGAATAAAATAGAATCAGAAACATGGAAACATGGAGCAGACTGACCAATCTCAGAGGGAAGGGGAAGAGGGGGACGAGAAGAGATTAACCAAAGATTTTATATGCTTATATGCATTACCTATGGACACAAGCAATAGGGTGGTGAAGGCTTGGGGCTGAGTATGAACCAGGTAGAGGAGGCAGTGGGGGGAGGGGGGAGGGGAACATCTGTAATACTCTCAAAAGAATCTGCATATTGTATGATTCCATATGAAATGTCCAGAATAGGCAAATCCATTGAGACAGAAAATAGATTAGGGGTTGCTTAGGGCTAGTGGTTGCCTAGGTGACAGAGTTTCTTTTGGGGGTGATGAGATGTTCTAAAATTGATTGTGATGATGGTTGCATAACTCTGTGAATATACTAAACACCATTGATATGTACACTTTAAATGAGTGAATTGTATATGTGAATTACATTTCAATACAGATGTTTTCTATCTATATATAAAAGCCTAAATGACCGTTACAACCGAATGACTGGAATGACCCATGGACCAGTTGCTATGATGCACACTGACCACCAGGGGCAGACGCTCAATGCAAGAGCTGCCCCCTGGTGGTCAGTGCACTCCCACAGCCAACCTTCCACACCTGGTCCGGCAACAGTCGCCTCCTCTCCTGACCCCATTGGAGCCTTTGGCCCCAGGCTGGTTCAGGGAACTGGGGGTGGGTGGCGGTGGACGCAGCCCCTTTCCCAAGGGGGCTGAGGACCAGCTCCCTCCTAGAGGCTGGCAGCCAACCTCCCACACCCTGTCTCTCCCCCCGGCCAGCAGGTCCCAATCAGCCCATGGTCCCTCCCCCTGTCCTGCCTTTGACCAGCAGGCCCAGATCAGCCCAGCCCTGATCAGCCCTGATTGCCTGCCAGGCCTAGGGACCCCACCCATGCATGAATTCATGCACCAGGCCTCTAGTATTAGAAATAAAAACAAGAGGTAAAGTGTGAGAGGCAGGGTTAGCCTTGGGGTAGGAAGAGTGGCTATTATTCTATCACTGTGTACTTTGAATTTAATAGCTCAGGATACTTAAAATAGCTACCAAAATATCATCTGCTTTGCCTTAGATGGTGCTTGAAATGGTCTTTTCCTGATGATTCCTTTAAAAGTCCAATCTTACCCTGGCCGGTGTGCTCAGTGGTTAGAGCATTGGCCCATATACCAAAGGATCACAGTTCAATTTCTGGTTAAGGGTATGGGGTGCACGTTCCATCCCTGGCCCAGTTGGGGGGTGTGTGGGAGGGAACCAATCTCTCACATCCATGTTTCTCCCTCCCTCCCTACCTGCTTTCTACTCTCTCTGAAAAACAATGGGAAAATATCCTTGGGTGAGGATTAACAACAAAAAAGTCCAATCTTTAGTTCCCAAAACTTCCCTGTATAAAATACCAAT
>NW_006285049.1:1109624-1122448 GCF_000327345.1 Myotis davidii | reverse complement strand
AGATGATATCTTAAGTAATCAACCACTATTTTTACAGATACTAGTCGACTATTGGTAGAAATTAATAGTAAAGAAACAAAATGGGATATAGTAGGGCATGGAAAAGGGTTGAGAATGGTCAGTACAGGAAAGTGAAGTGCTGAATAAGAATGTGAGAAGTCATCAAAAGAAAATTTCAGCTACATTGGAGTATTCCTAAAGTAGGTGCTATTGACTTACATTGCCTAAATCATACACTCTTGATAAAATTAAGATTTTTGCTCTTTACCAAAAAAAAAAAAAAGGAAAGAATGAGAATTGCTCAGATTCAAGGTTGCAGGTGAGACATTTGCTTAGCACCTTTAATGTATGCTTTTGCAGAAATTGCTTCCTGACTCATTACCACAAAATGATTTATAAAATAATGATTTGGGGAGGTTAACTGCAAGTGTCATCTAGAACATGCAACATTAGGTATAAATAGACTTGTAAAACTAATAGAGTGCGTCATTAAGGAATATCCTGGATTTTTTTTAATATGTTTTATTGATTTTCTTACAGAAAGGGAGAGGGAGAGAGATAGAGAGAAACATAGATGAGAAACACCGATCAGCTGCCTCCTGCACGCCTCGCACTGGGGATGTGCCCGCAACCAAGGCACATGCCCTTGACCGGAATCGAACCCGGGGCCCTTCAGTCCGCAGGCCAGCGCTCTACCCACTGAGCCACACCGGTCAGGGCTATCCTGGATTTTTTTACACCCAGCCTATATAGCTAGTATAAATAGGCCTTTAAGGTCATTGGGCTCAATCCCCAGTGTGGGGCGTGCAGGAAGCAGCTAATCAATGATTCTCTCTCATAATTGATGTTTCTCTCTCTCTTCTTCTCCTTCCCTCTCTAAAATCAAAAAAATACATATTACAAAATATTTTTCCATTTCCTTTGTTTTACATATTTATTCTAGAAAATTCAGACAGCCTAAAAAGTTATAATGAAAGTAAGATTTACCTGAAATCCCATTATTAGTAAAAATACTGATGGGGGGGTGGGGGATAAGGACACATTTGTAATACCTTAACTAATAATAAAAAAAAAAATACTGTTAAAGATGCTTTTAGATATCTTTCTATGCATATACGTATATAATTTTATGTAAATAGACTTATACTATATGTTGCAGAAAAACACGACTTGGCATTATAGTTGATTATGAATCTTTTAAAGACATTTCTTTTATTTATTTATAATTTTCAAGTCTCCAAAGAAAAAACTAGATCCAAGATCTGTGGTTTTCTAACTAATTAGATAATTTGTACAGTGTATATGGTTATTGGTTAAATTAATATAAAGTTAGTAAGATGATCTTAATTTATTTAATTAATACAGGAATAATTTATGAACTAACAAAAATCCATTAGTATACATATTTATGGTTCTTTTTAATTCTCTAAATCATATCACAGTGTAAGTATTTTGCAGTTAGCCCAAGTCTTGGAATTAAGGGGCTACATTCCAGAATGCTAAAGCTAAACTCTGTAGCATAACAGTTTGACAAAAAAGAATCCTTATCTCTTTATATGATCTGTCAAGAGTAACAGAGAATCTGAAACTTAACATAGAGAACAGACATGATCAAATTTAATCTTAAGTCCTTCATCTTAGCCTGGTTGGCCAGATAAAAAGGATCCGTAGTTAGCTTCCTGAGTAGTAAATATTCTTCCCCTTCAGCTTTCTTATCAGGACAGAGAAAGGCAGTTTGTAGTATAATGTCTAAATAAACAAAGTGCCTATGTAAGTGATATCTACCCAAGCCTTAGAAGGATGAGGAGGCTTGCTCTAAGAGAGCTGACACCCCAAGCACTTTGTCCTATGAGGACATTATTCCCTGTATTATACAAAGTGGTCCACAGGGACTCTGTCCATTCTATATATTTTTTTAAATCCTCTGGTATGGTGTCATCTATGACATATTCTCTTGTCAAGTGCATGCTTTCCTGGCATGTGCACATGCACATGCACACACAAAGTCTTTTGTGATTTTGATTGGAATTGCATTGAATCCACAGATCAATTTGAGAACTGAATTTTTATGAGATTACTTCCAACCCATGGACTAAATATAATAATTCCATTTGTTTAGGTGTGCTTTAGTGGTTTTCCAATAAAGTTGTATTAAAATACATCTTGTCGCCTGGCTGGTGTGGCTTAGTGGTTGAGCATCGACTCATGAACCAAGAGGTCATTGGTTCAATTCCTGGTCAGGGCACATGCCCAGGTTGTGGGCTCAATCCCCTGTGGGGGGCATGCAGGAAACAGCGATCAATGTTTCTCTCTCATCAATGTTTCTATCTCTCTGCCCCTCTCCATTCCTCTCTCTAAAATCAATAAAGGCATATTTAAAAAATAAAACGACTTTGAACAGACTTTGCTAGTAGCATGTAGAAATGTATTTAAAATGCATCTTTCCCATTTTTATCCTTATGTCTTGCAGTTTTATCCCTAGTCACTTTATATGTGTGTGTGTGTGTGTGTGTGTGTGTGTATAATTATTATTATTATTATTATTGATTTTTTTACAGAGAGGAAGGGAGGACACAGCACATTCTCCCACACGTAGGCACACTAGCACACACCTTCAGGACACACACATAGTCCGTTCTTACACACATTTAGCAACTCCCACACATTTAGACACTCCCACTTTTAAGCAACAGTGGATGTAATTATGGCCTTTATTTTGTGTTTTTGTCTTTTACCTCACATGACTCTTTGAGCTCTGAGATCAATGGCCCAAGAGTCCAGACCAGGGCAGGAGCCTCAAGTCAGGCAGCATCTGAAAGTCCCCTAATTGCCAGGTCAGAGAAAACAGAAATCACATAGGATATGACTCTGTTTTCTCCCTTCAGTATGTCATCAAGGATAGATCCAAGAAGTAAGAAAGAGACGATGCAAAGTTATCCATGGGTTATGCATATATGCATACAAGGTCTTTGGTTGATTACTTCCCACCCACCCTCCCCCGCCTTTTCTCTGTACCATGCTTCCATGTCTCTGGATCCATTCAGTTCATCAGTTTATTTTGTTAATTAGATTCCACATATGAGTGAGATCATGTGACACTCATCTTTCTCTGACTTTAAGTCACTAACTTGAATTAGGTTAGATTCATTTGTTTCAAATGGCTTAATTTTTAGAGATATTTTTCCACCTTGATTTAATTCTTTATTATAATGTTATAATGCAGTTACATGTTTTTATAGTAAAATGATCCAACAAATACATTCAAAGTTTATATTTGAATATTCTCTACAAAAGGTAACTATTTTTTAAGTTCTTGATTTATGCTTTTATTGCTTGTTTGTTTTTCAAATTGTGGTAAAATGTTCGTAATATAAAATTTACCACTTTAACCCTTTTTTAAGTGTACAATCCAGTATCATTAAGTACATTTGCACTGTTTTGCAATAAACACCTCTATTCATCTCCAGAACTTTTTCATAATTCAAAACTGAAAATTTGTAACTGTTAAACAGTAACTTCCTGTTATCCAGCCCCTGGTAAACTATTCTTTGTGTCTGTATGAATTTGACTATTCTAGGTACCTCATATAAGTAGAATCAAGCAACATATGTCCTTTTGTGTTTGGCTTATTTCATTTAGCTTATTGTTTTCAAAGTTTATCCATGTTGTAGCATGTGTCAGAATTTTATTTTCTTTTAAGGATTAATAATATTACATTGGCCTTGGCCGGTTTGGCTCAGTGGATACAGTGTCGGCCTGTAGATTGAAGGATCCCAGGTTCGATTCTGGTCAAGCGCACATTCCCAGGGTGTGGGCTTGATCCCCAGTAGGGGGCGTGCAAGAGGAAGCCAATCAATGATTCTCTCTCATCATTGATGTTTCTAGCTCCCTCTCCCTCCCTCTCTGAAATCAATGAAAATATATTTTTTTAAAAATATTACATTGTATGTATATACCACATTTTGTTTATCCATTAATAGATATTAGGGTTGCTTTCACTTTTATGCTATTATGAATAATGCTGCTAGGAGCACAGGTATACAAATATCTGTCCAAGTCCTTGCTTTCAATTTTTGAATATATACTCAGAAATGGAATTGCTGGATCATATGGCAATTCTGTATTTAATGTTTTTAAGTAGCTGCCATACTGTTTTCCATTGTTGTTTAAATGAAACTAACACAACATATTATGAGCTCATGGATTTTAACATTTTATATGGTTCAATCCATTGCAGTCACTATTGTACCACAATGAAAGCTCCTTCAACTTGACTCCTGTACGTATTATTGTAGTTTTTGATATCTTCCTTGCTTTCTGGAATGAGAAAGTATTTGAGGCTGAACTTGTATATTTCCTGTTCCAAGCTTGGAACCACTCTTTTCTCTTAAAACGACCTGGTTCTTTTTAGTGGGAAATAGTATTTAGAGACAACCATCTGAATGCTAGGGATACTAATTGCTACAGTGGTCCTAGGCCTTGTCAGTGAAGAACAAAGCTATAAAATGTGGGGGGTTTTCTTTCATAATAGAAAATATATAGCAAATTCATACTATTTTCAATTAAAATTAGGATCATAGAGCTCTTTTCCCCTTTGATTTTATACTTGTATCTCTTTTATCCTGCACTTGACTCATTCAATGAAAAATCATTGCATACATATATTTCTTATACTTAGCTAGTTTCTAGGAATGCTCATTAAAAGCTTACATTTGGCCTTGTCAGTATCGTTTAGTGGTTGAGCATCGACTTATGAACCAGAAGGTCACTGTTGATTCCCGGTCAGGGCATATGCCTGAGGTTGCAGGCTCTATCCCCAATAGGGGGTATGCAGGAGGCAGCCTATCAATGATTCTCTCTCATCATTGATGTTTCTATTTCTCTCTCCCTTTCCCTTCCTCTCTGAAATCAATAAAAACATTAAAAAGCCTGACCGGTTTGGCTCAGTGGATAGAGCATTGGCCTGTGGACTCAAAGGTCCCGGGTTCGATTCTGGTCAAGGGCATGTGCCTTGGTTGCTGACACATCCCCAGTGGGGAGTGTGTAGGAGGCAGCTGATCTATGTTTCTCTCTCATTGATGTTTCTGGCTCTCTGTCCCTCTCCCTTCCTCTCTGTGAGGGATCAATAAAATATATATTTAAAAAAAAACATTAAAAAAACTTACACTTGATCTACTTTTCACATTGTTGTTGTTTTTTTCTGAATGAGGACTTTTATTTTTTGTTCATCAGATATATTTGCATTGGCTTCTAATAAAAACTGCTGAGCAGCCCTGGCTGGGTGGCTCAGATGGTTGGAATGTCGCCCCATACACCAAAAAGGTTTCAGGTTAGATTCCCAGTCAGGGCACATATCTAGGCTGCAGGTTCAGTCCCCAGTGGGGGTATGTACAGGAAGGTAACCCATCAATGTTTCTCTCACACATCGATGTTTCTTTCCAATCACTTGGAGGAGAGATACAGCAACAGGGTGGTAATATTAAGAAACCCACTTCTGTCTAGCTACCTCTATGGAGAAAAAGGAGCACACTCGGCTGGAAAAGCAGAGCTTGATTCTGTGTACTGAAAGTCATTCTGCTAATCTAGTCATGAAATTACTGAGTAATTACTAATGAATTAGGATGAAAAAAGTATAGTAAATAAACTAGTAACATGGTTGTTTATTATCAAGTATTATGGACTGTACACAGTTGTGTGTGCTGTACTTTTATACAATTGGCAGCACAGTAAGTTTACACCAGCATCACTACAAATATGAGTAATGTGGTATGCTAGAATGTTACAATGGCTACATTACTGGGTGACAGGAATTTTTCAGCTTCATTATGTATGGGACCACTGTCTTATATGAGTTTGTTACTGCCTGAAATGTTACGTGGCACATGACTGTATTTCCATTAACTTACATTTAAACTCAGATTCCAGTAACTACAATGGTATTACGCCCCTTAGTTGGCAGTGTCAAAGGAAAGATAAATAGGCTATTGATACTAACACAAACAAAATTTTATCACCACTGGATGTTTTACCAGAACAAGGTAACATGATAGCACAAGACAATTTGTTATCCTGGATCCTTAGCCTTTTGGTCAGTTGGACTAGCAGGTGAACTCTATTGTTGAAGAAAACATTTGTCCAAAACGGTTTCTCTTACCATGTTGGTGCTGATGCCTACGCTTGCATGGGGGGATGTAGGGAGGAGGGGCACGGGAAAGAGAAAGGCAAGGACGTGCTCCTGGGAGAGCACATAGAGTGAATAAACTTATGAAGATTTTCCATTGTCACATTCCAAATAAGTTTGGAAAGAAAGAACTAGGTAGAGCATAGGGGAAAACTGCTTAAAGAGCAGACTTCTTTTGCAAACCCAGACAGAGGAAGCATGATAGCACTAGACACATGCCAAGTAGGGGGTGTGAAGATAAGGTTGTAAGACCTGATGATGCATTTGGACACTCACAATTTTATGTTAGTTGTATGAGACTCAGCAACCAATCAGACATTGGCTGTGTATTAGCAAATGTCAATTGTCAAAAGTACTAGCATTTTAAGTAACTATTAGAATGGAGTCAAAATTTAAGAATAGCATGGATATTATTTAATTATAATATTAGATATATATTTTATAATTTATTTATTTTTTAAAAATATATTTTATTGATTTTTTTACCGAGAGGAAGAGAGAGTTAGAAACATCGATGAGAGAGAAACATTGATCAGCTGCCTCCTGCACATCTCCCACTGGGGATGTGCCCGCAACCCAGGTACATGCCCTTGACTGGAATCGAACCTGGGACCTTTCAGTCCACAGGCCGATGCTCTATCCACTGAGCCAAACCGGTTTCGGCTTTATAATTTATTTTATAATACATGAATATAATTTGAAATAAAGTCACTTTGTAATATATGTATATATCAGTCAACATTTACCCTTTCTACTTAACATAATAAATAAGTCCATAAATATTTTCAGACACGCAAATAGAAAACACAAGTCTGAACTCATTTAAGACAGGGAATACTTTATTCAAACCCATCAGAGAAATTGACAATTTGGATCTGTAACAAAGCATTGTGTTTTAAAGCATAGGCCAGTAATTGTATATGAGAGTGTACACTGCTCTACATACAAATGAACTGATCAGACCAGAACTTTTCAATGTTTAAAACAGAGTAAGTTTCCCCGTAAAAGCAGCACCGTTGTGACATTTTAAATTTAGTATTCCTCTCCTTCTTCCTCACCCTCTCCTTCAACAGAATCCACACCAACTTCTTCATAATCCTTCTCCAGGGCAGCCATGTCCTCACGGGCCTCAGAAAACTCTCCTTCCTCCATGCCCTCACCCACATACCAGTGGACAAAGGCACGCTTGGCATACATCAGTCAAACTTGTTGGTCCAGGCGAGCCCAGGCCTCAGCAATAGCTGTGGTGTGGTAGGCTGTCTCAGCAGTGATGACAGGGGCATATGTGGCCAGAGAGAAGTGGATGTGGGGATAGGGCACCAGGTTGGTCTGGAATTCAGTCAGATCAACATTCAGGGCTCCATCAAACCTGAGGGATGCAGTGATGGAGGACATGATCTGGCTAATAAGGCAATTCAAGATTAGTGTAGGTTGGGCGCTCAATATCGAGGTTTCTACGACAGATGTCATAGATAACCTCATTGTCAACCATGAAGGCACAATCAGAGTGCTCCAGGGTGGTGTGGGTGGTGAGGATGGAGTTGTAGGGCTCAACTGCAGATGTGGAGACCTGGGGGGCCGGGTAAATGGAGAACTCCAGCTTGGACTTCTTGCCATAATCGACGGAGAGACGTTCCATCAGCAGGGAGGTGAACCCAGAACCAGTTCCCCCACCAAAGCTGTGGAAAACCAAGAAGCCCTGAAGGCCTGTGCACTGGTCAGCCTGTTAGAAAAGAATAGGGGAAACATAGTTATTGCTTTTTGTGATATATTTTCACTTTTCATACATTCCAATGATATAAATCTTATTTTGACAGGAAACACTTAAAAAAATAATGTAGGCCTTTCTGGAAGAACTCAGCGTTTCTTCATTAAAATATTTCTTCATTAAAATTTATGAAATGATTTCAAATAATTCATGTTTTAACAAACAATGAATAATTCATCTACCACTCTTTATTACATTTCAATTCTATGTTTGAAAAAAAAAAGAGCATACTTTAAATGTCTTCCTTGGGCTCATTAATTTCTTTATTCTTGAGAAGAAACATACCAGTTTCCGAATTCGGTCCAGGACCAGGTCAATGATCTCCTTGCCAATGGTGTAGTGTCCACGGGCATAGTTATTGGCAGCATCTTCCTTGCCTGTGATCAGCTGCTCAGGGGGGAAAGCTGGCGGTTAGGTGCCAGTGCGAATTTCGTCAATGACTGTGGGTTCCAGGTCTACAAACACGGCCCTGGGCACATACTTGCCAGCGCCTGTCTCGCTGAAGAAGGTGTTGAAGGAGTCATCTCCCCCGCCTCAACAGAGCCCCCAGGACACCCCTCCTGTCCCAGACCCCGAGATCAACTCACCAATGACTGTGGGTTCCAGGTCTACAAACACTGCCCTGGGCACATGCTTGCCAGCGCCCGTCTCACTGAAGAAGGTGTTGAAGGAGTCATCTCCCCCGCCAATGGTCTTGTCACTTGGCATCTGGCCATCGGGCTGGATGCCGTGTTCCAGGCAGTAGAGCTCCCAGCAGGCATTGCCGATCTGGACACCAGCCTGGCCAACATGGATGGAGATGCACTCACGCTGTTAAAAGGAAACAAGAAAAATTGTAATATTAGGTTGTAGTAGCATTTTGAATTTTCAGTAGATTTAAAAAAATATTTCTAGTAACATACAGGTTGTCTTCAAATTTATCAGTGGTCATATCCCCAACATGATAAAAATGATTTTAAAGAAAGCACCTGCTACAACTGCTGCATATGGGTGTGGCCTGAATAATGTTGCACTGTTTAGCGTATGGTGCAAGTCCATTGTTCCCACAGGCATGCTTAAATAAATTTTCCATATTTAAAAAATATTCAAAGCACAGATTTTATAAAATGAAGTTAATTAAATGATTTAAAATCAAATCATTAATTGGAATCAATATTACTACCACCTTCCCCTTTAAATAAAGATAAGAGTTTCTTCTAAATATGATTTAGTATTTCAACATGGACATCTGCACTGCAGCTGAGGCTAGAAGCCACACCCTTCTGCAGACTATCTGCAGAATCCATCTGTACCAGGGGGTTGGAAGCTCCGCAAGGGCTGACTCCTGCCTTGCTGAATTTGTGGTGCCTGGTGCTAGCCTGTACTGTCTGCTACATTATTTAACAGAGCAAGCTCTATTTCCAGAAACTGCCTACATGATCTCATTGTGCCATTCTGCCAGTTTTCCTCCTCTGAGCCAGGCTAGGACCATATGTCTAAATTGAAATGAATTAATGAAGATGCATTCGAACAAAAGACAGCTGGACACAGAGTATAATTCTTCTTTGTCTGCAGCAATTTCATTACTTTTTAAACAAGTTTCTCCAGAATTTTCCCCACTGTAAAAAACTGAAAAATTATGAGTATTTTTATTTTTTATGAGTTTCTTTAAAACAACAGCTCCTAAATTAGAAACAAATATCACATGAGAAGCTACCAAACAAAGAACCCAGTGAAAGAATAATGAAATATATATTTTAAAAAACAAAATAGTACCTATTTTCATTGAGATTTTTCTACTCACCATAAAATGTTCATACTAATCACATTCAATAGGTATTTTCTTCTCTATGGTCTTTATGGCTACAACTTCTATTGTCTGTCCATTGTCTCGTCACTGACATGGGGGGGAGGGGCAGGGAAGGGCGTTTCCCTGGGTCCTGAACATTGGGGTACCCTGGCTCACTCACACACTGGTCTTTCTCATTGAACATGCGGGGCTCTCTCTCTCCTCCCTCCCTCTCTCTTTCTCTCTCTCTCTCTCTCTCTCTCTCTCTCTCTCTCTCTCGTCAGTCAGGGTGGGGTAGCCAAAGGCCAGACTTTAAAGGGCTTGTCAAGTGAATTGTGATTTTGCTCCGCAAGTAAAACTATTTCATCTAAATAATTTTATCAGTGAATGAAAAGCCTTTTAACGCCTACAGTTCTGCAACGATGAAAGACTTTTTACTAAGTCTTCTCTTGACAGAAGAGGTTTAGCAAGAGTGAGCCCGCCTAGTGGCTCCAAGGCCAGAGAAGCCAGAAACAAACAACGCCCCTGCGCCGCCCTGACGCCGGCACCAACAGAAACTAACCACTTTCCCCCATTAATATACGGGTATCTTTCTAAAATGCCGACAAACCAGCGAGGGAACTTTTTTTTTTTTTTTTTTAACTAACCCAAGGCTCCGCTCTGTCCCAGTCCTTCTCTGCCCCCAACATACACCCACCGACCCCTGGTCTTTTGGGCGACTCCTCCTCTCAGTCCCTCGGGAAACACGCGAGGAAGAAAAGAGCCTCTCGGGGTCACACGAGTACAGTGTACACATACCCGGCGACCAGGCAGGAGACGCCGCGATCTCCTTCCCTGCCCCAGACCCTGTCATCGCCAACAGATGGGCTGCCGTGGCTCGGAAAGGCTCAGATAACAAAAACGCTTCCACGTCGCCTTTGTTCTCCCCGGTTCTGCGGCGCCCTGGGCGCAGCTCTTGCTGGGCTGGTGCGCTCCGCACTGCGGCGGCGGCCGGCCCCAGGATTTGGGGGAGACGAAGGTTAACCTTGCCAACAAAGCGTAAAGCTACCCCTTCACCAAAGAAGTCCCAAAGGGAATGGGGCTTCAGATTTTCCAATAGACCCTGGAAGACTGACCCCACCCAACGGCCACAAAGAGCCAGGGAAAACAAATTCTCACCATGGTTGCTGCTTTGAGGCTGCCGAGCGGATGGCGGAGAGGAAGAGGAGAGCTTGTTGTTGCTTCTTACAGCGCGACTCTTAGGCGGTCGATGTAAGAGAACCTGCGGCACATGGGCGGATGCAGCTCCCTATATACAACTCAGTCACCATGGGGATGGGCTGTGGCCTTTTCCAGTTGGTCCAGACCCCTCAATCTGCCCAGAGAAGCCACGACCGGAGAGTTGTGATTGGTGCAAACGACATGGGATGAGGTAATTTCTCCCCCACCCCCTTTTCCCTAGCATCCATAGACTGTTTGCATCCTTCAGACAAAGAGACCGAGAAAAAACAGTCGAGCATCCATTGTGGGGTGGGGCTGGAAAGGGGAGTGCAAAAAGGAAGAAAGAGAACTGGGGTCGGATGATTTTATATTGCTTTAACCTCAAACTACAGTTAAAATCACCAATGTAAGGTTTTTTCCCAACACTTAATCGCAGAATTTGTGTTGTGATGAAATATTTAATGGAAAATTACTCCCAGTTCCTCCGTCAAAGTACAGTATATTGAACTCGACCATATTCGGTGAGGATTCAACATTTCTAATTGCTTTAAAATAAAGTAGCAGAGACGACGGGAATGACGCTTAAAATGGCTTGGGTAAATGTGATTTTTTAAAGGTTCAATAATAGAGCCACCCAAAATGGTTTCCCTGGTTCCAGTAATTTATTTTCAGACCTTCTTTGCCCCCCCCCCCCCCGAAATAGCTAAACAAAAATGGAAGATGGAAAGAATAACCATGCTAAATATGGAAGCACACAAGTGATTTTAACATGGCAATAATTAAGATCTAATGAACATACCGCAGTTAAAGAGTTTACTAGAAATATTCCTTTACCAGAAGTCTATGTAATATGAATCATGTTTCCTGATAAAGAATTGAGAAAATACAAGGAGAAAGAATTGAGTTGAGAAGCTAGTACTACCTGTGCATGCAGTTATATTTTACATTGTTCTGTTTTCTGAAATGAGAAAAATAACTGAAACACCAAATTAAAAAGGAGAACTGTACAGTGGAAAAGGAAGACCATTTTGTAATGTTGTCTCCATCCACAGACAACTGTGTGATGGTAGCTCAATAACTGCATTTCTTTTTTTTTACGGATCTTATATGAATTCAGTAAAACTCTGAGAGGCAACTGTGGGAACTGTAGCCAGCCTCACACCGTTGCTATTCAACTAGAGACTGGTGGTTGCTCAATTGCCTCTTGGGACAAAAAGGCTTTGCTTTCACCCCTTAGGAAATGGATTGCAGTAACATTCTTTTGCTACTTGGAAAGGCTCCATTATCAACAAGGATAGGCTATGCAGAATAAGACGGGACTGAGTACTCCTGACATGGCTAATGCAATCTCAGAGGTAAAGAGGTTTGTAATGGCCATGAAGTTGAAAATTTGTATTTTCCCTTCGGTTTTCAGTGACATCTTTAGGGTCTGCAGCACCATTTACAATGCTGTGCAGAACTCATTCATTCCTGCCGGATGGGCCAGCAGAGCTGGGCTGAGAGGGAGGGGCTTGAAGACAGCTGCTACAGGTTGTGGTGTTACAATGGTGGCCATGTAATTTTCTAGCCTGCTATCCACAGCTCTGTTTTACTTACTCTAATTTGCTTCAGTAGTCTTCCCTGGGAGGGGGGGAGGGCCCCAACGTACAGATTACTTTATCTACTTCTAGCGTAATTCATAGGAAAAATAATCTTTAACATCATCTTCTCTTTCTTTAGCAAATAGAAGTATGTATCAGTAAAAAGACAGGGAAATTAAGAACAACTTGAATGCTTCTTTCTAAGCTCAGAAGTACATTCACTAAAAATAAGAATTAAATGTCATGGGCAAGTTTAAAGATTAATTAAGTAGCTCATTAAATATATTTCTTTTAAAATTTTAATAATGATATAAAACAGACACTGCT
>NW_006285049.1:1098100-1109582 GCF_000327345.1 Myotis davidii | reverse complement strand
TTCTTTTAAAATTTTAATAATGAAATAAATTAGACACTGCTGGACCATGGTAAAGTGTACAAATCTTTTGGGAATGAAAGGCACAGTCTTGAATTTTATTTTCTTTACAATATAAAAAATATGTCATTGCCCAATAGTTTCAATTCTTTGTGCAATTTATGCTGAGGATTAAATAAAAGAGAGGAGGGTTCTTGCAATTGATTCTTTGTAATTCTATCTCAGAGCCATTCAGTTCCTTATGTAAATGAGGATTTTTTTTTGCTCCCTCTGGGCATAAGTAACAATAAGATCTAGGTCACAAATAGACCATATGAGCACTGATAATCTTAAATATATAAATGGGAGAGTAGGGGAAATAACTAATTTATTTTTGTTCCTCATCTTATTTAATTGCATGCAAACTATGGGAGGCAAAAAAAATTTTTTTTTTACTAGTTTGCTTATCTTTACTGCCAATATACATAAAATATTCCATTAATGGATTCATTCTTGCTCACAGTAAGATTGCCATAAAACATTTTTTTCCCTTTCATAATATTGTGGAATTTAAATTATTTTTTCACGATCCTGGCCACTGTGGTTCCATTGATTGGAGGGTAATGGCATACACCAAAAGGTCTCGGGTTCCACTCTGGTCAGGCACGTGTCTAGCATGCAGTTATTTTTTTGTGTTTTTTTGTTTTGTTTTGTTTTTAAATATATTTCACTGATTTCCTACGGAGAGGAAGGGAGAAAGACAGAGAGTTAGAAACATCGATGAGAGAGAAACATCGATCAGCTGCCTCCTGCACATCTCCCACTGAGGATGTGCCCGCAACCCAGGCACATGCCCTTGACCGGAATCGAACCTGGGACCCTTCAGTCCGCAGGCCGACGCTCTATCCACTGAGCCAAACCGGTTTTGGCTAGGATGCAGTTTTGATCCCCATTGGGGTGCATGCAGGAGGCAACGAAGTTTTTCCCTCTCACATCATTGTTTCTCTCTCTCTCTCTCTCTGACTCTCTCTCTTCCTTTCTCTGAAAACCAATGAACATATCCTTGAATGAGGATTAAAAATAAGTAAATTATTCATTTGTGTGTCTATACTTCTCTTCCATTAACATGTGAATCCTAGTACCTGGCAAAGTGCCTAGCATACAGTAGACGTTATATACATGTTTATTAAATTAAATGAACAGCTTCTGTCTGTGCATATTTTTCACTAACTATTATCATGGTTGGTAATTTAAAGGTATTTAATAAAGTATTTTACTTTTTTATACAATAAGAATGTACTGAGTGTCTTATAGTAAGCCCTGGACCATTCTAAATACTATTAGAATTCAGAGGTAGTAGCATGGTCTCCTTTCACTAGAGTCTTCAATCTAATTGAAGAAATAAAACAAGTACATGTATCTAGGTTTGAGAATGGTATGTGTTTGTGTGTGTATGGGAAGGAGTCTTGTAGACTCTATTGCATGTATCTAACTTATGTAGGAAACAAGAGTTGTCTAACACTTTTTTCTATTTCCTCACCTTCTACTTATCCCTAAATTCATTCCAACCTGGATTCTGCTCCTACCACTCCTTAAAACCACATGCCCTCCATGTTTGTTGCTAAATTCACTTGACACTTTTTAGTTCTTGTTGACCTATGAAAGTTTTGTTACAGTTGACTATTATCTCTTTTTGAGACACTTTCTTCCCTTGGCCTCAAAAACTCTACGTTATCTGGGTTTCCCTCCTACACTTTTTGTGGTGTTTTCTTTTTTCTCATTCTCTGCTGGTTCTTCCTCCTCTCCTAATCTTTAAATGTTGAAGTTCCTCAAGGTTCAGTCCTAGACCTTTTCCTCATTTTATTCTATGTGTTTCATCCACTCAATGGATGGTACGTGCTTTCATTTCTAAGGCTGAAGATACTTTCTATATGCAAACGACATCTCTTCTAAATTCAGACCCTGTAGTAAACTTTCAATATCTGGCTGGTTTTCTCACAGGAATCCCAAATTGAACTAGTTATTTTCACATAAACATGCTCCTCCCACAAGCTTTTCTTGCTCAGTATAATGGAGCAGCATACACCTAATTTCTCACATCAGAAATGAGAATTACCCTTGACATCTCCCCTTTCTTTTTTGACCACCATAGAGTACATCACTAAGTCCTGTTAAATCTACCTTCTAGCCCTGGCCGGTGTGGCTCAGGTGGTTGAGCATCGTCCAGTGATTGAAAGGTCACCAATTGGGTTGGGGCGTGTGCCCAGGTTGTAGGCTTGATCCCCGGTCAAGCAGCAGCCAGTCGATGTTTCTCTCTCACATCCAGGTTTTCTCTCTCTTACTCTCTCTCTAAAGCAGTGGTTCTCAACCTTTTGGCCCTTTAAATACAGTTCCTCATGTTGTGACCCCAACCATAAAATTATTTTCGTTGCTACTTCATAACTGTAATGTTGCTACTGTTATGAATCATCATGTAAATATCTGATATGCAGGATGGTCTTAGGCGACCCCTGTGAAAGGGTCGTTTGACTGCCAAAGGGGTCGCGACCCACAGGTTGAGAACCGCTGCTCTAAAGTCAGTAAAGACATATATATTTAAAATCTATCTTCTAGCCTGGACAGTGTGGCTCAGTGGTTGAGCATCAAACCCGGAGGTCACGGTTCGATTCCCAGTCAGGGCACATGCCCGGGTTGCAGGCTCAATCCCCAGTAGGGGGCATGCAGGAGGCAGCCCATCAATGATTCTCTGTCATAATTGATGTTTCTATCTCTCCCTCTTCTTTCCTCTCTGAAATCAATAAAAATATATATTTTTAAAAATCTACCTCCTAAATATCTCTCAAATCTTATTCTTTTCTTTCTATCTCTACTGCCTCCACTTTAGTAAGTACATTATCTCTTGTTTGGACAACCTCAGGACCCTCCTGCATTTCCTCTACATTCACTCCTACTCCTGCCCAGTCCAGTCTCCACACAATAGCCAGTGATCTGATTATAGTATATATCACAGATTATGTCACATAATATAGGTCATGTCAGTCCACTGTGTAAATCAAATCGATGGTTGCCTGTTAGTTTTAAGGTGAAGATACCAAATCCTTAATATTGCTCCTTCAATTTTTTAAAATTTTATTGATTTTTAGAGAGAGGAAGGGAGAGAAACACTAATGTGAGAGAGAAACATCTATCAGTTGCCTCCTGCACATGCCTGACTGGGGATCGAACCCAAAATTTGGGTATATGCCCTGTCCGGGAATTGAACCCAAAATCTTTTTGGTGTATGGGATGATGCTCCAATTAACTGGGCCACACCGGCCAGGGTACTCCTTCAGTTTGATAATAGAAGTAAATCTTATACTTAAAAATCTCCTAGAAGACATATTGATTTTAAATTTCATTAAAGTTCAGATAATTTCCTGAGAGTTGATTTTGATAGAGAAAAGGGAGGCAAAGGGTATTAAAGCGGAATGCTCACTTAATAATTATGTATTATGCAATAAAAGTATGTTTTATGCATTCTTGTTTTTATGCAGTTTTTATAATAAAAATTTTAACAGTATAAACCCATGAGTTCATAAAGATATTCCCACAAAGCAAAAATAAAAAAATAAAAAGATAGAAAAAGTGAACTAAAAATAATCATCTGATATCATTGCATTACTGGAAGTAACTAGGGTACCGACTCCATACTCTACACAGTGACAGTCAAATAAATAAATAAATAAATAAATAAATAAATAAATAAATAAGCATTTGTCCTGCATTTCCAGTACAAACTGTATTTCAGGGTAACCGAATGACCCTGTAATTAGGGAAAATCATTCATTTATAGAATATGAATGCCAGCTAGTAAATATGGAAGTAAACATAGAATTAGAAAAATCACCCTTTATATCCTCTAATAAAATAATTTATTCAGGCAAAAATAATCAGTGGATGAAAACTCAGATAAAATATTGATGGGGATATTTTAAATAGAAGGATTAGGCTATTGTCATCAGAACTCAGTTTAGCTTTACTAAAAGTGGGACAGCCAGACCTTGTGAATCTATGATGTGATCCAATAGGAAGTACATGGCATCATCTGTGAAGTGATCTAGCAGAAACAATTGTGCTGAATCTAATCAAGTCTTTTTAAAAAAAAATATATATATATTATTGATTTTTTTAAAGAGAGGAAGGGAGAGGGATAGAGAGTTAGAAACATCAATCAGCTGCCTCCTGCAAAGATACATGCCCTTGACCAGAATTGAACTTGGGACCATTCAGTCCACAGGCCGACGCTCTATCCACTGAGCCAAACCGGTTAGGGCTTATCAACTCATAGAGCCTTTAGAGACACTTAACCTTCATTTATAGGAAATGCAGGAGATAAAGGGATAAGTCAGAACAAGTCACGAGAAGACAATAGCCAAATGCAAAGTGTGGGACATTGAACAGGACAAATTATCTGGTTCTGCAACAAATCAGTGGTGGAGTGGAGTTATTGTCCTCCTTCATTACAGCCATGCAGGAAAGTTTATAGTAATATTTATCACATTGTGACTTTAATTTGTTAACTAATGAAGTTGACATACTTTGCTTTATTCATTGTCCTTTTGGATATCCTCTTTGGTAAAATGCCTGTTCAAGTCTTTTTTATATTTTCTCATGGGTTGACTGTCTTTATCATAGGGATTGGTAGGAGTACATTATACATTATGAATAAGAAAGAGTATTTTGTTGGATTTGAAGATTTTAAAAAAATATGTTCCTACTCTGTGGCTTGCCTTTTCACTCTCTTAATGGTATCATTTAATGACCAGAAAGAAGTTCTTCATTTTAACGTAATTCATTTTGCCCTAGCCAATTTGGCTCAGTGGATAGAGCGTTGGCCTGTGGACTGAAGGGTCTTGGGTTCGATTTCGGTCAAGGCTGGATCCCCACCCCCATCAGGGCGCTCAGGGCACCTGAGGGAGGCAACCAATTGATGTGTCTCTCTCACATTGAAGTTTCTCTCTCTATGTCTCTCCCCTCCGTCTACTCTTTCTAAAAATCAATGGAAAAATATCCTCGGTGAGGATTAACACAACAAACAAAAAACCAACAGACAGAAAAACACATGGATCAGCTGCCTCCTGCATGCCCATTATTGGAAATGGGCCACAACTGGGACATATGCCTGACCAGGGAATGGAACCAGCAACCTTTCGGTGCACAGGATGACACCCAACCAACTGAGCCACACCAGCCAGGGCTCATTTCTCCTTTTGGAAACAAATATTGATTGCTTACTAAGGTGCATATATTGGACCAGGCATAGTCTAGGTATTTGTTTGGCTAGGATTTAAATGCATGTGGTACACTCTGAAAACTTCCAAGGAAGAGGCATGGCATGATTCTGTTCAAAGAGAAATATATTACCTACTAGAGCCCTGGTGCACGAATTTGTGCACATGTGGAGTCCCTTGGTCTGTCCAGAGATTGGGGCTGATCGGGCCGGCTGGCCGGCTGCGGGGAGGAACCGTGGGTGGTTGGCCACAGTGGGAGGTTGACTGTGGGAGTGCACTGACCATCAGGAGGCAGCTCCTGCATTGAGTGTCTGCCCCCTGGTGGTCAGTGCATGTCATAGCGACCAGTCGTTTGGTTGTTCGGTCAACCGGCGTAACGGTTGCTTAGGCTTATATATATAGATAACCTCCTGGTCTTGGTAGGATGGTGTGGCATAGAGAATGCAGAAAGGCTTCCTGGAAGAGATGATATTTGGGACTATCTTGAAAAATAAATAGGAGTAGTAGTCACACATAAGAGTGCATACGCAAATACGTAGACAACTAGGTGGGTTTCAGAAACTAGAGGTGTTTTGTTACATAAAGTGTTAGAAAAGGGACCTGGCTGGAGGATTATGCAAAGAGTCAATTATGAAAGGACCTTATTCCAAACTCAATGAGAGCCATTAAAGGAAAGGAGTAATGAACTTTGCATTTCACAAAGAAACTTCTGACTGCTGTGTCCAGAGATAGAACAGAATTGGGGGTGGAGGACCATAACGCAGGGAAACTGGTTAGAGGATTGCTGGTTAGTGTGATAAGACTGACTTAAGGAAGTTGCAGTAGCAATGGAAAGAAGTAGAAATATTTGGTAAATATATGGAGGGTTGAATCTAACGGAGCTGGTGGTGTGCAGGAAGGAGGAGCAGTGAGGAGTGAAGGATGGTTGCCGGCTCCAGAGTCAGGCAGACTTAGGTTCAATTCTTTTTGTCATAATTTATACCAGATTAGAAAGACTCTTAGGGTTTTAAAGAATGGACTAGAAAGATGGAAGGCAAGGAGACTATTTAGGAGGCTATTTCAGTCATCCAAGCTTCATGATAAGGGCCTAAGGCTAAGAGAAGAAAGAGATGGATTGGAAGGAAAGAGATGGATTTAAAGGATATTTAGCAGGTTGACTTACCAGATTCAGGAACAGATTTAATAAATTAAAGACAGCAAAGGACTGCAAGAGAAAGAAGTGTCAGAAAAGGAAAAAAAAAAAAAAAAAACAGGTCAAAGAAGGAGGAGGAAAAGCAGAAGCCATTGATGTTACTGAAACAAAGGAAGGACAGTGTCAAGATAGAATGCTGAGCAATATCAGCTACTGCTGAGGGGTTGTTAATAAGGACAGAAGAATCTTCATTGGAGTTAGCAAAAAGGAAATAAGTATACAGCATGGGCTTGATACAAAAGGCATAAAACTTCTTTCCTGGTCCAGAGTAGTTCAAGGTCTAAGGACAGAAACTATTATTACAATATATTGTGTTGCGTGCTGTGAGAGCAAGGTTCATGCAGGAACTGCTGGACACAAAGAACTGGGTTACATTTCTTAACTTCATCCCACGATGATGTTCGCTGTCTCATGCCCTATCACTGCTTCTGCGTTCTTTGTGAAATGACCATCCTATCCAACTCACACGGCCTTCCTTGTGCAGGTTTGAGTTTTAAAAGGACAAATTCAAGCCCTGACCGGTTTGGCTCAGTGGATAAAGAGTCGACCTACGGACTCAAGGGTCCCAGGTTCGATTCCAGTCAAGGGCATGTACCTTGGATGCGGGCAGATCCCCAGTGGGGGGTGTGCAGGGGGCAGCTGATGGATGTTTCTCTCTCATTGATGTTTCTAACTTTCTATCCCTCTCCCTTCCTCTCTGTAAAAAATCAATAAAATATATTTTTAAAAAAATAAATAAAAGGACAAATTCAAGCAAGTAGGTTTTCCTTAAATTCTCTAACAAAATCACACCTCACATTCTAAATTTAAAAAGGGTGATGGAGATGATTATGCTGACATGCTGAATTTACATTTATCTTAATTTCAGGGTTCAATGCTGATGCATGTATTGAGTGAATTGGTATTCAGTATGTATGGCCTTTAAAGACTGTCTGCTGCATGCAGATTGGCCAAATTCCAACATTAACAGTTTAGGTAAGAGTATGATCCCACATCTGAATTCACAACTCTATTTAAAGCTTAATATTATCTTTCTCAAACTCTGGTCAACACAATGCAATATTACTAAATAATAATTTTATTTATTTATTCTGGATAATGATGGTAAGAATTATCTGTGGTCGGCCGGCTGGTGTGGCTCAGTGGTTGAGCATCGACCTATGAACCAGGAGGTCACGGTTCGATTCCCCACCAGGGCATATGCCCAGTTTGCAGGCTCAGTCCCCAATGTGGGGCATGCAGGAGGCAACCAATCAATGATTCTCTCTCATTATTGATATTTCTATCTCCCTTCCTCTCTGAAATCAATAAAAATATATTTTAAAAAAATTATCTGTGGTAATTTTGGTAACTGAGTTTCATCTATTTTAGGAAGGACTTTTATGTATACAGCAGAGATAAATATTAATGAATTTCTGTTCCAGAAGTAAGACATAAAACAATGCAATAAGCCCTAGCCAGTGTGGCTCAGTTGGTTGGAGCCTTGTTCTGTACACCAAAAGGCGGTGAGTTCGATTCTCTATCAGGGCACATACCTAGGTTGCAGATTCAGTCCTCGGCTGGAGCACATGCAATGTTTTTCTCTCACATTGATGTTTTTCTCTCTCTAAAATTAATAAAACACACATACAAAAACAATGCAATAAACACCCACACTCTGTAATGTTAAAAATATATCTCTGGTATTGTAATAAAATGCTTTGAGGTTACTCACTGATGTTTAGTAATTTACTGAACCACTCTTTAACAAAATATTTTTGCCTTAAGCTACACTTTTTAATTTGTAATTTTGCTCTGGTATATCAAGTCTCCTGAGGAAATCTGACATTTGGAAAAAGGGATACAACTTGAAGAGGCTCAGAAGCATCCTGAGAGGAGAAGAAAGACAAGGAAATGGAAAAGATGGATAATCTCAGTTTTCCATGCAACACAATCTATAATTTGCTTGCATTTCATTAACTCAGATTACACACACTCACAAGAATGCACACTGAACCACCTCTGTCCCGCCCCTCCCCTTCCTTCCAAAGCAGATGGAAATTAGGTGGCAGACTGGGAAGGTTGCCATGGTGCTCTGGCTACAGGGATTTAATAAGAATCAAAAGAAGCTCCAGAGTCCCCTCCCCCAAGTATCCAAATGTGTGTTTCTTTTTTTTTTCTTTCTCTCAAATCCTTGTCTTAATTCCATGTTATAGATAACCAGGGTGAGACTAATTTACTAGTGAACAACAACAAAAAACTACTGTTTCCAGAACTGTTTGTAGGTGCATTTCTATTGTTAGAAGTAAAATACTGAGGAATTACAACTGGCCCATTTTTAAGTAGAGCCAGCCACACAAAAGGTAAGAATTCATTTTAAAAATATTTTATGCAACATGTCCCCAGTATTTTTTTTTTTTACTGATTTTATCCCCATCAATGACCTGTAGGCATCTCAAATTCAGTATATCCAAATGAGATTAGTTACTTTTCTCCATTACCCTCTTCCCTGTTCTGGAATCTAAATTATTCTATATTCTCACTACCAATTCATTGTCACTATCTAGTCTACCAAGCTAGATTAAAATAATAACCTCATATAATAATTATGTGTCAGACACCATTCCTAGCACTTTATATATAATAACTCATATATTTTAAAATATATTTTATTGATTTTTTACAGAGAGGAAGGGAGAGAGAGAGTTAGAAACATCGATGAGAGAGAAACATCGATCAGCTGCCTCCTGCACATCTCCTACTGGGAATGTGCCCGCAACCAAGGTACATGCCCTTGACCGGAATCGAACCTGGGACCCTTCAGTGTGCAGGCCGACGCTCTATCCACTGAGCCAAACCGGCTTTGGCAATAACTCATTTAAGTTAATCCCAACCGATCACTAAATTCTGTCAATTATATTTCAAAATTGTCTTAACAAAATATTTACAGAATGAACAAATCACTAATCTTCTAACGTGTGACCAATTTTATTATCCAAGGGGCCTAGTTCAAGGGGAGGATGTGGCATAATATTTAGGACTTGGTCCTTGAAGTTTCTTCTTTAAGTGTTACATGTAAAAATCCAAGAGCCACTTCCTTTCGCGGCACCCCCCCGCCCCCGGCCCCCGGTCTTCTCTGCCCTGGGAGCAGCTCCCCTGATCCCCTGAAAATGTATGCCTGCACCAAGTGTGTCTCCCTCCACCCCCTCCTTGGTCCGGAGCACCTCTCAGCTGAGCGGGTCACTGTCTGCAGGGGTGCTGAAAGGACCAGAGACACTGGCAGATGAGAACCTCAGCAGCTTGGCAGCCCCGCGTCCCCTGACCACGCTTATTTCTAGCCGCAGCTTCCAAACCAGCGCCATTTCAAGGGACATCGACACAGCAGCCAAGTTCATTGGGGCTGGGCTGCCACAGTAGGGGTGGCAGGCTCTGGGGCTGGAATTGGGACTGTGTTTGGGAGCCTCATCATTGGCTATGCCAGGATCCCTTCTCTGAAGCAGCAGCTCTTCTACGCCATTCTGGGCTTTGCCTTTTAGAGGCCATGGGGCTCTTTTGCCTGATGGTGGCCTTTCTCATCCTCTTCACCATGTGAAGGAGCTGTCTCCACCTCCCATAGTTCTTTTTCCCGGGTCTTGTCTGCCCTGTATGTTCCTTTTCCTATACTTCCCCAGGCAGCCTGGGGAAAGTGGTTGGCTCAGGGTTTGACAGAAGGAAGACAAATACATACTGTATTAATAATAATAAAAAACTCCAAAGAGCCAAAGTAGTAGAAGATAATCCTTTGTAGCATATTGGAATCATCTCTAACCAGTGTTTTCTACATGTGTTAAAATAACTAGGGTGCTCGTTAAAAATACTGATTTCCTGACCTATCCGGTTTGGCTTAGTGGATAGAGCATCGGCCTGCAGACTAAAGGGTCCCAGGTTCAACTCTAGTCAATGGCATGTGCAGGCTGGATTCCCAGTAGGGGGGCGTGCAGGAGGCAACCCATCAATGATTCTCATCATTAATGTTTCTATCCCTCTCTCCCTCTCCCTTCTTCTCTGAAATCAATAAAAATATTTTTTTTAAAAAAATACTGATTTTCTGCAACCCACTTGGGACCCCTCTCTGCTGCAGGCTTTGTTAGTTTACCTTCTCTAATAAAACTCTGCTTTCATATATATATATAAATTTGTGCAATCGGGGGGGTGGGGGTCTCTCAGCCTGGCCTGTGCCCTCTCGAAGTCTGGGACCCCTTGGGGGATTACCACCTGCTGGTTTAGGCCTGCTCCCTGGAGAATTGGGCCTAAGCTGGCAGTCAGACATCCCTCTGGCAGCCTGGGAGCTCTCCGAGGATGTCCACTTGCCAGAGGGGAGCAGGCCTAAGCTGCAGTCGGACATCCTTAGCGCTGCTGAGGAGGAGGGAGAGGCTTCTACCACCACCGCTGTGCTGGAAGCCATCAGCCTGGCTTGTGGCTGAGGATAGCTCCCCCTGTGGGAGTGCACTGACCACCAGGGAACAGCTCCTACATTGAGCCTCTGCCCCCTGGTGGTCAGTGCGTGTCATAGCAACCTGTCGACCAGTCATTCGGTTGCTTGGTCACTTAGGCTTTTATATATATAAACTAGAGGTCCAGTCCACAAAATTCTGCACTCATGTGTGAGGGGAGGGGGGGCCTTCAGCCTGGATTGTGAGAGAGCACAGGCCAAGCTGAAGGACTCCACTGGTGCATGATTGGGCCGGGAAGGGACCATGGGAAGGCTCCAGGGCATTTCCAGCCCGTCTTGCTCAGTCCCAATCGGCCAGACTCCAGCAGCAAGCTAACCTATCGGTCAAAGCATTTGCCCCCTGCTGGTCAATGCACATCATAGTGAGTGGTTGAGTGGCCTTAACATCATTAGCATATTACGCTTTGATTGGTTGGATGGATGACAGGATGACTGGACACTTAGCATATTAGGCTTTTATTATATAGGATGTTTCTATCTCTCTCCTGCTCCCTTCCTTTCTGAAAGCAACAGAAATATATATTTTTAAAAAAGAATGCTAAATATTCCCATTTTTCCAACACTGCTTTTAAA
>NW_006285049.1:1090730-1096349 GCF_000327345.1 Myotis davidii | reverse complement strand
CACTCTGCTCTATGTCCAGTGGCCTCCTGCTCTGCCAAGTCCTCCAACCTCCCACTCTCCGCCCACTCTCCCGCTCTGCTCTCCACTGGTGAAGGTCCCGGGAACCTGTGGGCATGGCTTGGCACAGCTGGCCTTGCCTCCCGGGGCCGTCAATGGTCCTGGGAGCCCACGGCTGCCGTCACCTCCCAGGGTGCTTGACACCTGTGTATGCAAATTAACCCACCAGCTTTGTCGGGATAATTTGCATACTCACTCCTGATTGGCTGGTGGGCATGGCTTGTGGGCATCACATAGGGACAGTCAATTTGAATCTTTCGCTTTTATTAGTATAGATATACTAGAGGCCCAATGCATGAAATTCATGCAGGGCTCAGCCCTCACAGCCACGGTGGCTGCCTCTGTCTCAGCCCTCGCAGCTGCAGCTTCATCCGGAAGATTATCCAGAAGGACGTCCAGAAGGTCGTCCGGTCTAATTAGCTATTATGCTTTTATTATTATAGATATACATATTGATTTGCAGTTCTTGCAACAGAGCATCTGATTTAGTAGGTCTAATTCTCTTAGAAATACTAGTAGTATTTTCTTAGAATTAATAATTTACTATTTTGGAACTAAAGAGTTTTAATGCTTTTGGGTGGTGTGGTTCAGCTATTTCTAAATTCTGATAACTCCTGTATAAGTTGACAGAGAATTACTCTCTAGACAGTTGTAATCCTGAGAGACACAACTCCCAATGACGCCGAGCCTAAAAAGGTGTTTTAGGAAACATTTCTCTATCTTCCTTTAGATTTAAAAATCAAATGTGCACGTGCAGAAGAGAGGAAAGGCTGCATTTTTCTTCATCTGCCCGGCCTAACAGATCATTTAGGAAACAATTCTCTATCCCCCTTAAACACTGATTATGCATGTGTTGAAAAAGGATTAGAAAAGGCTGTGGAATTTTTATTCATCTGCTTTTTCTTTTTTTTTTTAAGTACTACCATTCTTTTTTTAAAATATATTTTATTGATTTTCTACAGAGAGGAAGGGAGAGGGAGAGAGCCAGAAACATTGATGAGAGAGAAACATCGATCAGCTGCCTCCTGCACACCCCCCACTGGGGATATGCCCGCAACCAAGGTACATGCCCTTGACCGGAATCTAACCCGGGACCCTTCAGTCCCCAGGCCAATGCTCTATCCACTGAGCCAAACCAGTCAAGGCTTCATTTGCTTTTAAGAAAGGCAATCTGTTGTTCTAGTATACAGCTTATAAGAGATGTAGAGGTTTACTCAAGACAGCATGGCCTGAGATAAGTCCTGCTCCATGATAAGATCATCTCTAAATTTCATATATTTTAATAAATAAGTCCCACTATTAATTTTTTAAAAATGATTTCAGTATTTCTAGATATGTAAGAGAGACTTTACTCTCACCCCTCATGTTACTAAGCAACGTATCATACAGTTGCTAGGAGACAAAGCATGGGGGATACTTCAGTTTTTCCTTATCACCTTGCATACCACATGATTATACTCTAGAGTGTTTTACAGCCTTAGTGAAAAGAGACAAAAGTTAATGGAATGTAGAAAAGATGGAAAAGGAGAGATAATGGTGGGGAAATAGAATAAAGAAAACAGCAAGGTATTTGAGAAGGAAAATGTGTGAGGTTGGCAGAGGAAGGCTATTATGCAATTTCCTTGACTGAGTCATGGAAAAACCTTAAATTGCGAGTGTTTTAAATTCCGTATGCTTCTACATTTTCTAAAAATAAAAATAGAGAATAAACTTGGAGAGGATGATCTTTTATATAGTATTCCTGAATATTTTCAGAAGGGTAGAAATCAATTGTAACTCTTACAGAAGACTGGCGATTACAAACACATTAAACAAGTCATACATTATTTAAAATTCCAAATTCAGGTAGACAACACTATTTCCTTTCCTTTCTCCCTCAAAAGAGTAAAAAGAAACAGTACTAAAAGGGTTGTTAGAATATAAGTGTTCTTGGCTCTTGGACAGGATATGTTTCTGTACAAAAATTTAAAAATCTAATATAAAAGGGGGAAAGAAGAAGCTATTGTGCTCTATTTGGAGGACTCTGTTGTATCTGAAATAAGAAACCAGGCTCCAGATTTCATTGTGAGCATGTGAAAGGTTGGGTCTTTGTGTCCCTGTGGCATTTACTGTTGCTGGCAACCAGGAAGCTGCCTAGTGATTATTGCTAGGTCCTCAGTGCTTCTGTTTGCCTGAAACCTTAATCAGTGCCAGAAACACCAGAGATAAAAATCATTGCAGAGAATCCAGCGCCTGTTATCCTCAATGGTCCTATTGCAAACAGTCCACCTTGTGTTCCGTGAAAATCAGTGTAAAATGGAGACTTTACAGAAGGAGTTCATCCTCAGCTTCCTCTTCGTGAATGCCAGTTTCCTCAGCGCAGAGCACTGAGAGGACGCTGGGGCATGGTTGAATTAAAATACGGTTTATATTTTGGTGTCCTCAGCTTTATTTTTTTATTTATTGAATAATTTTAGAGAGAGAGAGAGGAAAGAAGGGAGGGAGGGAGGGAGGGAGAGTGAGAGAGAGAGTCAGAGAGACATCGATTTGATGTCCCACCTATGTGTGAATTGGTTGATTCTTTTTAAAAAATATTTTTATTGATTTCAGAGAAGAAGGGAGAGGAAAAGAGAGATAAACATCAATGATGAGAGAGAATCACTGATTGGCTGCTTCCTACATGCCTTACACTGGGGAATGAGCCTGCAACCCCGGGTATGTGCCTTGACTGGCAATCAAACCATGATCTCCTGGTTCATGGGTCGAAGCTCAACCACTGAGCTACACTGGCCGGGCCATTAGTTGATTCTTGTATGTTCCCTGACCAGGGATCTAACCCAAAACCTTGAATGCTCTAATCAACTGAGCTGCGTGGCCAGGGCTTGCCAGCTTTAACTAACACATAATAAAGAGTCTGAGATAAGGAACACAGGAAAGAAATTTTCTTTTTTTTTTTTAAACATATTTTATTGATTTTTTACAGAGAGGAAGGGAGAGAGACAGAGAGCTAGAAACATCGATGAGAGAGACATCGATCAGCTGCCTCCTGCACATCTCCCACCGGGGATGTGCCCACAACCCAGGCACATGCCCTTGACGGGAATCGAACCTGGGACCTTTCAGTCCGCAGGCCGACGCTCTATCCACTGAGCCAAACCAGTCTCGGCGGAAAGAAATTTTCTTATCAGATTTAGATGACTTCCAGTTCTGAAGGCAGAAAGGACCCATCAACATTGTTGACAGCTTGAGTTGGCCTTAGTGACCATGAAGTCATGGTACAAATGATGGTACCATTTTAAATAGGAATCCAGAAAATTCTGATAAAGATTCATGTTAGCATCATCCCCAGAAATAACAGAAGTTCTCTCTTGAAATTAAACATTGGTTCATAGATAAACCTCACAAATCAGTACAGCCCACTTAAGCCATCTTGTGCAAGTGCAGACTTTAAATTTTGTTTCTTGCATATCTCCTACCCAGATGTAGATATTTATAGCTCTGAACTTACCTGGGAGCAACTGCAAATCTCAGCTGATGTTTAGTAAAAGATGGTGCTGAGATGCCATAAATACCCTATATAATAAAAGGCCAGGGACCATAAGTGTAACGACCAGAACGACCGCTCAACCAGTCGCCATGAGGTGCATTGACCACCTCTTGGTCCTTTCCCCCCGGCCCACGAGCAGCAGCTCACAGCAGTGGACAGGGTGGCTCGCAGTTCATGGTTTGCAGCTGCAGGTGGGTGGGCGAGGCAGCAAGTGGCGGCAAGCAGTGGCAAGCTATGTGCACACAATTTTGTGCGCTGGGCCTCTAGTCTATTTATATTAGGCATCTGGCCTCTAAGAGTGGGTCTAAATATTTATTGTTGTAATTATTATTAATTTTGAGCACCTAAGCAAGGCTAAGTACTATATTAGCTAATTTAATCCTCAAAATAATTCTAGGAAGAGATACAATTATATTCACTTTTTCCTCAGTTGAGAAAACTTATTCAGAGGTTCAGAAGAGTTAATATGCCCAAGGTCTCCCAGAGCTAATAAGTGCCAAAATGAAAATTCAAACCTGGATCTATCCAGCTCCAATATTTTATTCTGAACCTCTATTCTATGTATTCTGCTTAAAAGGAATGCTTGCCCTAGCTGGTTTGGCTCAGTGGATAGAGCATCAGCCTGTGGACTGAAGGGTCCCAGGTTTGATTCCAGTCAAGGGCACATGCCCGGGTTGTGGGCTCAATCCCCAGTGTGGGGCGTGCAGGAGGCAGCTGATCAATAATTCTCTCTCATCATTGATGTTTCTATCTCTCTCTCCTTCTCCCTTTCTCTCTGAAATCAGTTGTATAGATACGCTTTTTATATGGGAATAAATTGTGTAGTGCATCATTATGTCAAGGGGAAGAGCACAGGCTCTGGAGTCCCTCTGTCCCTTACAGGGTGGTTGAGATTCAGAATGTCTGCTCCCTCTGGAGTTGGCTTTGCCATACAGGCCCTAACAGGACAGTCTTCCAGAACCTGGCAAATCACTATCCTTGCATTTCCCCAAATCTAGATTATTTCATATATAATAACACCCTATGGGGTGTTTAAATGGATGGTTCTGATTGGGCTCTGCATTCCCAGTCCATTGAACCTGATAGTTCTTTTTCAATGAGAGGCAAAGACTTGCCCCTAGAGCAGCGATTTTCAACCTTTTTTATCTCATGGTATACATAAACTAATTGCTAAAATTCTGCAGCACAACAAAAAAATATGTTTTGCCGAGCTAACAGCAACAAAAAAATAGGTATATAATTTTGATTCATTCACACCAGATGGCTATTGTTGTGTTGGCTGTTGTCATTTTTAAATTTGACAGTCTAAGGCAGCGGTTCTCAACCTGTGGGTCGTGACCCCTTTGGTGGTCGAACGACCCTTTCACCGGGGTCACCTAAGACCATCCTTTATATCAGATATTTACATTATGATTCATAACAGTAACAACATTACAGTTATGAAGTAGCAACGAAAATAATTTTATGGTTGGGTCACAACATGAGGAACTGTATTTAAAGGGCCAGAAGGTTGAGAACCACTGATCTAAGGGAAAAGAGATTAGTGCTCCAGACCAAATAGTCAAATATAGCATGTTGTACAAATTCTTGTGGCACACCAGTTCAAAATTGATGTCCTAAGTGAAAAGAGCTGGACATAAAAGGCCACATATTATATGATTTTATTTATATAAAATATCCAGATTAGAATAATCCATAGAGACATAAAGTATATTAATAGTTGCCTGGGGCTGGTAGGGAGAGAGGGTAAATGGAAATGAAGGCTTAGATTCAGAATTTCTGTGTAGGATAATGAAAATAATCTAAAATTGATCGTGATTATGGTTGCACAACTCTGTGAACATATTTAAAACCATTAAATTGTGCACTTACATGAATGAATTGTATGATATGTTAATTATATCTAAATAAAGCTTTAAAAATTATAGCCATGAAAAACATTATTTCCTGGTTCTGTTCATTGAATAGGCCTAGAAATAATGGCATCCCAGCAGCAAAAAGCTCCCTTAGCACCAAGATTGTGAATTTTTTTTTAA
>NW_006285049.1:1063736-1090546 GCF_000327345.1 Myotis davidii | reverse complement strand
CTCCTACTGGGGATGTGCCCGCAACCCAGGTACATGCCCTTGACCGGAATCGAACCTGGGACCTTTCAGTCCGCAGGCCGATGCTCTATCCACTGAGCCAAACCGGTTTCGGCAAGATTGTGAATTTTAAAAACTATTCCCAAACCATTTAGGAGGTCGGGGGTCCCAGAATAGAATATGATAAAACAATCTATTAAAAATGTATGGAACAACTTCACTGAAGAGGATGGAGAGAAGAGGTGCTGATCTAAATAGCTTTGGAGATGAGTGGAGCCTGTAAGACTAAGGGCAAGAGGAATTGTATATAAGCGCTATACTTAGTAAAGAAGTTTCCCATGAGGGTACAGGTGAACAATTTGGAAACCACCATGTATGTATACTGGGATTGAACAAGCAGGTAAATGGACGGCAGCAGATGTGGGAGCCAGGTTTCTTTCTTACTGTTGGAGTTGGAGGTTACAGAAAACAAGAAGCTAAAATGATCCATGTGAGAGTTGGAGACATCAGTATGAATGTTTAACTTAATATAAATACAGTGTTGCATAGAAATACTAATAAGTATGTGTGTAATATACAGATTATATATATATATATATTCATATATTTCCTTTATCAGCTGAGGGTGCCTAGAAGCAATGACACCCCAAGAGCAAAAATACACCTATTTTGTGTTTCTAATAACATTCTCTAATAAAAGGAACCAAGGCTCCTTGGAGAAGAGGGTCATTCTAGGACGAGGGCAATAAATATACAAGTTGATATTGTAGCATCTTTTAGTGCCAGAAAGTAATGAAGTGCTAAAAAAAACAAACCTCACAATGATGGGGGTATGTCAAAGGCACACAGGAGCCAACTGAAGGAGCCCAATGGCCAAAGCTGGAGCAATCTGCACAATAAACAAGTAAAGGAGTATTGGATTAAAACCCAGTGTATAAAATAAATATCAGCAGGTACTGATATAAATAAATAATTGAATAAATAAATAAGTGGAGGCAAACAGACAAAGCTACCATGCACAAAAATTTCAAATAATTTATGTAGATGCTCCCCATTTAAGGAGATGGAGCATAAATTTACACTCTTTAAGTGTGGGTCGTGCATAATCACTTCCTTCCAAAGACAGTATGAAAAGGGAAGAAAAGAGTGAGTTTACAGTGGAAAAGCCTGACAAACATTGCCTCATCCAGATGATCAAGGTTAACCTCATCAGTGATAAGTCTTGCTGATAGCATGCACCCCTGATATGATGTGATGAGAATTGCACTTCATCTGCATGGTCTTCCTCCCCAAACCCTATGACCCCCAGTCAATCATGAGCAAAATAATCAGATAAATCCCAGTTGATGGACAGTCTACAAAATATCTGACCAGGACTCCTCAAAACTGTCAAGATCATCAGAAACAAGGAAAGTCTAAGAAACTGTCTGGGATCAGAAAAACACATTAGGTGAAAACTAAGAAAATCTGAACTAAGTGTGGGCTTCAGTTAATAATAATGTAGCAATATTGCTTCATTAATTGTGATAAATGTATCATACTAATTTAAGATGCTAATAATAGGGGAAACTGGGTATGGGGTATATGAGACTTCTTTGTACTATCTTCATAACTTTTCTGTAAATCTGAAACTGTTCTACAACAAAAAGTTTATTTGAAAAATATTTTCTACTAAATAAAAAATCAGGGCTTAGTGGAGAAGTGGCTAATTTCTACTAAATGGGAGAACATATTCACCAATGATACATCTGATAAAGAGTTAATATCCAGAATTTATAAAGAACTCATACTACTCAATACCAAAAAAATGAACAACCCAATTAAAAAAATGGGCAGAGGATCTGACTAGACACTTCTCCAAAGAGGACATGAAGAAGGCCAACAGACATATGAAAAGATGCACAACGTCACTAATTATCAGAGAAATGCAAATTAAAACCACAATGAGATATCATCTCATATCTGTCATCAGTAAATCCACAAATGACAAGTGTTGGCAAGAAGTTGGAGAAAAGGGAGCCCTAGTGCACTGTTGGTGGGAATGCAGATTGGTGCAGCCACTATGGAAACCAGTATGGAGTTTCCTCAAAAGATTAAAAATGGACCTGCCTTACAACTCAGTGATTTCTCTTCTGGGGATTTATCCAAAGAAACCCAAAACACTAATTCGAAAGAATATACGCACCCCTATCTTCATTGCAGCAATATTTACAATAGCCAAGCTATGGAAGCAACCCAAGTGCCCATCAATAGACAAGTAGATAAAAAACCTTTGGCACATATATACAGTGGAATATTACTTGCCCATAAAAAGAATGAAATCTTACCATCTGTGACAGCATGGGTGGATCTAGAGCAGGGGTCCTCAAACTACGGCCTGCGGGCCACATGTGGCCCGCCGAAAACATTTATCTGGCCCGCTGGGTGTTTTTGCCACCGCTGTGTGCATAGGAATTTGTTCATAGTTGTTTTTTTTAAACTATAGTCTGGCCCTCCAACAGTCTGAGGGACAGTGAACTGGCCCACTGTTTAAAAAGTTTGAGGACCCCTGATCTAGGGGGTATTATGCTCAGTGAAATAAGTCAGTCAGAGAAAGACAAGTACCATATGATTTCACTTGCAAAATAAACAAACAAAATAGAAACAGACTCCCTAACCAGTTTGGCTCAGTGGATAGAGCGTTGGCCTGCGGACTCAAGGGTCCCAGGTTCGATTGCGGTCAAGGGCATATACGTTGGTTTCGGGCACATCCCCAGTGGGGCATGTGCAGGAGGCAGCTGATTGGTGTTTCTCGCTCATTGATCTTTCTAACTCTCTATCCCTCTCCCTTCCTTTCTGTAAACAATCAATAAAATATATATTTTTTAAAAAATAGAAACAGACTTTTAGATACAGAGAGGGAACTGATGATTGCCAGAGGAGAGGGGAGGGTTGGGGCAATTAGTAAAAGAGATGAAGGGACTAAGAAGCATAAATTGGTAGCTATAAAATAGTCATGGGTAAGGAAGTAAAGCATTGGAAATCTATATATATAAAAGCCAAGCGACTGGAAAGACTGGAATGACCTGAGTGACCAGAATGACCTGTTGCTATGACGTGCACTGCGGCTGGCCAACCTCCCACAGCCCCTCCCCATGGCCAGCCAAACTTCTCCACTCCCCACCCCCCCAATTCATGCACCAGGCCTCTAGTATAGTCAATAATAAAGTGATAGCTATGTATGGTGCCAGATGGGAAATATTGAGGGGAACACTATGTAAAGTGTGTGATTGTCTAACCACTAAGCTGTATACCTGAAACCAGTACATAATAAAAAGAGCTGGGGGAGATCGAGATGGAGAGAGAGAGAGAGAGAGAGATGAAGCAAGTGTTGTGAAATCTTGATTATTCGTATATCTAGATGATGGGTATGTAGGCGTTAATTATACTATTCTACTTTTGAACGTGTTTGAAAATATATGTGAAAGATTTTGAAAAGCAAGTTGCAAAAAACATATTCCATTTTTACAGAATTCAAAGCTAGTGTGGTGGGCTCTGTGAAGCACGGCCCAGATAGATCCCTCTTTTCTGAGGGCTTGTTGCCCTGGCTGCTGGGAGTGCTGTTGGCCCCAACCATCAGTCCCTTCAGAGATTGTTTCAACTGCAGAGAGCTTTCTCGCCCAAGGTCATGCCCTTTCCTAAGGTGGCCAGGTCTAATGACTGATAGATGTGATAGTATAAAGCTCTGGCCATCTTGGCCCAACTTGGGACAATTCAAAGGACGATTGTTGCTCCAGAGTGCCCTGTGAGGTCGGCTAAGGCAGTTGCTGAGTCTGCATCACAACTTGACTCCTCCATCTGCCTGCTCCTGCTCCCTTTCCCTGTCTTTCCCAGATGTTGATCCCAAGCACAAGCCTTGGCAAACATTGTGATGCTAAACCCCATCTCAAAGTCTAGTTCCCTAAGAACCTCTATTTGTGACAGTTTAATGGGTAGAATTGTGTCCCCCCTAAAATTCATATGTTTAAGTTCTAACCTCCAGTACCTCAGAAAGTGATCTTATTTAGTAGAAACAAATTCTCTAAGGAGGTAATTAAGTTAGGGTGAGGTCATTAGCGTGAGCCCTAATCCAATATGCCCGATGTCCTTATAAAAGGGGGAAAGTTGGACACAAACAGACATGCGTAGAAGGAAATGATGCACATAGATACAGGGAGAAGATGGCCATCCGCAAGCCAAGGAGAAAGGCCTGGAGCAGCTCCTTCCCTCACAGTCCTCAGAAGAGCCCTGCCAGCTCCTCCATCTCGGACTCCTAACCTCCAGCACTGTGAAACAAAACTTTCTATTGTTTAAGTCACCCAGCTTGTGGTACTTTGTTGTGACAGTCCCAGCAAATTAATACAGACAACAAACAGAGCTAAACACTTTTGTCCAGGGATGCAGATATGTGTAGCAAAGCTATCAAGAAATGCAAGAGAATGAGAAGCACATGTAAAAAATCTGTCTGAATGCCGGGAACATGTGCAAAGCTCTCTCTGCAGAGTTTGGCATTACAAGAGAAGGAAGTATGGACAAACACAGAAATCTGTTTCCTTTGTGGGGATTGAAGGAGATTTTCTTTGGTAATATTCATTTTTGGTCCTTCTGGGCCTCTTTCATAGCCAGTGGAATGTGGGGGGTTAGCGGGGGGAAGGGTGTGCGGATTTCCCTACTTTCATTTTTAATGCCCCAGGAAACATGTTGCTCATGTGACCTCAGCAATAAATCAGCTGGAAAGACTCATTTATGTAGTTTTGAGAATGAATTCAGCAGATTTCTTTAACTCCAACATTGACTGCAGTAGAAAATAATGTGCTTGACCTCATTCTACATCTTCCTGGAAAATAGGATTAATGTTTACCTCAGAACAGTAATATGAGGCTTAATGTTTCAGTGGAGGTTTTTGATGAGAGGTGTTTAAGAAATCCAACCTGTCTGGACTGCAACTGAGATTGACTATTTTCTTGTTTAGCTAAACAGGAACTCTATATTGTTCTCCCTTTAGTGCTAGCCTGGTGCCTGGTACTACCCTGAGGCCAATAGTCCTGCCTTCTCACCTTTTGGGGATATTTACTAGAGTTCCTGAAGCCGTTGCCAGGTAGGTCAGTGCCCTGCCCCTTGTGTGGTGTTGCCTTGTGAGGGCATGCCTTCCTTGCTGCTCAGGTAATGGCCCTTCTTCCACAACTGACACTTTCCACACACAGGAGGATTGCTTAGGGCCAAGCAGCTTCAAAAAGGCCATTAGCATAAAGTGGGAAAGTAGACCAGTCTCAGGACCTGGCAACTAAAGGGACTGTAACTCAAATTACACATCTAAATTCTGGGAGTAGGGAAACAATGAAAAGGAACAATTGCTTACTGGACATTTAAAACCGTTTTCCTAAAGCAGCGATTGTGTCTCTCTCTTTTTTAACCCAAAGTAAAGGACACACTGAAGCTCTTCTCAGAAAACAGGTGGGATGGAGGAGATTTATTTATGACTTTCTGGAAGCACAAAGAGAAGCTTTTACTGTTGATAGCAAGGCTGGGTGGACGCCAGGAGACACATCCCAGAGGAGCTGTGCTGCCAAACACTGACTCACAAAGAGCTGACCTAGTCCTTTTTCATGCTGACTGCTTGCTTAGAAATTATATCAGAGGACAGCCCTGAAAAACCTAGTATGGTTTAGAACAATTAGGGAGACTTCAGAAAAATCCTAATTCTAAGGAATCATTTCAAGGGAAATAGAGAAGCAGTGTATTCATTCGCTTTGTGTAGAACTACTGTTCAGCTCATGTACGGAAACTGCCCCGAGACATCCCATGGCTAGCCATTCAGTATCAGCATCCTTCCTGTTCCTTTGAAACTACAAATTTTAAGTTGAGTTTCACCAAATGCCTTCTAGACACTAACAGGGCCAGAGAGGGGAAGGTAAGGAGCACATCATAGTAACCAATATTTTTAGACTTGGAAATATTTTTGAAATTCTGAAGAAATCAGAGAGAGAAGGGGTTAGGATGTGCCTGCTGGGAAGGTTTGGGAGGAAAGGGGAGAGAAAGATCAATGGAAAGTAATAATATAAAGTACAGAATAATGCACCGATTTCTTAGACTCAATAAAATCATGAAATGTCAGGACTGGAAAGAGCTTTAGAGACCATATCCCTGTCCTTCACTGGTCATCTGACTGATGAGGAAACTTGTTCCAGAAAACTTCAGTGACCTGTCCGAAGTGGCAGAGCCGGGGGCGGGGGGGCGGGGGGAGGGCAGAACCAAGCAGGAAGCCAGGTGTGCTAGCTCTTCTCATGTCACCCCTGGCCTCCCACCACATCTGCATCTGATTCCCACTTTGTCCCACAGCTATGGCCATCATCCGTTGCTTTAAGAGGTTTTGGACAAAGAAAACCATCAGCAGGTAGGATTGTGATTCAGTGCAATTGCCTTCTAGCCTCCTTGTCTCGTATCTTCACATCCTAAAATAAATAAATAAATGTTGTTTTTCAACCAGCTCTTATTTTTAAACCTTTCATTGGGAAAATATGACACTTAAATGTAAAAGAAGAGGAATAACCCTAGGAATTTTTTTTAACACAGTACTCATGTTCTATGATCTTTTATGATAGTATGGGTCCCACACACCTCCCATGACTATCAATGTAGAAGCAGCTGCTGCAGTCTCATATTCCTCCTCCACAACAATAACTTATTTTCTCCATAGTAATATGAGTCGCAGGGATTTTACAGGATGCTTCCAGGGACTACATGGACTCAAGGCTTTGGCTCTTCCGGATAAGCCAGTTGAAGCCATTTAGTTTGTAGAGTATTGTGGGGAGGGGCATACGTGGTAATTGGTATAATATAAAATATAATAATAGCGTGTGTCTAGAGCTCAGCCTTGGGTCTTTAATTATCTCCTTCCCATCTTTATTATTGTCTTGCACTCTACTAGACATACTGTCGCCTCAACTACCAATAGGCCAATTTATGTTTGTTTCTTGGAGGCATATACAATCAAACACAGAAAACTACACCAATGGAGACTTTTTAGTATGGATCTTAGCAGATGAGTTGGCACCCAGAATACTCCAGGCATCTGATTTCTATCTTGCCATTTAATGCTCATTCCCTGTTTCCTTATGAAGAGAGAGAGATAATCCTCTTGATTTCCTCACCTGGGTTCCAGGAGCCAGGTGAGGGAATACATGAGGAAAATTATAAGATGTTCCTCAAAATTTAGGAAGTAAGCCTGGCCGGTGTAGCTCAGTGGTTAAACATCTACCTATGAACCAGGAAGTTATGGTTCAATTCCCAGTCAGGGCACAAGCCCAGGTTGTGAGCTCCATCCCTGGTAGGGAGTGTGCAGGAGGCAGCCGATCAATGATTCTCTCTCATCATTGTTGTTTTTATCTCTCTCTCCCTCTCCCTTCTTCTCTGAAATCAATAAAAATATATTTAAAAAAATTTAGGAAGTAAAAGTGTCCTGATAAACATTTAAAAATTATTATTGTCTGTACAAATGCACCCTTTATGCCTCAGCACAAGATTTCAGATTCCTTTCTACATCTAAAAGAAATGTATATGCATCTTACTAAATCAGCAAAAAATAACTCTTAGGTATTTACACAGAGTTCAATGATACACTAAGCAATATGAGAGATAATAATAAGAGTTAATGTTTATTAAGTTCTTACAATGTGCCAGGCATCTGCTGGGCACTGTACGTGAATTACCTCATGTAGCCATACAGCCAACCCTATGAGATAGGTACTTTTATTATCTTCATTTTTAAATATTAGAAACTAAGGCATAGAGAAATTATGCCATTTGTGAATGTCACATAGCTAGCAAATTGAAGAGCTAAGATTTGAGCATAGTTTGTTCCCAAAATTTATGATCTTAAAGAATATAAATCATGGTTCCTACCCTCAATAAATGTATAATCTAGTTGGGGGAAACATAACTAATTTACATTAAAACAACAGTCAACTATGTTAGATAAGCATACAGTATATTATTAAATGCTAAATCAGATGCTATCAACTATGAATGCATCAGGAGTTCAGAGGGCACATGGACCAGGCAGGCAGGATTTCATGTAGCTGAGTTTTGAATGGTCTCTGAGATGTGCACAGGGAAAGGATTGCCCCAGACAAGGGGGTCAAAGAAGTGCTAGATCCAGGAATGAGCAAGATCTCTGCAGGAGAATGAAGCAGCCAGCCTGGCCACAGCTGGGTGGAGCCGATGGGAAGGGCTGGACCAGCTCTGAAGGCCTTTAAAGCAAAGCAGAGTTTAGGCTTGGTGCATTAGCCAGGAGTCATTAAAGGCCCTGGATCAGTAAAGCAATATTAGGAAAGGAATGTGTTTGGCAGGATACAGAGGACCCATTCATCTTGTTAAAATTTTAGATGGCATAAACATAGTGGAAAACATACTATGAAATTACTTCAAATTATTACCAATTCTTATTCCCAAGTTTGCTGTTTATTCTGTTTGATCTTTATGATTTATGTTTATATTTATTTCACATTAGCAAATCTTACAAATTTTGTCTCCTTAATACTTTTCAAATGTCTCCACTTCTCTCCACTTCTCTTGCCATTATAGTACTTGAATTTGGCCACCATCCCAAGGGTGAAGGGAGGTGTTAGGGAGGCCTTCGTGGAGAAGACCAGAGTTTCCCAGGGTCCTGAACACCTAGTAAGACGTAGCTAAGTTGGGAGGGAGGAGGTGGGAAGAGGGATGGGTGTAAGGACGTGGGAAAAAGAGGCAGTGAAGGATAGCTGGTTGGGCAGAAGAAAGCAAAAAACAAACAAAATAACATATACAGAATTTGGTGTTAGACCTGGGGTGCTGCAATAAGAAAAATTAAATGTGGCATTAACTTACTGAAAGGGGTCACTGTAAGGCCCAAAGATTCTAAGCGGGAAGGTTGGTGATCCTTTTTACATGATATCAAAACATTTAGCCAAAACAAAAAATAAACAAAGACCAACAACAACGTTTAGCCAAAATGTCACCTCTTCTGAAAGGCAGACCACTTCCTGTTTGGTGGGGAGGAAAGGCCTTTGAAGAGGTGACAAATTGGCCTTTTCAGTGAAGGGAGCAATCTTGGCAAAGGCACAGAGCCCGGTGTTAGGAAGAACAAGGATTCTAAGAGCCAGACTATGCTCTGGAAAGGTTATCTGTTTTGGGGGTACAGGGCACTGGGAAATGGACCTAAGTAGGAATCTAAATTTAAGAATAAGACCCATTTGGACACCGACTATAATCTTAGAGAAATGTTGAAGAATGAAGTAAACAAAAGTTTTAAATTATTTTTCAGAATCCAGTGAGTAGCGCTTGATTTTTAAAATAGCTTTATTGGAATCTAATTTATATACCATACAACTGAGAATTTGAAAGTGTATGATTCACGGGCTTGTAAAATCATCATCACAATTAATTTTAGAACATTTTCTTTACCCTAGAAAGAAACCCTGTACCCATTTCCCCCTCCTACCTCCAGCTCCTGGTAATTTAATGGTCTACTTCTATCACTATGGAACTGACAGTTTTGGCCATTTCATATAGACAGAATCATACAGGATGTGGTCTTTTGTCACTGGCTTCTTTCATAAATGCTAGATTTTGAAACTGATTTGATTAAATAACCAATGATTAAAGTATATATTTTCAAATGTACTAGGAAGGAATAACAGTAAATATTTGGAAAGCAGTCAGTGGTATGGGATGCTAGAGTAACAATAAAGGTCCTGGGGCTCTCTCCCTCCCAGAGCACGCTGGAGGCTTACCCTTCCCACATCCACCTCCCTCTCCCTCCCCCAGGCACATCTCCTTTACCTTCCTCCTTTCTAAGCTCCTTTACCTCTGTAACTTTTTTCCTAAGCCCATTTCTTCTATGAATTACTTCTTCTACCTCTGTGATTTTCCAAAATAAATATTCTCTTATAGTTTGAGTCTTGGCTCTGAATTTTTTCCTAGCCAGAACCCAAGTACCTAGTTTGCTGAACCCAGGTTCAGTGTGACCCCATCAGTCCAACATCTGGTGCCTTCCCACTTTCCCCAACATTATGGCGCCATGGCTCGAATTGTGTGGCAGGATTATGGAGAAGCCCACTCAGGACCACCTTGCAGACCTGGACCAGTGCTAGGTGCCAGCAGGGACCCATTGTGCCCCACCAGCTCCTCACTTTGCAACAGATGGACTTGGTTATATTTCAGCCTCAGGCCCAGAAAAGCAGCAAAGCCAGAAGAGCAACACCATGGCAAAGCTCAGGATCCGCTGCCCTGAAAAATGACCGCCCTGGCGCCGACCAGTCAATCAGTAGAGACCCCAACCCTGAAAGGACACACCTGGAAAGCTGCTGAATATTCTATTGAGATTTTCTCCTGGGACCTCCCCTAAAATCTCCACCCTTAAAACCCTTAGGACAAGGACCAGGGCACTCTCCCTGGGAGCACGCCCGCCTGCCCCTTTCCCTTTCCCTCCCTCTACCCCTCCCTCCAGTCACAGTCACCTTTACCTTCCTGACTTCTAAGCTCCAAGAGCCCTTCCTTTACCTCTATAGCTTGTTTTCCTAAGCCCATTTCTTCTACAAATTACTTATTCTACCTCTGTGATTTTCCAGATAAATGTTACCTTCAGTTTGAAAAACTGTCATGAATTAGGAGGTTTGATTCTGCTGTTAACCAGGTATGTGATCTTGGGCCAGCCAGCAGCTTCTCTGAGCCCCAGGTTACCATCTGTAAAATCAGGGGAATTGGATTAGAACAGTGGCTCCCGGCTTTTAACGCACAGCAGAATGCTCATGAAGCTTTCTGAAAATGGTAACAATCTGGGACCTCATCTGAGATGTTTCAAAAGCTCCTAAGGGGAGTTTGTTGTTTATCAAAGGTTAGGAATTTCAGGGCTTCCATGTTCTTTAGATTTCTTTCTAGATCTGATGTGTGTTCTATGAGGTAAATTTATTTACCAATGCATTTTGCCTAGAACCACACCTATGGCTTTTGGTCAAGTCCCTCTGTCTGTGGTCAGTAATGATATCAAATGAGAAGACTCTGATGATGCTCTGGATGAACAGTTGCTGGAGGCAGTGGCCCTGGGTGTCTGACTTGAACTCACCATGAGTCATAGAGCAATTGACTTCCCTAATGCTTCCCATTTGCAGAGGACAGAAATAACTGAAAATAAGTAATGAACTGTGTGAGTAAGTAGCATTTATATGGTGTATTGCTAAGCACAGAAGCGTGTGTGTGTGTGCGTGTGTGTGTGTGTGTGTGTGTGTGTGTGTGAGAGAGAGAGAGAGAGAGAGAGAGAGAGAATGCTTAGCATTTTTTTAGCCCACTTCCCCATGGACAGCTGTTCAAATTCCTAACTTGTGAGGCTGCTTGGACAGAAGTAGTTTGTAATAGAGTAATGCTTACTGAAAGTTTTGCACAGGCCACAAAAGATACAGAACACTCTTTAGAGGAAGTCTTGAGTTCCCTATAATCTGTAGACATGATTCTTCTTGAGTATTAGTCCCCATACCTTTTTATCTCTCATCAGCTGCCAAATCCCTTCTTTTTTCTTTCTTTCTTTTTTAACCCTCACTCATACTTATTGATTTTAGAGAGAGGAGGAGAAAGAGAAACATTTATCGGTTGCCTCCTGTACATACCCCAACAGGGATCGTACCCGAAACCTAGGTATGTGTCCTGACTGGGAATCAAACCCACAACCTTTTGGTGTACGACATTCCAACCAATTGAGCCACATCGGCCAGGGTGCCAAAACAGGAGAGGGGGGAGCTAAAATTACAAGCCCGACTTCCACTTAAGAAAAAATAGAGAAAGAAACCTCACAAATGTAAGTGAATTAGCACTCACTGTTACCCAAATTAGCAGGGAGAGCTGCTTGCTCCCTTCAGTTCAGTTCAGTGACAAAATTAATCTTTGGTGCATGTCTCTGTACCCATCTTCTGCCTCTTCTCAAAGCCTTTCTCTGGCTTCTTTTCACTAAAATAATTTTGTTCTGTAAACCGTAAAAACACTTCTCTTCTCAAGTTTATCTTATCTAATGATTTCCATGTCCCATTTTCCTCCATCCCATCATCTCCACACATAATTTTTTGCCTCTAAACATATTATATTTGGGTAATTCTAATATATGTACTTTTTCACATTTTAACACCTCTGCATTCAGGAAGCATTTTACAATCAATGGTATCTAAAATTCAGTGAAACACAGTAAGTTCTTTCTGAATGGTTGTAACAATTTGGCTCCAATTCATAAATCTTATAAGAAATCTTATTTTTATGAAATCATTTGATATTAATATAATTCAATATTTCTAGCACTCTGATATGTATGTTCATAAGAAGTGGCATAAAATCTATATTATCCTTTTAATAATTATATAATATTCTATTTTTTAAATATACCATAATTTTTAAAAAATATATTTTATTGATTTTTTACAGAGAGGAAGGGAGAGGGATAGAGAGTTAGAAATATCGATGAGATAGAAACATCGATTCAGCTGCCTCTTGCACGCCCCCTACTGGGGATGTGCCCGCAACCCAGGTACATGCCCTTGATCAGAATCGAACCTGGGACCCTTCAGTCCACAGGCCGACGCTCTATCCGCTGAGCCAAACCAGCCAGGGCTATCATAATTTTATTAGCCAGTTCCTATTGATAAACATACTTTGTAAACTTACTTAATTATTTCCCTAGTATACATTTCTAAAAGTAGAGAATAATTACTAGTGTTATAGGTCCAGTGCAACAAGCTTTCCTGTTCCTTAATTTCTGGTCTAATGATGACCTTATTCTTTGTTTCATTCATTTTTTTTTATTGTGATAAAGTATACAGAGGTTGGCAAAGTAGATTTACTGTTGTTTGTATGGAAAAAGCTATTACAGCCTTAGCTGGTTTGGCTCAGTGGATAGAGTATTGGTCTGCTGACTGAAGGGTCCCGGGTTCAATTCCAGTCAAGAGCACATATCTGGGTTGCAGGTTCGATTCCCAGTAGGGGGCATGCAGGATGAAGCTGATCAATGATTCTTTCTCATCATTGATGTTTCTATCTCTCTCTCTCTCCCTTCCTCTCTGAAATCAATAAAAATATATTTTAGAAAAAAGAAAAGCTATTACAATAGCTTTATTAACTCGAAAGAATGTCGCTCACAATAGTAAACCTGCTTCTGCCCACCCCTGTGTAAGATAAAGTTTACCATATTTAATTGAATAGTTCAGTGGCATTAAACATATTCACCTTCCACCATCCATCTCCAGAAGGATGATCTTTTTTAAGGCTGTAGATACAAATTGCCCTATAAATAATTGCTGTTCCTCACACAACTTATTTATCTATTAAACACACATTCACTGATAATCCCATGTGTCAAGCAATGTACTAGATACTCATAAATATCATATCAGTTAAGATGGTTTTAATGCAAATGACAGAAAACCCAACACAAACTGACAAGCAATCGGTTTTTTTTGTTTGTTTTTCTGAATTCAGGGCTGAATTCAGCTCTGTTTCCATCACTACGACTCTGTTTCCCTCTCTGTTTATCTTGTTTGTATTCTCTCCAAGTATTGTTTTCATTCTCCAACAAGCTTATTCCTTGAGGCATCAAAATGACTATAGCAGGCCTGCCCTTTTATTGGCTCCATGCATGTCCAGCAGGGAGAGAGAGAGAGAACCCCTCTTCCAGTAACTCTGAGGAAAGCCTTGTGATTTACTCTGATCAGGAAGGCTTCGAGCTCATACTCATCCAAAGTACAGGAACGGGTAATAACTCGCTGAGTTAGGCCTGTGGTCTCATCCTCCATCCTGGGGCCAGGGGTGGAGGAGTCCCATCCAGATCACAAAAATTCAGAGCAGAGAATTAGAAAGAAAAAAAAAATCAGGCGTGTTGCAGAAGAACAGGAAGGGAAACTAGGATGACAAAAACAATGTCCACTAACATTCAGGAGTAGAGTGAAACTATCACATAAGAACCGTATCAAACATTATATAAAAACACAGTTAAAGAAAAGAAGAAAGTGAACAAACTCTGTTCACTGTATCTTTTTTGTTTTTTACTATATATATAGTACCAGGAGTTGTGGTAGGTAAAACAAACCAAAAAACAGCCTTGGCCTTTGAGAAACGTATACTCTAGTGAGGGAAACAGACATATAAGCAGCTCTAACTGGCTGAGCGGCAAGGGCGGTGGGGGTGCTGCAGACACCCAGACAAAGGCACCCACAGCCAGGCCTGGGAACCCAGGAAAGACTTCCTAGAATAGGTGACCCCTGGGATAAATCTTCCTGTATGACATAAAGAAATGTGGAAACTTACTTTAATTAAATTTAAAGTAAATTTAATTTACTTTGGGGTAAATTAAACTGCATGAAATGCTTGGAGGGGGATTATATAGTTCAGTGTCCAAAAACTAACATCGATTGAATGCTTCTATATGCTAGACACTTTTCAGCCCTTTTTCTATAATATTTCATGTAATGAATATGTCCAGAGAACAGTGAATAGCCTGGCATTCTTGAAGGAAGGTTCATGAAAAGGAAAGCAAAACAAAAACAAGCAAACAAACCCAAAAAGATTGAGCTGTAAAAAGTAGGTTAGGATCAGATTATGGAAGAGCTTTAAACACCTATATTATACTTAATTCTGCTGATGGACGTTTTGGGGCAAGGGTCTGACATGAGCACGGCTGTTCTTTCTAAAGACTTTCCTGAGTTGACACCTGCAAGATGGTATGGAGCGGAGAGAGCTGTATGTGGAAGACCGTGAAAGAGGTTGTGCAGATACACCAACCGGCGGTCAAAAGAATCCACTTCTGTCCTCCTGATATTCATACACTGCTGACTTCCTTGTAACCACTGGTTCTCAACCTTCCTAATGCCGCGACCCTTTAATACAGTTCCTCATGCTGTGGTGACCCCCAACCATAAAATTATTTTCGTTGCTACTTCATAACTGTAATGTTGCTACTGTGATGAATCGTAATGTAAATATCTGATATGCAGGATGTATTTCCATTGTTACAAATTGAACATAATTAAAGCATAGTGATTAATCACAAAAACAATATGTAATTATTTATGTGTTTTCCGATGGCCTTAGGCGACCCCTGTGAAAGGGTCGTTCGACCCCCAAAGGGGTCGTGGCCCACAGGTTGAGAACTGCTGTAAACCTTCTTCACAGGACCCTCTGGAATCTGTGTTTCATTGTACCATCCCTATTTTCTTCATCTCCTCACCCTGCTCCTACTTGCCTTCACTAAAATCTGTGGGTTCCCTCCAGCCCCACCCCTGCTCAGCAATCCGCTTTTACTAAGCCCCCTTTCTGCAGAGGCTCTTGGTCATCCCATTGGACCCAGAGCTTGCCCATTTGCCAACCATTTCATAGCCGCCTCCCTGCCAACTCCCTGTTCCTGTGAGGACCATGCAATCCAGCCATCCCCCCTCTTCCAGGCTTCACTTACTCTTCTCTCATTCACTCTCCGCACATCACACTCTCCTGAAAGTTCTTTGGTAATTGTCGTTCAGATGCTAAATCCACTGGGCTTCATATTTTAATTTGGGGCATTTGATTCTGTTGACTCACTGTTTCTTGACAGATTCACCAGAAATTATTTTTTCCTGTTTCTCCTCATATCCCTTTGGCCGTTCTTCTCAGTCTTTTCAATTTCTTCCTCTCCCCCACTTCTTAAATGTAAGCATGCCTTTGGCTTCTCTCCCGGCTGTCTTCCCTTTCTCACCTTCAATGCTCTTGCAGTGGTTTGAATCCCCACTTAGATGTTGGTGAACTGACAGCTCACAAATCCACACTACCAGCCGCAGGCTCTCTCCCGAGCTTTACGTTTTCATGTCTGGTGGGACAGTGGCAGCTCTGTTTCACTGAAACTCCAATTCCACAAGCTAAAAGAATAGCCTAGTTTCCGTCTACCCAGGCACCCGAGCAAAACCTGGCCATCACCTTCTCTTCAACTTCAGTGACCACTTTAACCAGGCACTGAGTACTGTTAATTCTGCCTTTTTTGTTGCTATCTCAGCTCTGTCCTCCTCTCCATATTCACTAATCAATATATATATTGATTTCACAGAGGAAGGGAGAGGGAGAGAGAGATAGAAACATTAATTATGAGAGGGAGTCAGTGATTGGCTGCCTCATGCACGCCCCACTTTAGGAGATTGAACCTCCTGATTCATAGGTCCACACTCAACCATGGACCGCACCGGCTGGGCTCACTATAACTTATGTAATTTAGGTTCGCATTATTCTTTGTCTAAAATGTTAGCTTTTTATATTGAAAATTTGCAAATATACATAGAGTGCAATGAACCCTTACATTTCCATCATCTGGATTTAATAATTATTAACTGTTTGCTGTATTTATTTCATCTATTAGTTCTACCGAAATATCCAGATATCATGACATCTCACTCATAAACACTTTAGTATGCTATTTTATATTACCACTAGAGGCCCAGCGCATGAAATCGTGCGCGTGTAGGGTCCCTAGGCCTACGCTGTGATCAGAGCCATCTTTTGCCTGTTCGCCAGTCCCCAGTCCCGCCCTGCCCCACCACCCACCCGGTTCCCCGTGGTTCCCTGTTCACCAAGCTGAGATTGGAGCCTGCAGGCAGTGCAGGCGGGAGGGAGCAAGAGGTGGTCAATGCACCTCATAGCAGTTGTTCCAGTCATTATGGTGACTGGGCTTTTATTATATAGGATAGTAATGTTATCACACTAACAAAATTAATGATTGTGCCTTAATATTACCTAATACTTTGTCTTTCAACTTTTCTCTTTACGGTTGGTTGGTTTGAATCAGGATCCAAACAAGGTCCACATACTGCATATAGTGGAAGCCTCTTGGATACCAAAATAGTCTCTCCCTTTGATCCTTCCCATTGACTTGCTGGAGAGATTGGGTCAGCTATCTTATCTCACCTAAATTTTTGCAGTTGTCTCCTACGGTCTGTTTGCCTTTGGTCTTGCTCCTTCCCACCCCTTCACCAATCTGTCTTCCACACCATCAAAGTCATCTTTCTAAAATGAATTTTGGATCATGTTATTTTCCTGCTTGAAACTCTTTCAGGGGTTCCCATGAACTGCCACAACAAAATTCAAACTTCTTCCTTTTTCATATAATGTTTCCACTGATCACTACCTAAATTTCCAATCTCACCTTTGGTGATGCTTCCTCATACTATGCAGGCCAAAAGCCATCACCCTCCCTCCTCCCGCCCCCCCAAAAAAGACACACACACACACACACACACACACACACACACACACACACACACACACACACACACACACACACACACACACCCCACCACCACCACCACCACCACCACCACCAGGTTCACTCTCTGTCTGAATACCATGTATTTGCCTCACTTCCACCTAGAAAATAACCTTTATTTCCCAAAGCTCAGCTCAAGTATCATCTCCACTACAACGTTTTTCTGATTCCTTAAACCCCAATGAAGGAAAATTGACCATCTCCTCCTTCCATCCTGACCCCCACAGTGTCCCCTGGACATAAATATTTGCACTGCTGGCTCCTCCTGAGGCTCCTTGAAGCTGGGTCCTACTCATTGTACTAGTCTTATCAGCCCCCAGGTACACAGAAAAAAAATGGGCTCTTAATAAATGTTTATGAGTAGGTGAATTAATAAATGAATGGTTTTGTATTGCAACCTCAGAAACAGTAGATCTGTTCCCAGAAGAAATTCCTAAAAGTCTCTCCTGCTAACAGCTCTTGAAGTGGTGGGCACAGTCAGACTTAGGTCAAGGTCAGGGCCATTCTTAATTAGAGGCAGGGCCCCAGACCTCCAGCCTGTTGAGTTCCGTCCTGTGCCCCTATGAGAGTCATGTGGCTTTGGGTGACTCAGGTTCTATTCCAAGACCATTGGCGTCTCAGTAAAAGGAAGCATTTCTGAAAACATAGTCCTTGCGTGAGGAGAATTCTTTCCTCAAAGAAAGTTGCTTTCCTGGTTAATACGATTTATTATCAAGCAGAGTATAAATTGGGGAAAGGCAGGTTAGTGACAAAGCTGATTAGCAGACTATTGTCCACTGCCAGGTGTTTAAGTCTGTGAACTAATTTCACGACACTGTGCATGTCACCTACCTCTCTTGGCCTGTGTTTTTCTAATCTTCCAAATGAAGACATTGGACTAAATGATCGCTAAGATCATTTCCAGCCCTATCATTTTATTATCCAATTCTTATATAATACCATTGTAACATGTGTTTGATATGATAAAGGCTCGAGAATTATTGGTGGCATTTTACAGATGTGGAAACTGAGGGGAATGGGGCGAGGGATTTGTTTCTGTCATGTGGGGGTAGTGCAGGGCCTGAATCCTTCCCAAGCTCTGCTTCATGAGCAATCCCTATTTCTTCGCTCCAGGCAGAGCTGCAGTATCGTTCTCTGTAGGAAAGCTGGTCTGCTTTGTCCCCGAGGGCTGCAGAAAAATACAAGGGTCAGAGTACTAACATGAAAAGCATTAGAGCACACATTCCACTTCCACAGCCTATGAGGGTTTGAGTCTCACAGTACTGAAAGTAAGAAAAGTCAGTGGCACTGAGACTGCGGGGGCATAGCCGGCCGAGGCTGGGGGAGCAGAAGGAGAACAGATTTGAGCTGCTGGGGATACAGTGCCTGTGGACTAGGATGGGGGTTGGGGGCGCCGATCCCAAGGGCATAATGACAAGGTCAGCCTCCTCTCTTCTCTCTGTTCTTGGCAACAGCCAGTCTAGCTAGAAAGAGCAATCTGTCAAGTCTAATTAGAGTAGAAGAAAGTGAACAATGGGCACCCAGCTCTAAAATGACAGCTCAGTTTAATGGGGTGGAGGCGCTTGGGAGGGCTGTGTGCTTTGTGTGCTTGGAATTGGTCCCTTCAGATGTATCCTTGCTGAACTCAAACTGCAAAACAACTTACACTGGATTCTTAATTTACTGGACCAGGCATCTGCAGGTCCCCCAGCTTTTTAATATATGCATATCCAGCACAAGCAGACGAGAACATGGCTGTTTCAAAGGTGAGGCTGTAGCTGAAAATAGTTACATCATGTAGTGTGGCCACGGCTGTGTGCATGCAACTGATATTTATTCATGTGCTCATGTTTCTTTTTTTGTGTTTAATTATATGGGTGGTATTAATGTTTCTCATTATTTTTGGAACCCATTTTATTAAAAAGCTTATAATTGAATTCTTGAAATTTAAGAGCAGCCTGAAATTTCAGTAAGACTGCCAATAAGCCCATTTTAAGATGCAAAAAATTAAATTATATTTGCAGCTTATGCTTTAAATGGCCTATGTGATTTGGATATTTTGGTTCTTGCGTGAAAAGTGGGTTTCACAGGAAAAGGGTATAGTTTATAAATGGAATCAAATAAATATATTCCTTAAAATAAATACCTGAATACAGGTTATTGAAGCTTAGAAACTCTGTGCGTAATCTAAAGACTCAAATAACAAGGGCCTATTTGTTATCAGCAAATATACCAAAGATTAATGTTTTGCTAATTTAATTTTACCTCAGTGTGGGGCACTTAAAGGTGTGAGAAAAATAATTTTCTCAAGTGGGAGAGAAAGAATGGGGAAAGAATAAACACAAATGCAATTTAGAAGTTATAAGTCTCAGTTGGCATAATTTGTTATTCTTTCCGGTGCGTTATCTCTTTTAATCCTGGAAGAACCCTATGAAGTATGTTACTATTATCTTCACTCCATAGATAAAGGAAAGTAAGGCCCTGAAAAATTAGACCAAGGTTACAGAGAATTGCAGAGTCAGGCCTTGAACCCAATCATCTGGCTCCAAGTCTTCGCAGCACTGCATTTCTGGTAGAGTCAGGAAATATCACATTTTTAAAATCATCCCATTTATTATAATTGATCTTTTGTGGACCTGAGTGAGGCCGTGGATTTTAGTTTGGTGTATGTGTACCACTTACCTTTACTGCGTGTTGTTAAACTTTTATTTTCTAACAGCAGCACTGGTTTCTTTTCTGTCCTTTTCCCCCTCTCCCCTCCCCTTGTACACACACGTATTTGAATAAATTATTTTGTACAAAGGTAAAGGAAAATCTGACAATGCTATGCACCTCCCCTTGGACCCAGTCCTCTCCCCAGAGAAACCAGTTATTTGGGGTATAACAAACTTGTTTCCTATGTGTTTGTATCATTTTTTGTGTGTATGACTTTTGAAAACATAAATGGTACCATGCTGTACTTTTTACCTGTAACTTGCTTTTTATATTTTTTTAACTTAATTTACCTGCTGAAGATCTTTTCATGGCAGTATGTTTAAATCTAATTCATTGTTTTTAATTGTTATATAGCATTTTATGCACTGTCACCTTTACTGTTTCCTCTCTACATTGCATCCAATTTTAAATGCCTTAGTGACACAGCAAGTCAACATTTAACCATATTTGTTTTTGTGGGGTAAGCTTTATGGCTCATGGGAGTGTTAATAAGAAAGGAAGAAGCCCTAACCGGTTTAGCTCAGTGGATAGAACGTCAGCCTATGGACTGAAGAGTCTCAGGTTCGATTCCGGTCAAGGCCATGTACCTTGGTTGTGGGCACATCCTCAGTAGGGGGTGTGCAGGAGGCAGCTCATTGATGTTTCTATCTCATTGATATTTCTAACTCTCTATCCCTCTCCCTTTCTATCTGTAAAAAATCAATAAAATATATTTTAAAAAAAAGAAAAGAAAGGAAGAAAATGTGAAAAGTGCTCTGAGCTGAGCTGGGAGGCCTAGAGCAGGCACAGTGTTATCACAGATTTGTTACCTCTCAGGTGCAGAATTTTAGCATTCACTTCTTCTTGAACCCACCTGTTCTCCAGAGATATATTTTTTATATGTAAGAAATAGTGCCCGGCTGGCAGGCTAAGTGGTTGAGTGTTGAGCTATGAACCAGGAGGTCATGGTTCGATTCCCAGTCAGGGCACATGCCTGGGTTTCCTGGTTGATCCCCGGTGTGGGGTGTGGAGGAGGCAGCCAATTGGTGATTCTCTCTCATCATTGATGTTTCCATCTCTCTGTCTCTCTTCCTTCCTCTCTGAAATCAATAAAAATATAAAAAGAGAGAAAAAAAGCTCTACTGCTTTCAGAGCAAACTTTAAAAAAAAAGAAATAGTAATAACACATTTGACAGGGTGCTGTGAGGATGAAATGAGAATGCATAGGAGAAACCATCGAAACCACAGATACTGAGATGTGTAAGTTATGAATTGGTTTTGCTTGCTCTTTTCTCTCTCCTTCCCTCTTCAGATATTCTGTTGTCAGGCGATTCCTCAAAGAAGGGTAGTTAGTACCTGGAACTCTGAATGTTGCTATTAGATATTCGGGAGCAGGAATATTCCTTTGGAAACTGACAGGTCTCTGGATTCAAGTCCTGATATGGCTGTTTATGAGTTGTGTGACTTAAGTAATGTTTTGTCATATGTAAAGTAAGGGTAGCAATCATAGTAAACTTAGCCTCTAGAGATACAGTGAGGTTTAAAGGAGATATGCATGTGAAGTTCCTGGTCTCTAGGAAAGTCAGCAGCCATCACTGTAAGTCAGAGAAGGTGCAATATCCTCACTTCTGTTTTCCGTCTGTAAAGTATCACTATCCAGTTTCCTCAGATGTGACAATAAAGGCAGGCCTAATCTCAGGATTAAAATGCAACCATTCATTGTTCCTTTTTCCATTATTTCTTTTTTTTTTTAAAGCACCTATTCCCGGAGTGCCTACTGCATGTCTAATACCCCGCTGAGTCCTGTGGGAAACATAAAGGAAGTGCTGGCTGTTGTTAAGATGAAGTGCCTTAATGTGCAAGGTGAACACTGGGAAGAACTTTGAACCTGCCAAGTGAAGGCATTCTGTAATTCGCTCTCTGGGTAACAGTTAATAACATAAACACAGGGTAGTGTTATGGATATACATGCCCAAATTTTATCAAAATTTTCTGTTAATTACAAAGGTGTATGCATATATACCTTTCATACCTGCTTATTTGTTCCTTATCTAGCTTCAGGATTATTTTGGAAGCTGACCTGGGTCTCATCTATAGAGCTTGAGCCATTAGATCATAGGCTGACACGGAGCTGGTTTCCTGCTGGGCTGCTCTCACTTCCTCTTGAGAGTGCTGGCAATGCGGCTGCTCTGAGCCACACGCCCCAAGGCTCAGTTGAATAGAAATGTGCAGATATATTTCAGAAAAAAATAGCTGATATTTAGTGAGCGGATTAAAACCCCCAAAGAATAGGAACTGTATTAAGGAGCCTGAGGATGCCATGTGAAGGGACTGAAAGTACCTGTTTTGAGGGTGTGTGTATGTAAATCCCCAGGAAATAAACCTACAGTATTTCCACAATGTCAGCCTAGTCTGTCTCAGCCCAGTAGTCTTTCTCTGACCCACGGAGCCCATTTTCTGTGGTGTGTGTAAACCAAGTCCAGCAGGCCCTACTGGACATAACAGGCCATCTCAACTGTCAGTGTAGAAGCCACATGTGGCTTTTGTTTTAAAATCAGTCCAGAGGTCTGGTCGGGTAGTTTGGTTAGTTACAGTTTCATCCCAATACACCAAAACTGTGGGTTCGATCCCCTGTCAGGGCTCATACAAGAGTCAACCAGTGAATGCATAAATAAGTGGAACAACAACAACAACAAAACTCACTCTCTCTCTCTTTCTCTCTCTCAAATCAATAAATTTTAAAAATAAATGTTTAATCAGTCCAGGCAGCAGCAGATGCTCTGAGTGCTCGGAGAGTGGCATGCTTATTCAGGAACAAGCACCCTTTGTCTTAATTCCACACTTAAATTAGGGATAGACAATTCTGAATGTTTTTAGTTTTAAAGGAGCTATGTTAAATCATTCTTATAAGAAAAAAAATAAGAGTGAAAAGGTGTAATTTTCAGGGAGCCCTTATACTGCTGAAGGGGTTTCTTAGCAGACAAAGGAATCCGCTCATTAAACCCTACCTCTGTGAAGACTAGACTCTTAAGTGTAAGGTGCAGGGCCTGTAATTATTAGGTTAACTGGGATTCAAAACCACCCTTTCTGAAGATGAGTTATTTACTTATTTATTTATTTATTTATTTATTATTTTTTTAAGTGACAGACAGGCGTAGCCCCAGGAAGTGATCTTTTAATTTTTAATTTTATTTGACAAAGAGATGCACCTTTCTGAAATTTTTGCCTTGAAACCCAGAATAAACATGTTCACCGTGTGGGCACATTTTATACTAGTAGTTTGACCCTGCTTTTTACTAGCAGAGCTCAGGGCTCCAAAAATACGCTTTTCAAATCATTACTGGCAATGAATTTATTTTGCCCTCCTGCACGAGGGAAAAGCAGCTGGTTTATGAAACTTGAGAGAGAGCCGGCTTTCCAAGGAAGAACAAAGAGAAAGCGGGCACCCCTCCCCCTTGGAGAAGCCTCTTCGCTTTGTCTGAGCCGACTGACTCCCTCAGGACTGCCGCAGAGAGGCTTAGGGCCGGGTCCCTGCGGATTAGCTTAGTAACCCTGCGTTCAGCAGTCCTGGGGCCGTGGGCAGATGTGTGCCTGCCTGCACGCTCTTAATGCGATCAGCTGTCCTGCTCACGCATCCTCTCCCCCAAGGACACTTTTATAACACAGTAACACTTCGGGAGGCATTCCTCTCCTTCGCTTCAGTTTCTCTGCGAATAAACACATCAGACATTGTCTTGGGTCTTGTCCCTGGACAACAACAAAAATTCAGAGATGTTCTAAATGCGAACTACAGCGGCTGAGGGTGAGAGAAAGAGACAGGATATTTAGTCTGGTCACAGCTGTGGTCCAGCTCTGACAAAATACTGCTCCCATTTCCTGTATACCTGCTGACATTTAGGATTAATTTCTAGTTGGCTATTTCAGAGTTTATCCAAAAGAGAGAACAGCCAGGTGCCATTGAACCCCAAAAGCCTCCGCTTCTCGCTTCCACATGGACTTTCCAATCTGCAGCCCACAGCGAATCCACAGGCCGACACCTCTTCCTGAGACTCTGCCGCACCTACCTTAGAACGCCCCCGCTTCACCTTCTCCCATCCCCTGTGTCTGTGGCTAATGTAAATCCTTTCAGAATGGCTCACATCTTTCTCCCCATCCCTGATGTATAAAAGCACTTGCAAAACTCCGGAACGATGGACATACTGTCTTTTCTACCTAGCCAGGCTGCAGGTGGTTTAGACTCCATGCCCTAAGACCAGTCGTCTTCTTTTTTGCTAGCAATGACCTAATAAAATCTTTCTTCTGAAAAGATTTTTAGCCGTACCAGTTAAATTTTTTGTTTAACACTCTGATTCACTAAGTTACTATATATCCATTCCTCTTTGTCCTTGGAACACTGAGCTCTCTGTGGTCTCATCCGCTTGGATTCAGACTGTGAAGACTACAGCCCACATGGTCATGCACAGGACTTGGGAGCCCAACCTTTCTTCTCCTGGACCCCCAAGAAGACTTCTGTTCCAGTTACATTCTTAATTATGGTGTTTCTGATGCTACTGGACGAAAGAGAGGGCTCTGTTTTGAACCAATGCCTATAATTTATGCCTATAGCTATGTCCTGATGGGAGATGGGAATTTTCATGTCAGAGAACAGAGATCTGATAAATAATAGGACTAGTCCAAATTGTTACCAACTGAAGGGTAGGTTCTTGTTTTCCCCTAGATAGAAATCATGGAAGGGGACGAACAAAAATGATTTCTTAAACTTTAGAGGGAAGAGACCAAAGCTTGATGCCTCAAGAGAGCGCACACAGAAAGTGGATGTGGCTCCCCGCACCTCTGCCGAATCTGCACTGGGCGAGCCCTTTCCTGGTTGATCTTTAGGTCTCTCTTTTGGAGGGCTGGCATCGGCTGGAGAAAGTGCTGTAGGGCTTCATGCTTTGACATACTACGCATGTCTCCTTAGCCTCCTAAATCTCCACACAGGGGTGTGTTTTTTCCTATTATAAAGAACAAAAGTCACCATAAGGATAGTCTTAAGAGCTACTGCACAAGTGCAATTTTAGGGACTCTCCCTTAGCCTGACTGCATCTTGTCTCCAATGGAAAGCATTCCTAGACCTGTGTTTTTATTGGTAGGGCGAGAAACGGTATGCTGCTGTTCTGGCCTTGTGGTTGAATCCAGGCCCCTATCACTTTCTTGCAGGTGGCCTCCTACAAAATGAAACTGTCCACTTATGGGTCTTCATTCTCTGCCTAGAAGAAAGCAGAAGTGTACAATTCTTACACTTAATGCAGTCTCTGTGTAAATGGAGGGGACAAAAGGTTATTAGCACATCATTTGGGCAACCTGAAGGACAGGGCTGTAGAAGCGAATGCATCAGCTTAATGAAGGGCAGCATAAAGCTCTATGCAGTAAAAGCCGGAAGCTGCACGTTGGCATCATCTTGCAGGTCGCAATTCCCAGCAATCACGCTGGCTCAGGAGCAGAATTTCAATTCATCTTTCTGCGTGCTTCAGCCATAGGGGGAGAAGGTGGTACCACAATTCTCTCCCAGTGGATGACGATGACGTGTTCTAAGCAGATGGTTGCAGAGGCTCCTGTCAAATGAGTGAAGAGGAAAAGGAAGTGGGGAGAGGAGGAGGGACTCTAAAATGGCACTGCAACAATCCCGGAATAAAAATGAGGGGCCATAGTGAGAAATAAGCACAACCACCTTTGAAACTCAGCCCCTGCCCGTCCCCCATTTGCTTCTGATAACCTCTTTTAATATTTTGTAAATAATTTAAAGCAGGATAAGATACATGAAAGAGAGCCCCTACCTACCAGGTTCTATTTTTCACTCTCCTTTAGAATTGTCCCAACAATTATACCACAAAAATCAAATCCACTCTGGTTAAGCTTTAGGAAGCATTAAAAACAGTCCAACCCTCTGAAACATTGTATAGCAAAACCATTTGGGGCCTCTAGGTTTCTCTTCTCAACACAAAGGCTGCTTGTACCCACGACTTGCAGTTTTGTTTGGTGGAGGCATTACGTGCTGCGCCCTGAGTGCAACCATGTTTGGAAGCTTGCGGGTCTCGGCGCCCCGGGAGCGAGGCCACAGGCTTTGGCTCCCCTTTTGCACCAGCAGACGGCGCTGTGCTCGGGGCCCCGCGGCCGCCGCCCTGCCCGCCACCAAGGTCACTTCCGCCCCCGCCCGGGGGAGCTGCCCTCCGCCGCGCCTTGCTGGTCTTTTCAGAGGCAGCCTGCGCTGCCTGCTAACATTTCTGAACCCCTGTGCCCTTAAGAAAGCTTATGATACGTGATAACTTGCTTGTTGGGTCCTTTGAAAGAGTGGAAATCCTTAAAAACACATATTTGGGATTGCGTAATCACTGAATTTTTAAAAAACTCAAATGAATTTCAACTGAGTAAAATAGAGATATCCTCTGATATCTGTGTGTGTGTGTGTGTGTGTGTGTGTGTGTGTGTGTGAGAGAGAGAGAGAGAGAGAGAGAGAAATATATGCTGAAAATTCGAATGCTTAAAAAAAAAATTCTCCTTCCTGTTTATTCCAGACTCCTGCAGGCTTAGAGAGCAACGCCGAAAATTCAGCTGCGGCGCCATCTGCTGGACGCTCCGCGACGCTGCAAGGCCCTGCCGGGGGAAGGGGAGATCGCGTTGCAGGTGAAGGCCCAGCATTTGCCCGGGAAAGACTGGCACCAAGGTAGCATTTACATGTAGTCAACTTATCAAAAATGAGACCAAATTGTCCCTCTACAAGAAAATGATCTCAGTTCTGAGAAGCCCCTGGGCATAAGTGAAGTGGCATATGTTTTTGGGGGAAAACCTGGGG
>NW_006285049.1:1053744-1063606 GCF_000327345.1 Myotis davidii | reverse complement strand
TGAAAACTAAAACTGTATTTTCCATCACTGTACACAGAGAAGTATCAGGAGCAGAAGTTACAAGGTGTTTGTTCCCCTGAATGGAACTGAGTTTGCTGAATGGAAGGAATTTTAAAAGTGAAGAGGGTGACAGAAATTAAGTTAATCTGGGAGTGGGGAGGCGCTAAAATGTGGCCTTGGCCATGTCTGTTATAAAGTCACTAAGCCCTGCTACCATTTTCCAAACTTTTTTTTTTTTTGTCTAAAGTTTTGCATGTGTCTCCTTTTTTCCGGATTGATGCCCCCGCCCCCCAGCCATTCCCTGCCACCCCATCCCCCCCATTTCCAAACTCTTAAGCCTGTTCTGATTTACTTTATGAAGATTTTCTATTTAGGAGACTTCAGACCCTTTCCACATAAGGGCCTAAACCAGTGGTTCTCAACCTTCCTAATGCCGCAACCCTTTAATACAGTTCCTCATGTTGTGGTGACACCCAATTTCATTGTTACAAATTGAACATAATGAAAGCATAGTGATTAATCACAAAAACAATATGTAATTATATATGTGTTTTCCGATGGTCTTAGGCGACCCCTGTGAAAGGGTCGTTCGACCCCCAAAGGTGTCACGACCCCCAGGTTGAGAACCGCTGGTCTAAACCCATTTGCAAGCACATTTATATACATCAATACAAACTTATCTTCACCATTGTTGCAAACTTTTTAAAGGCCATAATCAGATCATTTCATAATACATGTAAGTCAGATCATCATGCCCTACACCTTACTAGTATACAGTGCTGTTTGTCAATTATCTCTCAATAAAACTGGAAAAAGGAAAGAAAGGGCCCTAGCTGGTTTGGCTCAGTGGATAGAGCATTGGCTTGTGGACTCAAGCCAAGGGTCCATGGGACTCAAGGGTCCCAGGTTCGATTCCAGTCAAGGGCACATGCCCGGGTTGCGGGCTCGATCCCTAGTGTGGGGTGTGCACGAGGCAGCCAATCAATGATTCTTTCTCATCATTGATGTTTCTATCTCTCCCTCTCCCTTCCTCTCTGAAATCAATAAAAATAATTTTTTTAAAAAAAGAACAAAATCACTTTCCTCCTGTACTTACTAACATTGTTCTCTAATTTGGCTGCCTTCCCTCCCTGTGTTTGCAGCATATATTCTCCATCTTATATGAATGTGCACGTTTCTAGGGTCCTTCGCTTTCACTGAATTCTCAGAACCTAAGGAGGACACCAGAAGAGTTCATGAGCAGCACTGGTGGGCAGAATTTGCTCCGGCCCTCTCTGTTGCCAGCTGCCCAAACTAAGAGCTGCACCCGGTTCAGGCCCTCTGCCAATCGAGTGGGCTGGGAGGAGGAATAGTGTCCAAGCCAAACCCATCTCAAGCCACGATACCAGCCCCACTTGGTCAGGCGTCATGTGTCCCTCCACATTCCTCCATGTAGCCACAGACTGCATGGCGAGTGGGGCCAGCAGCAAAACAAGATGTCTGGGATTCTGCTGAGGGTTGAAAGGATGCCAATCATTTGTTCTTTGTATTATGCTTTTGCTATCTAGATTTAGCCTCCACAGTGTACTGATACCAAATGTGTATTGCCGAAAAGGTGAGACACTTGTCGCCCTTACCCAGAGGTGTGCTACTAGATGCTTACAGCCGACTCTCAAAATAAAACCCTGGCTTTCGGTGTTAAAAAAAATTATATATATAATTTTTGGAGAGAGAGAGAGAGAGAGAGAGAGAGAGAGAGAGAGAGAGAGAGAGAGAGAAAGGCCATAATCAGAAAATGCTTGGGGAACTGGTAGAAATAATAATTGTAGAGCAGAATTACAGTTGGCCCACCCATCTGGAAAAATATGGTATCACTGATAGGAAACATTTGTAATGGAAAAATGTTATCCAACACGGGTCCAAGCCTGCAGAACTTGATAATAACTTTTTAACAAAAATAACTTTTTGTGTTCTGGGATGAATTTTTAATGGTTTTCCTGAAAGAGATGAAGTAGCTTTACCAACAATATAACCTGTTGGAACCTCACTGGCTATGGAGTCCTTGGGGTCCATGTCACATGACTTCCGTATATAATCAGTGTTTATAAGGACATCCTTTGGTGCTTCCGTGACTAAGCTATCATGAGTGAGACCTACTGATTCTACTGCCATAGTGAATAGCGTCCTGGAGATCATGTTCACCTGCATATGAGTACTTGAAGAAGAAAACAGGATGAGAAATAAAATAAAAATCTATTGTGATGGTACATGGGTGGACTGTATCAGAGAACTAGAACACTGAGTACATTTTCTATTTTGAATGAACAAAGAGTTATTAGGAACCGAATTGTAACCAGTACAGGAAATACTTGATGCCTAATGCCACATCTGTCACACTTCTCTTCTGTTAATGTATTTGTAGAGGAAAGTCTTTCATAGAAATAAATAGCATGATAACAAACCAGCATGTGAGTGGTGGCATGAAGTGGAGAATTGTACATCTCTCGGGGAAGTGCCTCCAGGCCTCTTGCTCAGGGATCAGAGGTGGAGCAGTGAGAACCAGATGCCGTGAGCCCTCAGTCTCCACTGTGTGGCACAGGGCAGTCCTGGAAACAGAATGTTTTCTCTTTTGTGGTTCTCCTGGTTTCATTTTGTTTGTTTAGAGGGTGACTCCGCCCTCAGAACAAGCCACATATGTAAACTACCTGTCAGTTTCTTCACAGACATCCCAAGAGTATTCACTGAGTATTAACTATTTCTGGTTAACCCTATATAAAAACACTACCCATTCCTTCAGCAAATGAGGTTGGGGTTCACATATTTTGTGTTTGGCAAATAGTGAGGGAAAATTCTTCTGGAGATGACCTCTCCCTTGACTTTCAGCCTGTTCTAAATTAGGCCTTTGAGAGAATGTGACCATTTTCTCAGAAACATGAAATAGATTGAACTTGGTAGAAATTTATATCTGGGCCCCAGAATTAGGTAACTGTGTCTCCTGTGGTCAAAATACCGACTTCACGGGGGAATTGCTTTAACAATGCCGATCCAACTCACTTTTGTTCTCAGCGTAGATCAGGCCCCTTCTCTCCCCTCCCTGCAAAATGTCAGGCTGGCTCCTGTGTATCCTTAGGGCTTGGCTTTTTGGTCACTTCCTCCGAGATTTCCTTGACACCCTCCCCCCAAGGCAGGGTTCCCCTGCTGAGTTCCCAACCACCTCGGGGTCCCCATCATAGCTCTGTCATACCATATTGTCGCTGCTCATCTGTCTGTCTCCCATTCTAGAATCTCATAGTCTATGAAAGTTGGGCCAAGGCTATTATTATGTTCATTTTGCATGTTCAATGCCTAACTAGTGCCACAGACCAGCAGGTGTTAGATAGGAATTCAGCACATTCACAGAGATGGGAGGGTATTTCCCATGGAGGAACTGGCATAAGGACACCCACAGGTAGAGTGCCCAGGGGCACGAGTGTGGTGTGGCTGGAAGCCTGAGGAGGACTGACCGGAGGTGAGCTGGAAAAGTGTGGGGAGGTATAAATACTGTGAGTGTTAGCTTATGGCCATCAGAAGCTGAAGTAGTTACAAATGATGACACTTAAGGTATATTGTCTATTGGGTGTTTTGCATATATTTTCATCCAAAATGTGGCGCCACAGATCTAGCCGATTCCACTTGTGGAAAATATGACTTAATTGGCAAAACCAGACTGCACAGTCAAACTGGTCAGTTACATTAGACTTAATTTGTATCAGAAAAAAAGTTTAGCTTCATTTTTAAATTAAAAGCACTATCTTACTACAAGTTCTTCTACAACCTCCCTTGTGACTTCTGATTCTAAGATAGTCATTGTCCAAGGCAGAGACTTGCCAGGAATTTGTCCAGGAAGAAAGAAGGCACTGCCCTGCCAGTGTTTCTTACTTAAGCTCTCAAGAGATTCTCTCTCAGGGGTGATGCCTTCTCAAGTCATCCCTTCGTTTGGGGACAAAGCACAGTTGAGGATGGCTGAGGGCTGTCTCTCTGTGGTGAAAAGCCAGAGCAGTTGGGAAGGGGAGGCTGCACAAAAGGAGCCGGTTCAATGCCAGCCATTCCCAGCAGATCACTTTCAGGAGCGGGACCGTGGGTGGTTCAGAATCTGGACACGGACCTCCTTCACCCCCCTCCGCTGGGTGCTCTCAAGAAGACTCTGATTCAAAAGAACCTGGATTTCATCCTACAAAGGGGGCTGTGCAAGATGTACAGAGGGGGATTGGAGAAACTCTGTTTATACTTGTTCATGTATTTTGGTAGATGTTTATAATTTACATAAAAGTGAAGTGCAGCCAGAACTGGTTTGGCTCAGTGGATAGAGTATCGGCCTGTGGACTCAAGGGTCCTGGGTTCGATTCCGGTCAAGGGCATGTACCTTGGTTGCCGGCACATCCCCAGTGGGGGGCGTGCAGGAGGCAGCTGGTTGATGCTTCTCTCTCATTGATGTTTCTGGCTCTCTATCCCTCTCCCTTCTTCTCTGTAAAAAATCAATAAAATATATATTTTTTAAAAGTGAAGTGCAATAGCATATAAATAACTTAAAATAAATTATGAGAGAGAGAGAGAGAGAGAGAGAGAGAGAGAGAGAGAGAGAGAAGGGGTGGGGGGAGAGGCTATGTAAACATTGGTTTACTGATAAGCACATACAACCAAAAAATATCTGAGGACCACTTTTAGGGACCGTGGAGAGTCACTGAAGGCTTCTGAGTGAGGAAGTAAAAATGAGCATAATTGTTGACTGCAGGTGATAGCAAGAAACAGTGCCAGCCATGGAGGAGGCGGCACAGGGAGAGGTACCATGGCTGCCTTCAGAGAGCTGGCAACCTGGCTGACACATGAAAAGAACAATAGTGAATGGTAATTAGTGCATAGCTAATTAAAGGAAGGACAATGGGGAAGACATTTAAGAGAACATGGGAAGAACAATAGTTTTTTATTCTGTTTTTAAACATGCATTTCCTGCAGAAATCGTTGAATTTTCAGCAAGGCCCTAAATGGTGATGGACTCACCACACTATTTTCTTTTCAAATTCCAAGCATTCTGTTTGGCCATGTTCCTTCTTCTCCAATTTTAACCACTAAATTGATGTTTTATTTCTGATGTCTTTCAGTTCTTAGAAGAAGAAACATCTGAAAATGTGAGTTGGTGATTAAGAAGGATTTGCTTCTGTAATCCTGGTCTTTCAGAAGATATAAACATTATAATGATTAAAATGTCCAGGGAAAAAGGAAGTTAAGGGAGTAATTTCAGGAGCTTCCCTATTTTTAGAAATTCTACTCTGACTAAAATTTCCCTGAGAGGGATTTTTAAAAGTTCCCAAAGAACATCATCATAAGACATAATAATACCTTTTAGTTATGTATGAGAGAGCCAATCTGAAAGGATTTCCATGATCTTATCCTTGCCTTCCCACCAGTTTATCTACATTGAGTATAAGGGTGATAAAAGAGGTTAAGAGGCAGCACAGACTCACAGCCTGAACAGGCTCTCAGGCCTCCGGATAAACACTACGTTGGAAAAGAACCCTGCAGTGTCCGCCCAGAAGCTTAGTCAGACCACACCCTCCTCACAACAACACCAAAGGCATTATTTTAGCCATTTAACAGATGATGAAAAACAAAAACATGACTTGGAGAAGATAAGTATACTTGTCAAGGGCACAATTACTAAGGAGAGCTGGAATTCAGCACAGGTCGATCTTAATCAGAGCCTGTTTTGTGCCTGGGAGACAACTGATAATTTTGGGGGGGATAGTTTCAGTAGAGTGGTAGAGGTAGAAGAAAGATTATCTTATTTATCAAATATTTATTGAGGAGGGTGGGACTTCGAGCTATGGCAAGTGAGGAGGTGGGCAAATCCTCGCCCCACAAAAGCATCTATAAAGCTGGAAAAAATTTGATGAAAACAGGCATTTTCAGTGCCACAGACATATAATAATTAGAAAAGTGTTTATGCTTGAATGCTGCTGAAGTTCAGTAACCACAGTGGAAATCTCTGGCATCCTTGCCTGGGAATTTTTCCCTTTCCCAGCCCAGTCAGCATGGATATTTTGCCAGGTTGGGGGATGCTGTGAGGACCAACAGCTTTGCTGCCACCGTGGAAGAGGGCTCACTTTAATTGGAACAGGGGAAAGAGCCAATGATTCTACTAACCTGATGTTATAGTTGTGGTTGGGGCAAATGTATTCCTGGCTGAGGTTTGTACGCATTTACTGCTGAGAACATAGGGTCTAAGACAGCCACATACTCCTGGTTAACCTTGTGGGTTCCTGAATAGAGGAGCTGTGAAATGGAAAGTAAAAGTAGAAGCCCAATAGGATTGAAAACAGCCTGAACTTTGAATAAGCTCCCCTGCCCGCCCCCCGCCCCCGTCCCCCCACACAAATTCATTATCTGAAGAAGGAAGTCTTACTAGCTTGAGGTATTTGAGCACAATTTCTTTCCCATCATCGGTTGACCATTAGGCTCCTAAAACAGGGGCAACCCCTAGGAAATTAAAATAAAAACAAGAAAAACTAAACTGAGCAAAGATAGCAGCAACCATACACTTCAATGAAGACAGATTTCATTGACTGATCCCAGGCAACAGACACAAAAGACAGCCTTGAAGAAGAAAATTAGAATCCAGAGTTGCTACAATATATTTTTTATATATATCCAGTTTTATATATCCAGTTTTCAATAAAATATTCAAGGAGTTAGAAAGTATGACTCATTCTCAGAAAAAAGCAAGGAAAATATGACTCATTCTCAAAAAACCGAAAGTCAATAGAAAATATATCTGAGAGTCCCCAGAAGTTGGATTTAGCAGGCAAAGACATCAAAGCAGCCGTGATAAATAAGTTCAAGGTACTAAAATAAATCATGTTTAAAGAATCAAAAGAAAGTAGGACAATAATGAATCAACAAATAAAGACTCCATAAAGAAACAAATTAGTAAATTTTTAGAAAATATTTTTATTGATTTTTTATCAGGGAGAGAGAGAGAGAAACATCAGTGCGAGAGTAAAACATTAATCAGCTGCCTCCTGCACACCTCCTACTGGGGCATGTGCCCTGACCAGGAAGCAAACGGGCAACTTTGCTGTGCACAGCACAACACTCAACCAAGTGAGCCACACCAGCCAGGGCAGAAATTATTTTAAAATTTCAAAGTGTAATTTCTGGAGGTGAAAATAAGCAATACCTAAAATGAAAAATTCACTAGAATGGCTGAAAAGCAGATTCAGGACTCCGTGAACTTGAAGAGCTATTGAAATTATCCATTGAAGAATAATAAGAATAAAAATTGAAGAAAAAAAAACAGCCTCAGAGGCTTGTGGGACAACATCTAATATTCCAACATGTGTGGAGGGAAAGGAGAGAAAGTATCAGAAAAAAATATTTTAAGAAATAATGTCCAGCCCCGCCAGTGTGGCTTAGGGTTGAGCATCGACCCATGAACCAAGAGGTCCCTAGTTTGATTCCTGGTTAGGGCACATGCCTGAGTTGCCCACTTGATCCCCAGTACGGGGTGTGTAGGAGGCAACTGATCAAAGCTTCTCCCTCATCCATGTTTCCATCTCTCTATCCCTCTCCCTCCTTCTCTCTAGAAAATCAATAAAAAACATTTTTTAAAAAGAAATAATGTCAAAAAACTTGGCAAATTTGATTAAAAACATTAATCTGCACAACCAACTAGATAACTAACTACAAAGGCATATAAACTGTTGAAAGCCAACAACAAAAAGAAAATAATAAAAACATCAAGAGGAAAACCACCATACCATCATTGATAACAGAGCATCAATATAATCGACAGGAACAACGGAGTTTTCTCATCCAAAACAATGCACGCTGGAAGACAGTGGAGTGGTTTATTAAAAGAAAAAACCCCAACAATTTTATATCTCACAAAATTATCCTTTAAATGTGAAGGAGAAATGAAGACATTCCCAGATAAACAAATCTGAGGGGATTTGTCAGTGGTAGATCGCCCTACAGGAAATGCTAAGGGAGTCCTTCAGGCTGAAAGTAAAACACATCTACAATAGGAAATGAAGAGCAGTGGAAATGGTAAATATGTGAATGAGTATAAAAGATTCTATAAATATATTTTTTCTTGTTTCTTCACATAACTTATTTAGAAGATGTGAAATTGTATAAAGCAATAATTATAACTATATTGATGGGTTATAACATTCATGTGACATATGTAATAATGACCATTAATATATTATGTAATATAAATATAACTAATAATACATAATATTAATTATTAATATAAAGATACCTGAGATATATAAAATAACATGAAGGGAAGGAATAGAGTTATATTAGAGCAAAGTTTCTATGTTTTACTGAAATTAAGTTAGTATTAATCTAAATAGATAATAATAAATTAAGTGTGTATTACCTCTGCAGTAACCATTAAGAAAGTAACTTAAAAATATACGATAAAGCCCTGGCTAGTGTGCTAAGTGGTTAGAGAATCGGCCCGGTGTCCAAAGGGACTTGGGTTCGATTCCCGGTCAAGAGCACATACCTAGGTTGCAGGTTCAATGCCCAGTCCCAGCCGGTTTGCGTTGTGGGACATGCAGAAGGCAAACAATCAATGTGTCTCTCTTACCTTGATGCTTCTCTCTCTCTCTCTCTCTCTCTCCTAATCCTTCCCTTCCATTCTCTCTAAAAATCAATGAAAAAAATATTCTCAGCTGAGGATTATAAATAAATAAATAAATGGAAAAACTATACTCCAGTGAGAATTAACAAAAGTAAATAAATAAATGAATGAATGAATAAATAAATCTTACCTGTCTCTGCTCAAATGTTATTCTTTACAGATTCCAGTAACATTATTACTAAATTAAAAGAGCATTTTTTGTTTAATTTTGCTTTGAGTCTGTGTTTACCTTTTCACACATATTTTAATATTTCTTCTCTTTATCTCTTCTCATTAATGAAGCCACATTTCTATGTGTTAACTTCAGGGCTATTATGTAAATGTATCTACACCGGTTTGACTCAGTGGATAGAGTGTTGGCCTGCGGACTGAAAGGTCCCAGGTTTGATTCCGGTCAAGGGCATATACCTGGGTTACAGGCACTTCCCTAGTGGGAGATGTGCAGGAAGCAGCTGATCGATGTTTCTATCTCATCGATGTTTCTAACTCTATCTCTCTCTCTTTCTTCCTCTCTGTAAAAAATCATATTAAAAAAACACACAAAAAAACCCAAAAGTGCAAATCAAATCACAAGAATAATTACATTAATTGTGAAAGGTCTGAGCATCCCAATCTAAAGACAGAAATTTGCAGATTAGATAACCTCCCCCAAAATAACCCCCAAGATCCAATTATAAGGTGTCTACAAGCAACACCTTAGATTTGATAAAATAAATAAAGTAAAAGTAACGAAAAAAGATATACAAGGGCCATTGTAACCATAAGAGAGCTGGAGTGGCTATATTAATATCAGATAACAAGGAGGTAAAAAAATGCATTTAATAATGATAAAGGAATCAATTAATCAGGAACATAGAATAATTATAAACATGAAACATAAAACCAGATCTGCAAAATACATAAAAGAAAAATGAACAGAATTGCAGGGAGAAATTCGAGATATCAATACCTCACTCTCATTAATGAATAGAACAACCAGATAGAAAATCAGCAAGGATATAGAATATGTACTTGAATAACACTATCAACCAACGTGACATCTATGGAAATCTGACCAAGGACTGGAGAACAGACATACTTTTCTTTTTTTTTTTTTAATATATTTTTATTGATTTTTTACAGAGAGAAAGGGAGAGAGATAGAGAGTTAGAAACATCGATGAGAGAGAAACATCGATCAGCTGCCTCCTGCACA
>NW_006285049.1:1043939-1044737 GCF_000327345.1 Myotis davidii | reverse complement strand
ATCTAAATAGATAATAATAAATTAAGTGTGTATTACCTCTGCAGTAACCATTAAGAAAGTAACTTAAAAATATACGATAAAGCCCTGGCTAGTGTGCTAAGTGGTTAGAGAATCGGCCCGGTGTCCAAAGGGACTTGGGTTCGATTCCCGGTCAAGAGCACATACCTAGGTTGCAGGTTCAATGCCCAGTCCCAGCCGGTTTGCGTTGTGGGACATGCAGAAGGCAAACAATCAATGTGTCTCTCTTACCTTGATGCTTCTCTCTCTCTCTCTCTCTCTCTCCTAATCCTTCCCTTCCATTCTCTCTAAAAATCAATGAAAAAAATATTCTCAGCTGAGGATTATAAATAAATAAATAAATGGTTAAAAACTATATTAAAAATAGATAGTAATATATATAGTTGTTACATACATGCATATATAGACTAAAACTGTGCATAAAAATAAATGGCATCCTAAAAATATTTAACACTGTGGGTGGCAGTAAAGGAGGAAGAGGTGAACAATAAAGAATGGAAACATATCAGATCAGTGGAAGGGCTAGATGGGGGAGAGGGGCGGGGAGAAAAAGGAAACATAGAAAACAAATACCAAAATGGCAAGTGTAGCCGAAACCGGTTTGACTCAGTGGATAGAGTGTTGGCCTGCGGACTGAAAGGTCCCAGGTTTGATTCCGGTCAAGGGCATATACCTGGGTTACAGGCACTTCCCTAGTGGGAGAGGTGCAGGAAGCAGCTGATCGATGTTTCTATCTCATCGATGTTTCTAACTCTATCTCTCTCTCTTTCTTCCTCTCTG
>NW_006285049.1:1038623-1043856 GCF_000327345.1 Myotis davidii | reverse complement strand
GTTAGAAACATCGATGAGAGAGAAACATCGATCAGCTGCCTCCTGCACATCTCCTACTGGAGATATGCGCGCAACCCAGGTACATGCCCTTGATCGGAATCGAACCTGGGACCTTTCAGTCTGCAGGCCGAGGCTCTATCCACTGAGCCAAACCGGTTTCGGCCGGATATACTTTTCAAATGCACACGGAACATTCTCCAGAAGAAACCATATGTCAGGATATGAAACAAGTGTTCTATAAATTTAAAATAATTCAAATCAGCCCTGCCCGGCTTGGCTCAGTGGATAGAGCGTCAGCCTGCGGACTGAAGGGTCCCAGGTTCCATTCGGGCCAAGGGCACATGCCTGGGGTGCAGGCTTGATCCCCCGTGCGGGGCGGGCAGGAGGCAGCCAATCACTGATTCTCTCTCATCGATGTTTCTCTCTCTCTCTCTCCTCCCTTCCTCTCTGAAATCAATAAAGAAATATATATAAAAAAAATAATTCAAGCTTTTCCTCCCGCTGCCCGCTCCCCTCTCCCCCAGTGCCTCTTCGGCGGCTTCACCGCGCTCGCTCCGAGCTCCGTGCTCCTGCTCAGGCAGCGCCTCCGTCTCCTTCCGGCCGCCATCGTGATCATCTATGGGACCTCATCAGCCATGAGGAGATGTTCTCATATCTACAAGATCCAGGAGATCGCGGACGGCTGTGCCTGGAGGTGGAGGGGAAGATGGTCAGCAGGACAGAGGGTAACATTGATGACTCGCTTATTGGTGGAAATGCCTCCGCTGAAGGCCCTGAGGGCGAAGGTACCGAAAGCACAGTAATCACTGGTGTTGACATTGTCATGAACCATCACTTGCAGGAAACCAGCTTCACAAAAGAAGCCGACAAGAAGTACAAAGATGACATGAAATCAGTCAAAGGGAAGCTTGAAGAACAGAGACCAGAAAGAGTAAAGCCTTTCATGACAGGGGCTGCAGAACAAATCAAGCACATCCTTGCCAATTTCAAAAACTACCAGTTCTTTATTGGTGAAAACATGAATCCCGATGGCATGGTTGCTGTGCTGGACTGCCGTGAGGATGGTGTGACCCCATATATGATTTTCTTTAAGGATGGTTCAGAAATGGAAAAATGTTAACAAATTGGGCAGTTTGGCTCCATCACATCTCATGGTAACTGGCTGCTGCTTTTCATGCACACACCAAGACTAGGACAAATGGGACTGATGTTATCTTGAGCTCTTCATTTATTTTGGCCTTGATTCCTTTGGAGCGGAGGCATTGTTTTTAAGAAAAAAAGATGTCATGTAGGTTGTCTTTAAATTCAAAAAAATAATAATAATAATTCAAATCATACAAACTGTGTTCTCTGACCACATGGACTTAAATTAGAAACCAGCAACAGAATGAAACCTGGGAAATCCCCAAGTATTTGGAAATTAAACAGATTTCTAAGTAGTCTATAGGCCTAAGAAAATAGCACCAGGGAAATTTAAAAATCTTTTGAACTGAAAAAAAATGAAAACACAACAAATAAAAGTTTCTGGAGGAGCATTTGAGATCTTGCTCCCTGGCATATGTCCCCAGTTAGATAAAATAAACTCTTAAAACATTTTTTTATGGAATACAGCTAAGAGTTCTTTAGGGAGACACTTATGTCAGAAAAGAAGAAAGGTCTCAAATCAATAACCTAACCTTCTACCTTAAGAAAGTAAAAAATACAAAAAAGTGCAAACTAAACCCCAGGCAAGCAGAAAAGGGGAAATAAAGATTAGAGCAGAAATCAATGAAATTAAAAACACACACACAGAAAAACAATACTTCTGTATTGTTGGTTCTTTGAAAAGATCAACAAACCTTTAATTAGATTAACCAAGGCGGGCGGGGAACAGAGAGAGAAAGAGGGAAGATACAAATTATCAATATCTGGAATAAAAAACATCTACCCTACAAGAGTTAAAATATAAGGGTAAGTTATGAGTAACTTTATACAATAAATTAGACAACTTAAGTGACATTAAAAAAAAATCCCCAGATACAAATTACCAAGACCAACTCAAAAGAAATAGAAGCCTGAATAGACTTACATCAATTTAAAAAAAAAAGAATTAGTATTCAAAAATTTTTCCACAAGGAAGGGCTCAGTTCCAGATGGCTGGTGAATACTATTAAATATATATTTTTTTCAATCCTCACTTGAGGATATGTTCTTACTGATTTCAGAGAGAGAGGAAGGGAGAGGGAGAAGGAGAGGGAGGGAGAGAGAAACATTAACTGGTTGCCTTCTGTATGCACCCAGACTGGGGATCAAACCTGAAACCTGGGTATGTCCCCTGACTGGCCACCGTTTGTGTATGGACGCTCTAATCAACTGAACCACACCGGCCAGGACAATATTTAAAGAAATAAGACCAATACTTGACAATTTCAGAAAATAGAAGAGGAAACATTTCCCAATTCATTCTATAAAAGCAGCATGATACCGAAGCCAAACACACTACAAGAAAATAAAACTCATATCTTTATAATATCAATGCAAAAATCCTCAACAAAATACTAGCAAACTAAATCTAGCACATATAAAAAGGATTATATGTTGGGGTCCAGCCCCAGTAGGTCCAGGGGTTCCCAAAGGGGTGGACAGAGTTGGCAAAGAATGAAGGACACGGAGGCAGAGTTCAGATAATCATCATAGCCGGGTTCTCTCTCTTGTTCTGTTACATCTGTATTTATACCATTTGATCCTATGAGCATGCCTCTATAATCACATCATAGTATGTTTTAGGTAACCTTCTACAGTTCCTTGTTTCATTTCCATAGTTTCTTATCTGACCTTTGCCAAAAATCCTGCCTTTATATAGTTCTGTTGATTTTAATCTTGTCTAGGTTAATCTCTGTGTTTCATTATAAGGGCTATTCCAAAGTCATTGCTGATAAGCTACAAGGAAGTGACTGAAGGAGATTATCCTACCCAGTAAAGGTTATGTCCTCCCAGCCCCACTGCTTGCCTTCCCTGGGACTGCCCTGTGTCGGTGGGTCTCCAGGGGCTTTGGTGCTTTCCCTGGTGGGCAGACCCCCGGGGATGTGGGCCCAACAAGTCCCAAATTTATTGCCAACAGTCTTAATCCAAGTTCTTCATAAGTAGTACATGGTATTTCTGTAACACTAGCGGGTTTTACTGATTTATTCTCTTCCTTAGTCCTGTTAATCCCTAACTCCAGGGAAAAATCCCCACCTGGGGAAACAACCTTTCTCAGGGAGGTGGTTCTGGTTATAACACATAGCGCTAAAAAAGGGGGAGCAAACATATTAAGAACAGTATGCCATGTACGCCAGGTACCTTGAAACATATGCTGTGCAGATGTTTCTTCCCTGCAGCGACTGTGTCAAGCAGCAAGGATGGACTGGCTTCTGGCAATTATACACCATTTTCAAGCAGGGTTTATCCAGGAATTCACAGTTGGTTTAGCATCCTAAAGTCAACTAATGTAATATTCCATATTAATAGGATAAAGGACAAAACCCACATGATCATTTCAATACATGCAGAAAAAGCATTTGACAAAATCCAACTCCTTCAAGATAAAAACTCTCAATGAACTAGGAATAGAATGGAACTTCCTCATCCTGATAAAGGATATCTACAAAAACCCTACAGTTAGCATCTATGTCCATCAACGGATGAATGGATAAACAAAACATGCTATATCCATAATAATGGAATACTGTCTATATATATAAAAGGCTAAGTGACCATCTGATCGTCCGACCAGTAACTATGATGCGCACTGACCATCAGGGGGCAGGCACTCAATGCAAGGAGCTGCCGAGCTGCGGTGATTTGGCAGCAGCGGCTCTCCGGTGATGCACCCCAGAACCAGAGAGGAGGGAGCCTGATTCCAGGGTGCGCCACCCGAGAACTGCTCTCTCGAAATCCGGGACCCCTCAGGGGATGTCAGAGAGCTGGTTTCGGCCTGATAACCACAGGCCAGGCTGAGGGACCCCACCTCCTGGAGGGACCCAGCTCACTCTGCAGATGAGCTGCAGTGCCGCCCAAGGTGCGCTGGCTGGGGAGGGACCCCAGGGGATTGGCTCCAGGGCGTGTCCAGCCTGTCTGGCCCAGTCCCACTCTACTGGCCACCTTCTAATTAATTTCCTTTCAATGTGCGTGAATCCATGCAGCAGGGCACTAGTTCAGCAATAAGAAGGAATAAAATACTGATACATGCCACAACATGGATTAATCTCCAAGATATGCTAAGTGAAAGGAGCCAGATAAAAAAGGCTATATTATATGATTCTATTTGTAGGAAATGGCCATAGTGGGAAGATTTATAGACTTCAAGAAGATCTATAGTTGCATAGAGCATACAGCAGGTTTGATTGTGCTCCATATCCATGATGGAATGAATAGCAGCCCTCTTGGAGACACACTACCAGCTATAGAAAGTCACTGGACGGCTTTAAGTAGAGAAGTGATATGATCTGACATTTTAACAGCATCACTCTGGCTGCTGTGCCAGGAGTAGACAGTAAGTAGGCAGGAGGAGCAGAAAAACCAGGGACAGGGGCACTGGTCCCAAGTGGCTACAGTGGAACTATTGCAACGTGGTCAAACTGGAGATGTATTTATAGACAGGATTTGCTGATGGATTGATGGGAGTGATAGAAAAAGAAGAACCGATGATGACTCCAAGGTTTTGGGCTCAGGAAGCTGGAAGAATGGAATTGTCATTAACTGAGATGGGAAAGGGGAGGAGCATGTTTAGGCAGGAACGTTAGGAGGTTAGGTTTAGGTATTTACTAGATATAAAAGCAGAGAAGTCCCACAGGCTGTGGTTATATGGGTCTGGAATTCTGGAAAGCATTCTAAATTGGAAACATCCTATCTAATAAAAGAGAAACATGGTAATTAGCGTACGACCGCTACCCTTTCCATTAGCTAATCAGGGCGATATGCAAATTAACTGCCAGCCAAGATGGCGGCCGGCAGCCAGGCAGCTTGAAACTAACATGAGGCTTGCTTGCTTCAGTGAAGGAGGACTCCAAATTTCCCCGCCTGCCTTGCCGGCCCCGGACCGCAACATTGTATCAAATACAGACGGTAAACAAAGGCCAGGAACCTGTTTTCAGCAGCTGGGGCCTCAGAGCTGGCCCAGAATTAAAAAAAAGAAAAAAAGAAGCGGTTGGGAGCTTCAGTCCCAGCCTGAAAACAGCCCTCAGCCCCTCACCCAGACTGGCCAGGCACCCCA
>NW_006285049.1:1035421-1037518 GCF_000327345.1 Myotis davidii | reverse complement strand
TGGGAGAGGCTCAAGCTGCTGCAGCTGCACTTGCCTACCATGAGCCCTGCATCTGGTGCCTGTGGAATCGGGCTGAAACTAGCTCTCTGACATGTCCTGAGGGGTCCCAGATTCAGACTGCAAGAGGGCACACGCCAGGCTGAGGGCGCCCCCCCCTTTGCCCCCCTCCGAGTGCACAAATTTTTGTGCACCGGGCCTCTATATATATATAAAAAGCCAGTGACTGGAACGCCATAATGACCGAAATGACTGGTTACTATGACACCCACTGTAGCCAGTGAATCACCTGATCAAGAGGTGGGGCTGGCCGGCCAACCTCCTGCAGACCCTCCTCCTGGTTGGCCAACCACCCACAGCCCCTCCCCACAGCTGGCCCCACCCATAATCAGCCCCCACCAACCTGATCGGCCCACGGTCTCTCCTCCCAGCCAGCTCTGCACCCCCCCTAAGCCCAACCAGGGGCAGAGCCCGCTGGCCAATTGCCCTCAGCCCCTCCCCCCAGGTGGCCTAGCCCTGATAGGCCAATTAGGGTGGGCCAGCCGGCCAACCTCCCACTGTCTCCTCCTCCCGACAGGCCTGGCCCTGATCCACCCTGATTGGGGCCGGGCCAGCCGACCCCACCTGTGCACGAATTCGTGCACTGGGCCTCTAGTATGTATATATTAGCATATGGATAGTATATAGAGCAAGAGACTGGATGAAATCAGCAAAGGAATTGGTGTATCTAGGAATGAGAGGAGACCTTTAGACTTTGACATTAAGAGTTTGAGAGACCAAGGCAGAAACAACAATGAAGACTGAGAAAGAGCTGCCAGGAAGAGAACCAGAAGAGTCCTGGAAACCTAGTGAGGAAAGTGCTTCAAGTGAAGTGTCTCACAGTGATCAGCAGTATTAAATGATGCTGATAGGTTCAAGGAGATGAGAACTGACTGCTGGATTTGGTAATGTGGAAGTCATGGATGACCTTGACAAGAGCAGCTTTGGAGAAGTAAGAGTTAAATCCTGATCCCAGTGGGCCCAACAAATGGGGGAGACAAACCCAAGGAAGTGATGGTAGATAATTCTTTGCTATAACGATAAGGAGAGAGCCCCCTGATCAGATAGCTCAGGTGGTTATAGCACCATCCTGATGCGCCAAGATGGCAGCTTTGATCGCTGGTCAGGGCACATACAAGAATCAACCAATGAATGCATAAATAAGTGAAACAAGTGTCTCTCTCTCTCTCTCTCTCTCTCTCTCTCTCATCAATCAATAAATAAAGCATCATTTTAAAAAAAGTTAATAAGACAGAGGGGATAGTAGCCACAGGTAGAAGTGAAATCAAGAGGGGTTATTTTGTAGATGGAAGAACATATCTTTATATTAAAACTGAATAGAGGGGGGATATAGGTGCAGGAGACAGAAATGAGAATCCTTGAGTAGACAAAAGTGGATAGGACATGACGTACGTGTGGAAAGTGGGCCTCGATTGAGAGCATGGGCAGCTTATCTGCAGTAGTTAGAAGATAGGCCAGAGTGCGTGGGTACAGTCACAAATAGGTAGATTGTTACGAAAAATTATCCCAAGATTTGGAAATAAGCAGATTAGGTTTTTTTGATGGTTTGTTTGTTTGGTTTTTGACTAGGTACTTCTTAATGAAGAGCTGTACTCTGTCCAATAGGTTTTCTGGGGATTATCTGATTTTCTAGGGGCAGGTACCTATGCTTGACTTTCTATTTACTATTATGATATTTTATAACTCTGTTTCTTATAGAAAATTTATGGCAATGCAAATAGTTGTCTGAGAGAAATACCAATGACTTCTGTCCTATGGGAAAGATAATAACACAGTTTGTTTATTTATTTGCCTGGTAGGGTATTAACCAGCTTTGTATCTAACCCAGCAATCTTATTTTAATACTAGAGGCCCGATGTACAAAATTCGTGCAAGAGTAGGCCTTCCTTCCCCTGGCTGCTGGCACCGGCTTCCCTCTGATACCTGGGACCATGCTTCCCTCTGGCTGCCGGCAGGCACCCAGACCTGAGCTTCCCTCACATCCCCGACTTCATCCAGAAGGTCGTCCAGAAGGACATCCGGTCTAATTAGCATAAACCC